>NW_028095197.1:16894215-17466313 GCF_014824575.4 Sturnira hondurensis
TTTTTTTTTTTTTGAATTCTTGTTTCTTCATTCTTTTCTGGTTGGATGTTTCGTTCTTCCTTCTGGTCCACTCCATTGATTTGAGTCCCAGTTTCCTTTCCATCACTATTGGTTTCCTGTGCATTTCCCTTCATTTCAATTAGTTTAGCCTTCATATGTCCCTCTAATTTGTGACTATAATCAACCAGTTCTGTGAGCATCCTGATCACCAGTGTTTTGAACTGTGCATCTGAGAGGTCTGCTATTTCTTTTTCACTTAGAGTTAAGAGTTATGGGCTCTGGGGCTTTGAGTTCTTCTTGAGCCATATTTTGCACTGTTTGTGCCTGTTACATATGAGGAGTGGAGCCCTAAGTGTTCACCAGGGTGGGGCAACTCAGTTGCTGGGTTGTGACACTGTATGTGGGGGTGGAGCCAAAGAGGAGCAATGGCATCCTGTCTGCCACCTCTTGCCGCTGCCGCTGCTGCCACAGGTGCTGCAGCTGCCACCATCACCGGGGTCCCCCACGTTTTGTCCCACTGCATGTGAATGAGACACCGCCATCAACCTTCCACCACTGGGTTCACCGCTGGGGCCTGCGCGGTCCGTCTCACTGTGCGTGAATGTGCAACCGAGGTCAGTCTGCCTCACACCCTGACTGGGTCCCGGCTGCCTGCGCGCCTAGGTCGGGGGATCTGTCCCGCCCGACCCTGCTCCGCTGCTGGCTCCGCCCCTCTTACCGTCGGGGTTGATCGGGTTCCTTGTTATCAGACTTCTGTGTAATTCAATTTTCTGTTCTTTGGCTGTGTCTTTGTTCTCCAAACCTTTGTTGTATTCAGACTTGCTTGTGGGAGAAGGCACAGTGTTTCCACCTATGCCTCCATCTTGGCGGAAGTCCCTCAATCAATATTTTTAAGTGACTGTCATTTTCCTTGGGGAACACAAATGTATAGCAGATATAGACCATGCCCTTCAAGCACATACTGTTTGTGGGAGGCAGTTATATATGCATATTGGGTTGTGATAAAATATAAAAAAATTCCAAATGAACCCCAGAAAAGAAGCAGAGGATAGGGTGTTGGGAGAACTTGGTAGCTGGGGAGAATGAGATCACCTTCTGTAAGGAGCAGGCATTTGAGGTGACTCTTGGAAGGGTTTAGACAGAGAGGAGATTGAGAGCAAAAGATCAGTTCTACTGGGTGCTGGGATTGGAAGGATGGGCTGGGCAGGAATCAGGAAAACGAATTTTAGACAAAGGAGCAAGCCTAAGCTCAGGCTTAGAGGTTTAAAGTGCTTGAAAAGTGTGGGGGTTGGTCCTCTAGCCTGACTGAGAAGGATTGGAACAGCAAGGCGGGTGCTCCCATAACCAGGTGATCAGCAGAAGCACATGGACCAGGGGGCTCCTGGAACAGCTGGGTGTTAATGACTTTGCACATCTCAGGTGTGTCTTACAGATTCATCTCCGGGTCACATTTCTCAGGCAACCTCTAGAGTACAGTGAGTTGGTCAAAGTTTCTGCCCTTGGCTCTGTCTTACTAAATGTTCAACTCAATCCAGCTCTGTTTCCATGATATCTTAATAAAATATGACAAAGACATAGAGTTGTTTGGGTTATAGCAGGGAGAACAACTGGATATTTGGAAACATCTGGACAGTTTGCCAAAAATAAGAAATAAATAATGCTTTGTAACTAGTGTTTGGTGTTAGGGGACATTGGCAAGGTCTGAATCACCAGCGTGTCCTTTAGAGTTTGGAAAATGCATTTTTTTGAGGAGAGAAGGAAGTAGCCACTCAGATCCACTTCTGTCTCTGGTCCCCTTTCATCTTTACTATTCATTGCAGCTCTGACAAGCAATTCCCCCTGAAATGTTATAGAAACTAGGTGGTTCACTTCTTGTAATATCTCTGGGGAAGAAAAAAATTGGCCATCTTCCTTGTGTATTTAAATTCTGGTTTGTTTGTTAAATCTGAAAAATATTTATTAACCTTTTTCTTGTGAAGTCCTGTGCATGACTTGAGGATGGGGGGATGACCAGGATTCAGGCCCTGCCTTGTAGGAGGTCACTGGCTCAATAACCAAGTAATCACAACACAGAGTGATCGGGGATAAAAAAAGGCATGTACAGAAGGCTTTGGGTGCACAGATGAAAATGTTACAGACAGGGGAGAATGGGAAAGGCTGGAGAATGATCGAGTGATGGAGTAATTTTGGTCTATTGTCTCTAGGGGTCAACAAGAATTCTCTAATAGAGAAGGGGAAAAGGGCATTGTGGGCTTAGGGGACAGAAAGAGCACAGGCCTGGAGACATAAGGCAACTAATAAGATGAGGGGAAATGTGTGACCTTCAGAAGGCCACTGGACAGGGTGCAAGAGAGCCATGGTGAGAGGTAAGTTCAGGGAAGTAGACAGGGCAATAGGATTGAAGGGACCACATGCTATAAAGCTCTAGTCTTATCCCGTGGTTCATGGGGAGCCCCTAAACCTCAAAACACCCTTGTTCTTATTACCTACAGCTGAACATACACCAACCTAGGACCTATCCATTTCACTCCCAGATATACCACCAATAGAAAGAGGTGTGTATACCCACCAAGGGCATGTTCTAGAATACTCTCAGCACCTTGATTCTTGAAAGCTCCAAACAAGAAGTAATCCAATGTCTATCAATAGAAGACTGGCTACATAGATTGCAATGTTTTCCTCCAATAGACTACTTCAGAGCAATAAAAAAGTAAACAAAATGACACTTGTCAGTACATGGATGAATCTCATAGACCATGTGTTCATCAAAAGAAGCCATTTATGCATGATTTCATTTTTATGAAGTCCAAGAAGAGGAGACTTAATCTGCAGTGACCGAGGTCTGAACAGTGGTTTTCAGGGGTGGGGTATCAACTCAGGGAGGCATAAGAGAGCCTCCTAAGGAGCTTGGGAGTGTTCTCTATCTTGATCTCATGGTAGTTCCGTGAGTATACACATATATGAAAGTCGATAGGCTCTACGCTGAGATTAGTACTGTATACTTTTATTTAAAAGATTGTGTTTATTTATTTTTACAGAGGGGAAGGGAAAGAGAAAGAGAGGGAGAAAAACATGAAAGTGTGGTTGTCTCTCATGTGCCCCCTACTGGGGACCTGGCTCACAACCCAGGCATGTGCCCTCCCTGGGAATCGAACCGGCAATCCGTTGGTTCAGAGGTCTGCACTCAACCCACTGAGCTGTACCAGCCAGGGCTAGTACTGTATACTTTCTTGAAATCTCTTAACTCAATAAAAAAATAAAGCAAAACAAAACTAACAAAAATTTTAAAAGCAACTCTAAATAGGATTTTAGAAATCCAGTTGTAATATTTGCCATTGTGACTCAATCCTCTCCCAAGAAGTCCCTTTCCTGTGATAGAGGAATGTGTCACTTCCACAGGAGATTGTTAGGGACAAAGTACTCCTAAGCTGGAGAGAAGGAAAAAAAAAAGGCAGTGATTACACAGAAAGGCAGCAAAGTGAGGTAAACTTCACTCAGAACCTCCCCCTCTTTGCCTCCCGAGGGACAAAATACCATGTGTCACTGGCATCTTCTTTATCTCTGAGTCTGTGCCAGTCCTCCTGACCTAGACGGAGGAGTTCAAGTCTCTCTAATCTGATGAAAACAAAGCAAAACAAAACAAGACAAACAAACAAAATTCCCCGTTGGCCCTGCCTTCTTACAAGCTCTCTCTCCCATCTCCCTCTTCATCTCCTAAGCCCAATTTTCAAAACAGCTTTTCAACCTCAGTCTCTCCTTTCCCACGTGATAGTCATTCTTCCAATCAGCACCTCTGAGGTCTCGGCTTACTTGGCCTCTCAATTTCGTGGGGCATCAGGGCTAACTTCCTCCAGTCTGGCAATTTTTCTTTCTTGAATTTTTGTAAGAGCCAGCTCTTCTGGTGAGCAGAAATGGTTATCGTATCCACCTCTGTGAATGCTTGTGATGGAAAGAATAACTTGGAAGCCAAAGGGGATTGAGGGGAAGGCCAGCTGGACCACCTCCCAGGGCATCAGTCCTTTGCAGGCCAAATTTCCTGAGAATGAATTGGAACTATGGTGCAAATTTATTTAGAACCTCTGTGTGTAACGCTTTACATAATTGGCAAAATGTAAATTGGCCCCTCTCTCATCCAAATACAAAACACCTTTGAGTGGAAGTTCTTTAAAAAAAAAAAGCAAACCCTAACCATCAATTGCCTAGTTCAGCTGCGTATTTTTACAACATGCCCAGGCAAGCGCTGTCAGCTGAGACTATGAAACCCAAGAGCATGCCGATGTGGTATACTCCGTGTCCGTGATTCGTTTTACTATCTAAATTTAAACCCTTTATTGGTCCTCCCGAGAAGTTGGTCTGATTCACAAAATCACAAAAGACAACTGAAGGGAGTTCCAGAACCACAGAAAAATGGGAATTCTTTTTTTTTTTTTAAGAGAGAACATTTAATTTTCTTTGGCCACAGACATGAACGATCAGGAGAACATATTTCTAAGTATAATTTGTATTAAGAGAACATGTTTTCACCAGCCCCATTAAATAAATGTTGAACTGGTAGTTGAAGAATATCGTGTGAAGGTGGCACAAATTTTGACACTGTCAGCCCCCACCTACCACCCTGTGAAGATGGATTGCACGTGAGAGGACCTTGTGGCGAGGGGGAAAAACCCGTGCTGAGTACCCATGGAGGAAAAGGGGGACTTACTCACGTCCAATTAGATGGGAAACTGTGATTGGCAGAAGGGCCGAGGAAAATCAAGTTTCTGGAAAATAGTGTTTCTTAACCTCGAGTGCACATTGGAATCACCTGCGCAGCCTTAAAATATGTGGATGGCGTGAGTCCCGCTGCCGGATCTGAGTATAGTTGGTCCAGGGTGTAGGTAGACTGCAGTGTGGGGCCGTCCACAAGCTCCCCCAGCTGATTCTAATGTACAGCCAGAGGGCGGACCCCTAGCGTCAGCATCACCAGGGAATGTGTAAAAAACGCACATTTTGGGGTTCTCCCCCAGACCTGCTGAAGCAGAAATTCTGGTGATGCCGAGACCCAGCAATCTGTATTTATTGGGCCCTGGGGGTGATTTTGACAGACTAACACCTGAGAACCACTGATCTAAGGAAAGGTGTCCTTGAAGAGGGTTTGGGGAGGAAAGCGGTGTAATGTTGAGCCAAGAGAGTGAGGCAGGTTTCCTTCAGAGCCAAGCTCATGGGCAAAGACAGCAAACTGAAAGGACTTTCCTTAGGGAGGGGAGCCTCTGGGAGAACCAAGGCAGGATCCAGAACGGTCAGATTAGGCACAGAGTGATGCCAAACAGGTTCTCTGCCCAGGCCGGGCACTGGCCATTGCCTCTGTGTCCCACGTTTCTCAAACTTAGGATGGTTTTCTCAACTAGATGTCTGATAGTGGGTGTGCTTTGTGCAGGGGGTCTGGGCTCTGCCGTGCTCTGAGAAGCAAGGCCAGAGGTTCCCCTTGCAGTGGGCAGAGCGGAACCCCATCCCCATTCCACAGGGTGTGCCTTCAGCACCCGTTTCACCCCGAGTGCAAGCCGGGCAGGGCCTCTTTGCTTTCTGGCTGGCTTTCATTTCTGCTTTCCTCTCTGACTCACACCCAGCACAGTGGCTCTGGATCCAGTTGTCCCTTCCTTGGGAGAGTCAGAGACCAGGAATGAGTGCCTTCATGGGGAGTACAGGGAAGGCAGGCTTTAGCAGCAGAGAAGATAAGTGGTTTGGCTTCCTCAGTTTCGTGCCCCTTAGCAAGTATTTCGAACACGTCCACTCTGAACTAGTTCTTGTGCCAGCCACCAGGGAAACAGACAGACACACAGACCTAGTCCTAGGAGAGCTTTCAATTGGGTGGGAGGGATTTCCTGGTGGAGGAGAAAAATCCACAGCTCAATGTCTTCTGCCTGAAAGGTGCTGTAATTGAGGTGACATTTTAGGTTTCCGTCTAGACCAGGATATGTTTGATAGTAAAAGATGTGAGCTACTAACAGTTATGCCAGGACAACAGGTATAAACTGGGACTCTCCTGGGCATCAGGATGCAAAGCCACATTAGCCGTCCTATGCAGGGAGCGCAGTGTTGGGTGGTAGCAGTCAGCTCTCTACAGCTCGGGTCAAGACCCCACTGGACGAGCTATCCCTCTATGGATCCCTGTATGGTCCGTGCTCTACCTTATACCAGCTCCTAGAATGAGCACTAACCCGACACAGAGCACTGCACCCCTTCTGTGAGGACCAGCCATGGGTCTGATGCTCAGCAATGATACTCAGGCTCCTGCCTCATCTGCTGACGCCAGCTCTGCCTGATCTTCTCTCTGTGCAACGCTGGGCAGTGTGCAAGTCTTCTCCAAGCCTTGTCTGTCTCTTCTGTAAAATGGTACTCCAGCTGACAGAGGTTTGTTGGGTCTGGAGGGACCATTTAGACCTGGTTTAGTCTTTGTCCTTTTAAGGTCAAAGTTAAATGCCTGCATTCTAATCATACTGTGCCACCTGTGAAGATGTCCTCCCGCATCTGGACAGCAATTTTCCTACTCACTGTCTACACAGAGTGATGTGTGAACATCCTTAAAGCAGATCTAAAATGATTTCTTTAGCTCCACTGAACATTTCTCAAGTATATGTTCCAGGCACTGAACTAGGTGCCATAACACATTCAGTCTCTTTCATCTTTTTTGGGGGGAGGGGGCGGTGCTATAAGGATCCATTTATTAAAGCTAGGGACAGTAAAACAAGGAAGAACTTAGCATAGAAGTAGCAACAGACAAGCCTAAGTTGAACTGCCCTAGCTCACTGAGAAGTCACAGAAAAAAGGGGAGCTTTGAGGACAAGTTCAGGGAATCAGCCTGGGACAAGCTGCCAGCGGCCCATTGGCTTAGAGTTGAGGAGACACATGCCTGTGGGGAGTGGGAAGGAGAAAAAAAAGGGAATGGGACCAGTCAGCCTCTTGTGTCTTAAGACGCACAATATCCTCATGACACAGGCGTTGCTAGCCCCACGTTATAGGTGAGGTGAAACGAAATCAGCAAGTTCCACAGCTCAGAAACAGCAAGACTGTTTCTGCCCTCTAATGAGGAACAGCTTAGGACAAGAACCTAGTTCCAGGTCGCAGAGAGCGAGACTAGACTCATGGGGCTCTAGGGCCAGAATTAGGGTGAGGCAGGCGAGGCCACAGTGCAGGTACAGGGTGTGATCTTGTCTTTATTTGAAATTTTGATACTTAGTTTATTATGGATTTTTTTGGTATTAATTTTGACTTGGAAAGAGATTGCATTAAAGTGTTATTTTCTCTTTATTGCTGAGTTTTGGCACCCTCTTCAATCCTGTGTCAGAGGTCAGTGCCTCCCTTGCCTCTCCTAGTCCTGGCTCTGCGGGGATACCCCAGGAGGTGGGATGTGATGTGATATGCAACACAGTCTCACTCATTGCCTATGTCCCCCACCTCTCCCACCAGTGTGGCTTGGTATTGATAAACCACGTGGTCAAGTCTCAGGCCCTTCTGTGTTCCTGTGGTTTGTGTAGGCTTCCTCTCCTCTGACAGCCTGATCAGCACCCAGCCCTGTCCTCCTGCCAGTGCCTGGTCTGTGCTACTGGGCACTCAGGGTGAATTATGACAGATGACATGTATAATGACCCCGAAGCCAGGACTTGGACTTCTTATAGCCTATGCCCACATTTCTGTGGACTGGGAAAAAGGCTGGCAAAAGCTCTAGACCTTATTTCTCTTTGGTAAACCCCTTCTCGTACTATTGCCTGCAAATGGCTGCCACCTCCAACCCAGCTGGGACCCAGAATATTAATGGATGCCACAATCAACATGTGTTGAGCACTTACCATGTACCAGGCATAATCTAAAATCTATACATAGGGTCACTCAGTTAATCCTCATAACAAGCTCAACACAGTGGAGATACCATTAATCCCACTTTACTAATGAGAAAATCTAGGGACACAGATAAGCAATCTCAGCAGGGCCATGCAGCTAGTAAGTGGTGGAGCTGTGGTTTGAACCTGGGCAGGCTGCCCCTAGATCTTACCCACCTCCTGGTCCTGACTCTGCCTGCCACTGGTGGAAGATGGGTCCTTCCTTGAGACATTGAGGAGAGCCTATGAAATTATCTTCTTTTTCTGTGGCTTGGTGCGGGCTTACATGATACTAGGCATGTGGGGGGAAACTTCACATTCACCTGTTATGGGCTGAAGTGCGTCTCCCCCAAAATATGTACCTTGAATGTTACTTTAATAGGAGACTGGGTCTTTAAAGAGGTAATGAAAATAAAGCCATTCGGGTGAGTCCTAGTCCAATATGACTGGTGTCGTTTTCAGAAGAGGAACTTTGGACACAGTCGTGGTGAAGAGACAGAGAAGATGGTTCACAATCTGAGGAGAGGCCTTAGAAAAACCCAGCCTGCTAAACTGTGATCTTGAACTTCTGGCCTTCAGAACTGTGAGAAAATAAGTTTCTGTTGTTTAAGCCACCCAGACTGTGGTGCATTGTTATGGCAGCCTAAGCAAATTCATACAATCTCCAAAGTCTATTTCCAAGATGAGATACAGAGACAGCACCCACCAGCGCTTGGGGAACACCACATGGGCTGAATCTTGCTGCCACGTGGCTTCTTCCTTGGCCTCTTTCATTTGAGCTGCCACTGGTGTCCTTCCAAGGAGCAGAGTGAGGAGAGAGTCTTATGTGGTCACATTTCTACTTCTGGTCTCTCTGGCATGTGTATTCCTGCCCTCTTTCCACCCCTACAAAAGCCCCCATTGCCTGGGCCTCAGCTACTCTGACATTGGTCAGCCTGCCCCTCTTCCTCCTCCTATCCGCTTCCTCCAAAGCTTTCTGTTTAATCATCTGAAAATACAGCTCTGATCATGCATGTCATGCTCCTGCTCTAAAGCGTTCCCTGGCTCCCATTTCTTAAAGGAAAAAGCCTAGATTGTCGCCTTGCCCTGATCACCTAGACATCAGCACTCAGTGGGACCTGCCACTCCAAAGGAAAATATTACCTGCTATTCCCATGTTCCTCCCACTTTCCTGACCTAGACCTTTGCTCACACTCTCCCCTCTGCCTAGCCTGCCCTCCTCTCCCTGTGCATGTGTAAGTCCTACTAATTTCCCAAGCACAGCTCAAAGTCCACCTCCTTTGTGAGATTTTTACATCCTACCAGCTGTTGTCTCTCCCTTTTCTCAAATCTCAGCGCATTGTCTCTCATGCCTCCAAAGTTCTTTGTGCCGTACACTATGGTTATTTGTGCATGTGCTCCACTCCAAAACCCTTCCACATTTGCAGACATCCTGAAAACTTTCTGGAAGAGAGACAGCGTGGTGTCTTGGAAAGCAAAAGACATGTGGAAGTGGCAAACCTGTGTGTTCGTTCCCCTCCTGGCCACTTGTTGCCCATGGTGGGACAGGGACTCTATGCTGGAGTGGCCAGCACATAGGACACAATCATGAGCAAAGGGACGGAATCACCTCATCTCTCAGAGTCTTAATTTCCTTATCAATAAAACAGGGATAAAAATATAATACTGACAATAATAATACGAGCTTACAGGATAATATTTGTGAGAAGTATTTTGTAAAAAATGGTCTTTATAAATATTCTTTGAGTATTCTATCAGAAAACAGACACATCTGTCAAGCAAACCATTCATTTCCTGTAAAGGCCAAATACTCCATGAACTTTCCTAATTTGGCCAATGATAAGTGCATGATGTGTTCAGCTCCTCTGCTAGGTGCTATCACATTTCCCCATTGAATCCTCCCAGATGCCTTGGCAGCAGGAAGGTGCAAAAACCAGCCCTATGTTCTAGAAAGTCAGCATTCTTGACTTGCCTGGGCTGGGTCTCAGCCGTTGCCACACAGATTCAGAAAGTCATCTGGGCCCAGGGAACTGAACTGGCCTGGAAAGGGGTGGACCAGGAAATTGAGCCTTGATGGGTTAACTGGACAATGCCTCTGGACAGTGCCTCCAGCTGGGGAGCCAGATGGATTTCCAGGATTTATTGGGACCGTGATTCCCCAGCTGGGCTGGACACAGTCTTGCATCTTGACCTTTGTGGGCCTGGATGGTGACTGTGAAGATCTGGAATTTCAGGGCCTGAGCTAGCAGTGGTCTCCCTGAGCCAGGAGTGGGGTAGCTCTGATGAGTAGATAATTAGGACGCTTCTTTCAGCTGGAGATAAAGTCCAGAGCCTCACTCCGGCCATTATCCTGCCAAGCCTAATAGAGCCAGATTGATGGATACAGCGCGGAGGGAATTGGGAACATTCTTGTGCACACTATATCACACTCCATAATCGCCAGTGCACAATGTGGGACTTTTATAAGCCATTACAAAATCCATTTTGAAACATCTCTGGGTGCGACAGCCAGCTGCAAAGCATCTGAAGTATCCCTGACATGTGGGCTTTGGTGGAGCTGCTGAGAATGCACGGACTCAGAGCAATTGCGCGCGCACACAAGCCAAGAGAACTCGATCGTAAGGGAAACAGATGCCGGCGTTACAGCCCACTGTACATCTTATACTGTATTTCGGCAAATGCACTAATCCCTCTTGTTAGACAAGAACAGAAACCCCCCAAATGCTTTCCATATGTCCCATTGTCTTCCTGGCCCTTTAATTCTATCTCGAAAGCCCCCAACTTAGCAACCTTCATATTAATGCTAAACATATTACATCAGTTCTAACACAAATATGTTTAATATGAATACAATTAAAGTTGCTTCAACATAATCCTGGTAAGATAAACAGCATTGCTATTATTATAAACATCCCTGCAAGGTCTCTTGTAAAATATTATCAATACTAATAGAAGCCCCCTCCCCACCCCACACCCAGGCAGATACTCGGACTAAACAATGCCACTGCCTCCCTACTAATAACAAATCTGTCCATTGATTTAAACATTGGTGCATCCAATGTAAACACCATTATAACTAATGTAAAACAGTTACCCGGCCCGGCAAAACTTCAACCAGAATGTTACTGAACAAAAAGAACAGTTTCCTCAGCAAGAATGCATTACAGCCTGCTGGTGACATTTGCAATAGATTACTTAAGCCCATAAAGAAATGAAAATTGCAGGCCCATTTTGAGCCAGCAGTGATGAAATTGGAGAGCACAGGCTAAGTACAGTATGGCACAGACCAGCTTCTGCCCAGGGCCTGCAGGCTCTGTGTGGGTTGAAATACATTCTCCTTGCGTCTCTGTGCATACGTGGCCACAGACACATTGCATCCTTTTGGTCTTGTTTCCTGTCCATGGTCCCTACATGTGTAGGCATGAAGCTGAGGATGGGCCTCTTCAGAGTTAAAGTGCAATTGAAGGCCGGGGTTGGTTGAGTGTGAGCACATGGGTGCATTTCTCCCTCTAATGGCCTTGCCAGGCCAGTGTGGCACTGAATACAGTGCTGGAGTGTTGGCCCCAAATAGTGGAGCTTTCCTCTCTTTCAGATTACAGAGAAGGCTGGGACTTCAGGAAGGAGACCTAGATACATCTCCAGAGTCAGGGCAGGACTACATTGTGTTCATCTGATTCTTGTCTTACTCTAACATAGGCAGACAGACCCCCATACAACAAACCCTGGTCATATTCACAACAAACCCTGTTCATTCTTCCCTCTTTCCTTCTTTATATCCTCTTCCCTGATTTATCAGTTCCTGACCTTTTCTTTGTATCCTGAATTTTGGAAACTTCTTGGGTGTTGTTCTGATGATTCCATAGTTGCCTGCCTGTCTTCCTCCCTCCCTCCCTCCCTCCCTCCCTTCCTTCCTTCCTTCCTCTCTCTCTCTCTCTCTCTCTCTCTCTCCCTCTCCTACTCCTGTAAAATACCCCAACTCATCAAGCTCTGGATTTGGGGGTGTCTGAAGGGTAATCTCCAAAAGACATTGCTGGAAACACCACCTCCCACCCAACTGCATAAGGTCTCACAGCTACACTGTGAACCAGTGAGCCTGACTTCCCAGTGCCTCTCAGGGGTCTCCCTAGGAAATCTCTAAGAGGAAGTCATGCCTTTGGGGCTGAGCTCTATGACTTCTATACTACAATGTCCTCAGAATTATAAGGGTCCATTGTAATTCAGAGAAAGGAAAAGGAAGTTGCCCAATTATTTCTCCCCCATGTATTTCAATTGCAATTAACCACCTCTCCCTTAAATATTTTTCACACAAAAAATGAAAGTATCCTTTTTCGCTGATGACAGAACTTGTCTGTGATCAAGAAATTCTCATTTGCTCGGTGTGACTGTGAGAACAGACACCTGTCCTGTGTCCTTCAAAAATATCACGTGATCTGGTATCTACCCGGCACTTGAGAGTTCGTTCAGGGTTTCCAATACTTGTGCTATTGACATTAGGGCCCAGATAATTCCTTTTTATAGAATACTGTTCTGTATAATGTAGGATGTTTAGCTGTATCCATAGCCCCTACCCATTAGATGCCAATAGCCACCTCCTGGATGTAACAAGAGAAAACTTCTCCAGACATGGCCATACATCTCTGAAGGAAGCAAAATCTCTCTCTCCCCTGAACACACACACATTGACACTTTGAGAACCACTGAGTCAGTTGGATGAATCAAGAATGTAGTAAATGAAAGCAGACAAACTGAGATGCAAATTTGTGTTTCCTTACTTACTGCCTGTGTGGTCTTCTTAGGCGAGGAACTTAATCCATCTGAGCCTCAGTTTCCACATGTGTACGGGGGATGGATGAGATCCATGTGTGAGGGGTAGAGGAAACCATGTAGGTCTTATAAATCGATGGTGTCAGATCTATGGCGGCTGTGATTCTCATCTGCACCTGAAATCCAACAGCTCCTCCTTGAATGAGCCTGTAGAGGCCCACAGCATGGACAGGGTGTTCCCATTTCCCCAGAGTCTGGAAGGAGGGAGAGTGGGAATTCTATTCCAGCTAAACATCATATTATTCATATTATTAATGCCAGGCAACTCTTTCCTAATAAAACCCCAAACCATGTAAACACTAGTATAGTTTTCAATTTGTACTAGATTAGATGCCAGGAGTGTTTGGTTCCATTTTATTTTATTTTATTTTTTAAGTGAAATCTCTTTAGTGGATTTGAAAGCGAGCTATTTTCTGCCTCTCTGGAGAGGTGTAAGTTTTGGAAAGCGAGTTTCCCTGGAATGTTTCAGCTTCAATCAGGGTGGATGGAAAAAAAAGCTGGTTAAATCACATGATAGAATTTCTGGACCCAGATTCATCAGCTCATTTAGGAAGTGCCCTATAGAGTGAAATATGCACAGAAAGGAGGCTTTGTGTCACTCTAAAAGCTATTTTATGTCCTTGGAAAAGCAGGTGGGTGTTTATATTCATACCCTTTTGAGTATTCTGTTTTAAAAGGCTCGCACACTGCAAATGTTGTATCTTCAAAGTCATCCCATGGGAAAAAATCTTCCCATTGAGTTGGGGGACGTGATTCTCAACTCCCCACACCCTTAAGTCTGGGGCACACAGAATTCACATCATTGCTGTTATTCTTGGAGCCAAGAGCAAAGACCCCACATGCATGGAGCATTTCCTGTTGGAGTCTGGGCATCCAAGGATGAGGGGGTAAGTTTTCACCTTTTGGGGCCCACAGTTTGGTAGAGATTGTGAGAGGACAGACCTCGAGGGAGAACAGACCCCAGGAGAGCATCAGACTGTTCTTCCTCTTTCCTATGACAAGGAATTAGGTTTCAGGGGGCTGCTTAGAATGGAGAAGTAGTTCTCATTCCTGAAGCTCTGGAGACAGCTGAGCTCTGGGCTCCATTCAGAGCTCTGGGACCAAGGCACAGAGGTTCTAGTCACAGGGGAACCTGAGACCAACTTCGTGTGTGCTTGCTAGTGTGTTTGTCAATGGTGAGATGCTAAAAGTGGGGGTGGGAGGGAGGGTGGTAGGCTGACCGATGAGGGTGGCTGTCCCACAGCTGTTGTAAGTCTCCAGGCAAAGGGGCTGGTGGAAAGGGCAGTCCTGGCAAAATAGGCTACTTCTTGTTTAGCGCTGGTCCCCTAGGAAGTGATGAAGTACCCATCAGGGCCTCAGCCTGCTCTGAGAACTCACCTCCCATCCATTCTCAAGAGTGCTGGTAATTAATTTATAGACATCCCTTGAGCACTAGCCTGTGTTTAGACTAAGGGCCTCACCTGGGCTTCCTTCTCTTCTCATTCCAACTGTCTCTGGGTAAGGCCTTTGATTCCTTTAATTTCGATACCCACTGAAACGCACTGTGTGATGGACTCCATTTTTATATCTGGCCAAGACCTCTTGGTAGAGCTATGGGCTGGTATATTGATCAGGCTCCTGGAAATTTGTGCTTGGAAGCCCCCTGTGCACCTTTGCCTCCATGGGAAGCCTTCCCTCAGCCCCTAGCAGAGATGGGGCCTCATCCATTTGCCATTATCCTGGGTACCCACCTTCCAGCATCCACCAGCTTGCCCTATGGTTTGTCAATTTGTGCATATTTCTGCATGACTGTGAATACCGAAGAGAAAGGTGCCACATCTGACTTATTTCTGCCTCCTCAAGGCCTGGCCAAGGAGGTGCTTGGTGAATTCTTCTGAAGCCATGAATCTTCATTGATGAGGGCTCTGAAAAGAGACTTGGAGAGGGATCTTATGCTTGTCAATGAGTACATGCCAGTGTATGACCTTAAAGAAATTTGTGAAATGAAAGCCATCACATGTGAATACTGACAGCTTCCAGCTCTGCTACTGTGATGAGGAGGCTCACAATATGTGGCCTATATCTTCCCTCCCTCCCTTTCCTTCCAAATAGCACAAGAGGACACAGGCCCATGGTAGATGCCTTGCCAAGGAGGTGGTGGGCCCAGGGCAGTACAGAGCCTCTTCAATTTCATGTTCATTACCACTTAACTACCTCTGCCCTTTCCCTAAGGACCTAATAAAGAACAAGGAGACTAAGGGGGTCAGTGGGCATCAATGCTATTTGGAAAGACCATCTCCCAGCCTTATGTGGTGACTAAAAAAGATGTTAAAGCAACAGGGAAGAAATCATAATGTGAGAACACAGCCCTGAGCCCCGAGGAGCAGCCTGAACTTGCTCCATGGCAGGACAGTGGAAAGTGACTGATTCACTAAGATTCCCAGTAGGACCAGTTGGGATTTGCCAATAAGTTGGAGTAAAGAGTCTGCAACTGCTGACATTTGTGCTTGGGCCAGGGTCAGAACCCACTGGGTAGGGGTGAGAGAGAAGCTCTTTCAAACCAGGCTTTGGCAGATCACCCAGGGAAAGACTCAGTGGTTCCACCTGACAACTTGAACCATGAGGCTGGGCATCAGTCTTTGCAAAGCAGAATTTTGCAGGGAGGTGGCTCACCTGGGTTTG
The DNA here is from genome assembly GCF_014824575.4 of Sturnira hondurensis. Lineage (NCBI taxonomy): Eukaryota > Metazoa > Chordata > Mammalia > Chiroptera > Phyllostomidae > Sturnira > Sturnira hondurensis. Next base: position 16,909,557 of record NW_028095197.1, read on the forward strand.
CTCACCTCAGCGCTATGCCCCTATATGCAACTGCGCAGGGGGCAGTACCTGTTTGTAACAATTCACAGGTATAGGGGTGGAGGGAGAGTCTCTAACTAGAACTAGGAAGATAGAAGAAAGGTTTTACTAGGACCCTTGAATTTGCACCATGGAATGAAGACTAAATCTGTTCCTCTATCGCAAACACCTATATAGCATTTACTATCTGCCAAAAACTCTTCCAAGTACTTAAAAAATCCTGACACATTTACTCTTCAAAGCATCTCCATGAGATATATACTACTATTACCCTCATTTGACAGCTGAGGAAACTAAGGAACAGACAGTTTGAGCTCTCTTGACTAGATATAGCAGAGGCCGGACTTGAACCTCGAGAATCTGCCCAGCATTCATGCAGCTAGTCACTGCATTAGGCTCCTTCATATCCACAATAGACACATGTGCATAATACATTTTAAAAATGAGGATTAGATACTATCCTCCAAATTGCTCCTAGGGACTGATAAAAAGTCTTAGCCACCAGCTGAGTAGAATTTGTATGGGTTGTGTGCCAGTTTTTCTTTCTTGTTGCACAAAGTCATAGATCCTATGATGATGTGGGCCTTATCATTCTCCCTAGCTGGAGTCCACACTCCCTTTGCTCTCAAGTCTTTGTAATCAGCTAACATAGGCAGCCTGCTAATCTGCTCACAGATCATTCTAAATACCAGATCAGTTATCAGTTATATAGTTTTCCCAAGGTCTGCTTTTCCCAAGTACTCTGAAAAACATCTATCATATGCTCCATGCTATTAAAGAATGGATTTTTCTGTGTTTCATAACTTTGGAACTTTGTTTCTCTCCAGTCATGACATCCATGTGTCTGGCCAGCTGCCTTGGTCTTCTGTGTGCTGTGGGTGTGGTGTGGATGATGTGGCTATTACCTCTGTGCAGCCACCACCTCTGTGGTGATCCTAGTGACACAGCATGAAGGGGAGCAGGTAGATATGGGGACCCATAGGGCACCTCTGTGTCTGTCTGTCTGTTAGTCATCATACGTCATCATGACTAACTTCTGGAAGTGATAGCTGCTGTTTCACCTTGGTCTTCCTCATCCTATGCAAGTTCCTCTTTTGGTCAAGTTTCTCCTGGAAGGACACAGTGAAGGAGATTCTGAGAAGTCTAGTTCCAGCCCATCTGAGCTGGCACAGCAGGACAAAACACTGCCGTACTCTTGTATGATCTTTCTGTCAGCCACATTGGTGACTGCTATGTTGGAGTGAGGTGGTGCACATGTACATAATCAAAAGTCTACTTGTTGAGCATGACATTGGAGCAAGGGTGATTGCATAGGTGATTTTAAGATATCTTCTTCAGCTAAGATAACTTGATGCATCCCCCCCATCCATACCTGATGTGGCTAGCCCTGAGGGTGGGGCCATGACCTTTGAGATCCATTGGCTCGAATGCCCTTTTCTCTGGAATGTGGTGGCATGAACATGGCCAGTGACTGCCTCCGTGACTCAGAGTTAATGAGAAACTTATCTTGAGCCTCTGAGTATTGAATCAATATACTTATCAAGTGACCTATACATATACCTTTCTAGGAAGGTATATAGGCCAGCTCCTATTTGATCAAGAGCCCCAATTTCAATTAAGCATAATAAACAAAACTTGCCTAATAAGTAACAGTTTCAGAGCTACAGTTTTGAATGTCATGTCCACAAAGGTGGACCTCTGCTAGGACTTTTCAGTGCTTCTACAATACAGGTGAAAGCAGGACTCTTTAGTCTTTGTCTTGGGTACTTGGGTGAGCGCCAAGTCCTTCCTGATATGAAAGCCAGGTGCCATTAAGCCTTAACATTAAGGACATACTAAGAGGGCTCAAAGGACTGGAGGTCTCAATGTATGTCCCCTAGAATATGAGGCTTGTGTCTGATTTCCATAAGTGTAGAAACAATATGACCGAAACCCTTTGCCTGAAACCAGAATGACAAGAGAAACTAACCACAACCCTCCAGCACTGTAGGGGTCCATCGTGGAAGCAGATCTGAACTGTAGGTTGAGGACTCAGCTGTAGAGTCATTATCCTGGACAAGACTTTTTAATTTTTCAAATGAGAGCATACTTATGAATTAAAGTGACTGGAAAACTTGTTATCCAGGAATACCTGAAAATGTTATGGGAGTGATATATGTTCCTCTACCCTCTACACACATGCATCCAAGGGGGGAGAAAGAAATTTTCAATGAGGCCTTCTTATGAGAGTGGTGGGAAAGAATAAAACTGTTCTCTGCTTGTACCCATCAAATCTGTTCCTGTACTGCTTTGCTCAATTTAGGGCCAAGATGAAGGATACTTTTGGATGACCATGCACCAGGTCTAGGCAGTAAGTTGAATTCTTTGAGCCTTAATTTCTCAGCCCAATTGTGGATGGTAACAGTGAATACCTTACAAGGAATTTCTGTGTGTTTGAAATGAGACCAAGCCAGCCATTTAGTAGGTGCTCAGTGAAAAGAGGAGCCTGAAAAAGAACCTCACCTCCTTCCATGGGCAAGGGGGCTCTCCAGCTTAGCCAAAATCCAAATCACAACTCAGTGACTAGCAGTGCTTGTCATGTTGAGCAAACAACAATAGATATCCCAGGTGTAAATTCAGACAAGCATTCTGTATCCACCACTTGCTTATAATGCTCTTTTCATCAGGGTCTGGATTTGAATGGAGAAGTCACCCCTCACTACACTCCGAGTCAGTGCTCTGATTTTTGATGGAAAATGGCTAGAAGTGAGAGCATGACTCCTAATCATGAAGGATCCATTTACACCAACCTTCATGGTGGGTCTATCTGGTCCAAGGGGGAAGGTCTGGCACTCTGGGGCAGGTGGACAGGCTGAGACACAGACCCCTCCCATGAGCCAAGATTCATATTGGTTCCACTTCTTGGCGCAATGCTTGGGAAGCAGCATGGTGGAGTGGCAAAGGGTGTGGGCTTTGAATTTCAACTACCTGGCACTAAATAATGGTTCTTCTCTTTCTCCATCTTTTCTTCTTGGCCTACTTTGAAATTTTTGGCAGTGCTTCCCTTTATCTTCCAGAGGCCTCACTCCCCCCCAAAACTCCTGTATTTCTTCCTCCTCATTTGGCCTCTCCCTTAATCGATGTTCATGCCTCACTTCATCTGTTTGGTCCCTGGCCCCTTCCATTGTTTTTCTCCTTGTTTTTCCTACCCTGCTGCTCTCTCCTCCCTCATTCCTCCTCACAGCTGTCCATTCAGCCACTTGCTGTTGCTTTCCGTTCCTCTCTTTCCATCTCTCCACTCCTTCCCTCTCTCTCTCCTCTGCAGTCATATGGCTCTACATATCTGCACAGAGGTGCTTCCTACACAGACACTTCCCCTCCATTCTCCTTTGCCCATCTGACTGCATCTCTGGGTTGCCACAGACCAGCTGCCAGGGAAGAACGCAGGACTGAAGACAGGAAGGAGAGCTAGGCTAAGGGTCTGCTGGGCCTCCAGAAAGAGAGGAATTGTCTTGGGAATCCCCTGACTCTGTATTCCTCTGTATCCATTTTAGTTGGAGCAAGATCTGCCTATTGGGAAAGAAGACTTCCATTTGGGCATTCAATTAATTGACACACACACAAATAAAATACCAATCTTAACAATGAAAACAAATGCAGAGCTTCAACATCTCCATTCCTCAGGCTAGGAAAAACTGTGCTCATGTATTGATTTTTCTCCCTTCCCCCTCTTTCTGCCCACTGGGTTCAGCCAATGTTCTCCTGGAAGCAAGAATGGCCCTTNTTCCTCTCTTTCCATCTCTCCACTCCTTCCCTCTCTCTCTCCTCTGCAGTCATATGGCTCTACATATCTGCACAGAGGTGCTTCCTACACAGACACTTCCCCTCCATTCTCCTTTGCCCATCTGACCGCATCTCTGGGTTGCCACAGACCAGCTGCCAGGGAAGAACGCAGGACTGAAGACAGGAAGGAGAGCTAGGCTAAGGGTCTGCTGGGCCTCCAGAAAGAGAGGAAGTGTCTTGGGAATCCCCTGACTCTGTATTCCTCTGTATACATTTTAGTTGGAGCAAGATCTGCCTATTGGGAAAGAAGACTTCCATTTGGGCACTCAATTAATTGACACACACACAAATAAAATACCAATCTTAACAATGAAAACAAATGCAGAGCTTCAACATCTCCGTTCCTCAGGCTAGGAAAAACTGTGCTCATGTATTGATTTTTCTCCCCGCCCCCCCCCCGGCCTCTTTCTGCCCACTGGGTTCAGCCAATGTTCTCCTGGAAGCAAGAATGGCCCTTTGTAAAGCATGAGCCAGAAGACAGGTCATTTAGTGTAGCTGGTGGCCAGGACTATTGCTTCAACCCTCAATTCTCTTTGTATGGCACTTGCCATAGAAACAGGCACTGCAAATTTTGACTGCAATGCATTTGAGTCTGTGTGTGTAGATGTAGAGATAAGTGAGGTCTGCCTCATTGCCCATCTGGCAAGGTGAGAGTCGGGTGCTGTAAGGATTACATGTGATGATATACGAGGAAGGCCTGGCGTATTACCTGGCACAGATGAGGACTTCGGAAATGCTAGTTTCCTTTCCCTTAAATTGTAGGCATAACGAGGAATCAGAACTCATGAGCTCATGCCATCTCCCAGGTGGGAAGGACCTCCCACCTAATGTAGAAATCCGCCTTCTATGGTGTGGGCCTGAGAGCTGCAGGTGCACGTTCTGCTTGATCCCTCCCCTGCCAGGGAACTCAGGCCCTAACTCCCACTGAAGTTTTGATTAGCCGTCATTGCTAGAGTTACTTTTATGTCTCATTATTTCTCCCCCATACTTCCCACCAAACTTATCGCCAAAGCTAAAGCTACCTAGAAGTGTTCTGCTTGTTTGTACTTGTGGCAGCCCTTCTGAAATCGGAGGTCAATTTCTGTGACTGTTCTTGTGTCCCTCCTTCATAGTTAGACATCCCCAGTGTGCTGAGTCACACCTTAAATGACTCAGTTTCCCGATCTCTCACTTTCTTGGTGTCTGAGAGGTAATGCAATACAATGGGAATGTCAGGCAGAGAGAGCTGTGTGGGGAAAGCTGTGTGTTGACTCTGGCAAGTCACTTCTCTTTCTTGTCTCAGCTTTTGTATCTGTACAGTGGGCACATCAGTGAGGTAAACAAAGTGCTTAGCACAGTGCTGGGCCTGTAGGAAGTTAGTAATCATTGCTTTCTTGGTCATTCTCTCCTGGACATGCATGATTCGCACTCATCACTCTCCAATGTGACTTAGTGAAAGTGGCCGCTTCTGAAGTCTGCATCAGACACCCATAGTGGACACCACTTGCCTCTGTCATTTTGGAACCATGACTCCAACAATAAGCAGTTCAAGGCAGCTTTGGCCTGCAGCATCACACAAGTCCCTATCCCAGCCCCCAGCCGCATGGGGAGCACATGTGATCTTTGAACCATTTTATGTAAATAGAAATTTCCCTTTTGTTACAGTCAGTTCTGTTCACCTCGGAACATACTATTGTAGGCAGAGTTTGCACCCACCATTCCCTTCTTCCTTCCTGAAGCAGTTGGGGTGAGGTGAAGGGATGTACCAGTATTTGTTTAGAAATCCGGGTTGCAGACAAGTGCTTCTGAAAGGCAAAGAGAGTTTAATTCTATCAATTCAAACAAATGACAAGTCCCAGATGAAAAAAATATCATCAGACAATAGAAAAATCATGGCCACAAATGAAAAACAGAGCTGCCACAGGTAACAGGATCATCATTATCCAAGTCTTTTTTTTACATTTGTTTGTGTTTGTACCCTTATTTGGAAGCTGTGAGTGTTGGCCAAGTGTTAGCAGGTGTCATAGCTTTAAAAATGAAAGACCATAGACTAAGTTAGCACCGAGAAGGCCCTATCCATTGACTTCATTGCTGCTGTAGGTGAAGAAAAGGTATCAGTAGTGTGGCTGCAGCTCCTGAGTCCCTGGGTCCCTTTGAGGAATGCCACTGCTCTGGAAAAAGTGAGGACCTTCTTATAAGGCAGGTCCATGCAAGTTCCCCCAAGCTGATGCTTAGACCCTTAAAGAAGCGTCCCTCTCCAAATCCTAAATATTTCCATCTTTGCATATTCTCTTCTGGTAATGGCCTTTATTTGCACACATGTATATTTTTTTACCTGAGAGGTCATAGCAATCTATTTTTTTCACTTCTCTTCATATTGGGAAGAACTCTTTGTGTTACTGTAGGATCTTTACAATGATCATTTAAAAATATGAACATGATGTTACTTCATATGGATGGAGAGTACTGTATTACGTTTCTGTTGCTGTCACAAATATCCCTGTGAATTTAACAGCTTAAAACAATGTAAATGTATTACCTTACAGTTCTATAGGCCAGGAGTCTGGGCCTCGCAGGCTAAAATCAAGTGTCAGTGGCCTGGGCGCTTACCTGGGGGGAATTTGCTTCTGAGCTCATTCAGGTTATTAGCAGAACTCCGTTGCTTGCTGCCCTAGGACTGAGGTCCTGCCTCTTGGCTGGTTGTCCCCTGGGGCCAGCCCCTGCCTCCCTGAGGCCGCATGCTGGTTCCTGCCTGCAGGCCCCGTCCACAGCAGAGTCAGCGACAGTGCACCAAGCTTTTCTCACGTTAGAATGTCTCTGACTTCCCCTTCATTTGTCAGCTCCAGCTGGGGAAACTTTGCTGTTAAGGGTGCATAGAACAGCCCAGAGTCCATCTGGATAATCCAAGGCAATCGCTTTATTTTAAGGCCCGTAATCTTAATTATATCTGCAGAGTAAGTCTCTTTTTCTTCATGTCATGTAACGTATTCATAAGCTTCAGGGAGTAAAACACTAATATCTTGGGGAAGCTATTATTCTGTTTACTGTAAACACTTAACTAACCATTACTTATTGTTGGATATGGAGACAGTTTGTAGGTGTTCTATTTATGTCTTTGTTTATTTCTATAGATAATACTGCAGTGAATGATTATTCACTTAGTTTTTGCTTTTAGGACCAGTAGCTTAGATAAACTCTATGCATGGGATTACTGCTCAAAAAGAGGGACATGTTTACAATTTGATGCTTATTATTCTATTGCTTCCCCAAAGGGTTGCACCTTATATATATACATATATATATATATATATATATATATATATACACACACACACATACATTATTTATTTATAGTTTGATGATTTAAATTTTTTTCCATTTTACAATTGTTCCAATTATCCTGTTTATATTGCTACTGGCTTTAGATTTAATCTGTTCACCTCTACCTTTTTCCAGAGCTGAGTGTTAGCATAAGCTATAAAAAAAAGATTGCAGAGTATTATAAAATGTTCTATTAATTGGTCATGCTTTCTTTCCAAAGAAACTGCAAGCAAACAATAAACAAACAGATTTGAAGACAGAGACTATCATTGTCTTTTACTCCAGAGTGCTTTGTGGAAAGCTGAGATCCTAGCTGAAGGGGGTGGTGTGCTGGATGCAGTGCATGCCAGCTTGGGACAGAGGGTTGTATACATCTCTTTCTAACTTGGCATTCAGTGATGTCAAGTTGCTAGCTTAGTTCAGCCATGGTAAGAACATTTACACCATGGAAATTGGTGAACACTAGAAAACAATGCTATATACAGATACAGATATAGATATAGATAAAGATATTTTTTTTCTTGAGTGCTATTGGTTAATGGGTAATCAATGGGTCCTTGGGGTTCTAGGTACTCACTTTTGGTGTCAAGCGGATTTTGGAGAGTATAATTTTTTTCACAATTGACACTTTTTATTGAATTCAAAAGAACAACAACTACAATTCCCACCAGTGAAAAATAAGATAACTATTTCATGGATATTTTAGTCAACAATAATCTCTTCTATGCCTCCCCAGGATGATCTGATATAAACAAATGTACCCTTGAAGTAAAAAGGACAAAGCCTCAATTATGAACAAAATGGAAAATTCCCACATTGAGGTCACACCATACAGTCAAGTACCAAGCAAGAAAGTTAAATAGGTTTAACTGAAACTTAGCAAAAGACTAATTTCTGATTTCATTAATCAGTGAAAATAATCTTTATTTATACACACTTTCATTTATAGTAGCAAACATATATGAATGGTGAGTACTTAGCAAAAAATGTCTCCATAATTGCACTTTGAATGCCTTCATGATTTAATAATGGAAAGATTTTCTAAACAGATCTGCTCTTCAATAGAGTAAGTGAAATATTAAAATTCTTTCATGGAACAATCATGCAATAAGTAATGAAAAACACCTTGCCTACTTAACCTACAGTAGTAGTATCTTAGCTAAAACATAACTTGGTCACTTCTCCACATGTGAGACTGATACAGCAAAAAATTGCAGGCACTTATTTATTTTAGGTGGGTAAAACAAATATTTCTGGGAAAATGTAAAGTAGTACAGTTGGCTGTCAAATGCTTTACCCAAGGATCCTGACCTTCCAGAGTCTAGACATCTTTGGACTTTAGAACCCTTCTGTGTTCTCAGCACCTGTGTTGTACACCAACTTCCACTGGTCTGGAAGTTATTTTCATGGCTAGGCAATACATTTTATTCTAACATTTATTTCTACTTCATTTCTTCCAGTTATTAAACAGTGTTTGTTTGAGATAAAAGAACAACCATATTTAACTAGGACTTATGGTAGTTGTATATTGAGTTGATTTGATTTTGTTTTCTTTGTTATTTTTTGTTGGTTGCTTTAAAGAAATGTAGGCTAAGATTCTCAAAAAGCAATCAACAAGCTTACGGAAAATGTAAATCATATTAAGACCTTGTAAATTGATCTTTTAAAATACAGTGTACCAAGAGTAGAGTAGAAATAGCAGAATCATTTAAAATGTGTTTCAGACTACTTCCAGCCACGATGGAGGTGTAGGTAGATATACTTTGCCTCCTCACACAACAAAAAGGACAACAAATTTAAAAATAAAACATAATCAAAACTGCCAGAGAATCAAACTGTATGAAAGCCTGAAAACCAAAGAGTTAAAAAAGAAACATTCATCCAGACTGGTAAAAGGGGCAGAGTTGGGCAGCCGGGGTGGAGAGGACCCATGGCAAGGCTGGTTCTCTTGGCTAGAGGACCATGAAAGCCAACAGAGAGAATCGAGTAAGTGGCATTGTTTCCTTTTGGACCCAACTCTCATACAGTGTCACAAAGCAGCGACCTGGGTTGCCCTGTCTGAGTGAATACATAAGGTCCTGCCCTTTACTACATAACAGGTGTGCCAGCACAAAGAAATATGGCCCAAAAGAAAGAACAGATCAAAGCTCCAGATAGAACTAAGTGAGGAAGAGAGAGCCAACATATCAGATGCAGAGTTCAAAACACTGATAATCAGGATGCTCATGAAATGGTATGGTTGCAAAATAGAGGAAGAAGTGAAGGCTGTACAGTGAAATATAGAAAAATGTACAGGGAACCAGCAGTGATGGGAAAGAAACCAGGATGCAAATCAACAATGTAGAGCAGAAGGAAGAAATAAACATTCAACCAGAACAGAATGAAGAGACAAGAATTCAAAAAAAATGAGGAGAGGCTTAGGAATCTCTGGGACAACTTTAAACATTGCATCATCTGAGTCATAGGGGTGCCAGAGGAGAAGAGGAAGACCAAGAAATTGAAAACTTATCTGAAAACATAATGAAGAAGAACTTTCCCAATCTGGCAAAGGAAATAGACTTCCAGGAAGTCCAGGAAGCTCAGAGAGTCCCAAAGAAGTTGGAACCAAGGAAGCACACACCAAGGCACATCATAATTACAGTAGGCAAGATTAAACATAAGAGAGAATTTTACAAGCAGCAAGAGAAAAGGAGATAGTTACCTACCAAGGAGTTCCCATAAGACTATCAGATGATTTCTCAAAGGGAACCTTGCAGGCAAGAAAGGGCTGGAAAGTATTCAAAATCATGAAAGGCAAGGACCTACAACCTAGATTACTCTATGAAGCAAAGCTATCATTTAGAATGAAAGGGCAGATAAAGTGCTTCCCAGAACAGGTAAAATTAAAGGAGTTCATCTTTGCTGAGCCCTTATTATATGAAATGTTAAAGGGACTTATCTAAGAAAAAGAAGATAAAAATATGAACAATAAAATGACAACAAACTCACAATTACCAACAACTGAACCTAGAAAAAGGAAACAAAAATAAAAATGAACTAAGCAAATAACTAGAATAGGTACAGAATCATAGAAATGGAGATTACATGGAAGGCTATCAATGTGGAGGGCGCAAAGGGAGGATGGGGGAAAAGGTACAGGGAATAACAAGCATAAATGGCACATACAAAATAGACAGGATAAGGTTAACTGTACTGTAGTACAGGACATGGTGAAGCCAAGGAACTTATGTGTACAACCCATGGACATGAACTAAGGGGGGATGAGTGCTGGTGGGAGGGGAATGCAGGATGAAGGGGCATAAGGGGGAAAAATGGGACAATTGTGATAGTATAATTAATAAAATATACTTAAAATAAAATAAAATGTGTTTCAATTTCATTTGAAAAGATAAAAGTTAAATTATTCTCTTAACAGTAAATCTTAATTTATTACTATAATTTTTCTAGTTACATTGAAAAATTATCAATGAAAAAATTTTTCAATTTCAGGAATTCATATAATACTTATTAAATTATTGGTTAAAAATTTCAATGATAATAGTCTAAATTTAAAATTTAAATGAATAAATTTAAATTTATTCATTCATTCTGATGAATACAGAATAAAAGTCGACTGCATTTGTGCTTGAACTGCAAAAACAAACAAAAACACCAACATAGATGGTCCATCATATGACACTAAATGAGACATTTTTGGCTATGTAAGCATGTTAAGTAAACATGTTTTCCCTGCAATTATTTTTATGCATCACAAGTGAAGGCAGACTTACAACAAATCTGAAATAAAACAATGCCAATACCTTTATTCTGTATTTTCTTTTGTAGTATTTTCATCGCTAGATTTTTGATGCAATTTTGAGGAAGAATTTTCATATATAACAAACTAATGCTAGTTTGGTCAAAGTCATTTACAAAAACAAGTCCCCCCCATGCTTTTTAACATAATATACAAAACTGTAAAGTCTGTAAAGGTGGAAACTCTCTGGAATTTCTTAAAAGTATTAGAAAGCACAGCATGGCGAAAGAAAGGATTCTATATGAATAGTGTTTAAGCGCTCTGTAACATAAGCTGTTCTTAGGGTAACTGGAGTGAAACTTGTCTATATATACACACAAAATATTTCAGAAGCAGGTGAAGTAAACAAAAGCACCAGTTCTTTAAACTGGACTTAATCACATAGACTACTAAGCCTCTGTGGTTGCTCACCCTGTTCTGTGGGAGCAACCCCGGTGCCAACAGACCCTGTGTGACCCTGTGGTAGTTCCACATTAAGATCAAGGCTAGCTTCATCTGCCATTTCTTGAAGCAGCATGTCTATTTGGTTTTGTGGTGTTGTTGTAGTGCTACTCATTGTATCTTCCATTTGTTGTGTGTGTCTGAACATCCAGTGTTTCAAGCTGGTATTCAAATTTATCCATCAGTGCAATCTTTTCAAGGTTCATACTCCTCAATGTAACATCTGTAGACTCAACTACACCTGCCGTGGACTTGGTTACCTTGCTCACTGTTTGTTCTTCTTTCTCTCTCTCTCTTTTATTGTTGTTCATTTTCACCCCACCATGCACCCCTCCCCACCCATCCTGCCTCCCACCCTTGAACCTACCCCCTCTGGCTTTGTCCATGCGTCCTTCAGACATGTTCCTTGATGGCCATTCCTTTAATTTCCCCCATTATCCACCGCTCTCCTCCCCCTGTAGTTATGGTCAATTTGTTCTTTATTTCAATGTCTCTGGTTATATTTTCCTTGCTTTTTTTGTTTTGTTGATTAGGTTACACTTATAGGTGAGATTATATGTTATTTGTTTTTCACTGCCTGGCTTATTTCACTTAGGATAATGCTCTCCACATCTATCCATGCTGTTGTGAAGGGTAGGAGCTCCTCCTTTCATTCTGCTGCATAGTATTCCATTGTGTAAATGTACCATAGTTTTTTGATCCACTCAGTTGTCAATGGGCACTTAGGTTGCTTCCAACACTTGGCTATGAACACTGGGGTGCATAAATTATTTTGAATTGGTGTTTCAGGATTCTTGGGGTATAATCTCAGCAGTGGAATTGCTGGGTCAAAAGGTAGTTCCATTTTTAGTTTCCTGAGGAAATTTCATACTGTTTTCCACAGTGGCCATACCAGTCTGCTTCCTCACCAACAGTGCACTAGGGTTCCCTTTTCTCCACAACCTGGCCAACACTTGTTCTTTGTTTATTTGCTTATGATGGCCATTCTGATTGGTGTGAAGTGGTTGCCCTGCCCATTGTTACTGCAGTTTGAACTCTGACCACCACGGCATCCACCCTAGCACTCATTTTCAAGAAATTAATTGCTTGGTTCCTCTGGTGGATTGCATTTTCAGTATGTATTTTTACAACTTCTGTATTGCCTTTCTAAATGGTCTTTTAAATCTTGGCTTCTTCTTCTTTTTTTTAATTGAAATTTTAATTGCAGAGATTAAAATACATGATGTTGATAGGATCATATGGTGCCCAGTATAACATATAAGGTGCTCAATAAAGGTTCATGAATGTATGGTGTGTATGTAGATAGATACACACACATCACACACACTCACATTAGGCATCTTTTGATGCCTAGGTTTCATCTGTTGGCTTTTTCTTCTTTACCTCATTTCTTGGTGTTACTGTTAAGCTCTTTGCAGCAAACTTCAAGTTAAATAGGTGTTTCTCCGTATTCAATGTGGTCCTACAACTTTTCTTGGGAGTCAACAGCCTGGGACAACAGACAGTTTTGATGTGAGGGTGCTCAGAGTTCCGTTCTAGTTTCGACCTGGCTGGTCTGGAACCTAGGTTTGTCAAGAATGCAGTTTAAAATGGAATAAGAGGGAGGACAGCACTTTCAGACAGCAGCCTGATGTAGAGGAACAAGTACAGATTTGGGGATGAGACAGATCTTGTTTCAAATACTGGTTCCACAAAACTTTTGGCTTGAGATTTGAGGCAAGTTGCCAAACTTCTCTAAATCCTAGTTTCTTTAACTAAAAATGAAGAAACTCATATCTATTTCATAAGGCACTTTGGGAGATTAAATAAGATATTTATATAACACAAAAGGTATACAGACAACAAATATAAGTTATTTAATTCCCTGAAGTGGTTGCCAACTCTCCTTGTGTCAACTAAATAAGTGGCTTGATTATATATTTTATCTCTTCAAACACACTGTCATTCACACCTTACACTTGGACTGCTTTTGTAATATCCAGAGAATTAATGGCTAATACATTCACCCAGTATAAGCCCTCTGATTTCCATTTTCTTGCTCCGAATTCTCAGGGAGATTTATATATTGAGGACCAGGAGGCATACCTCATTTACATCAAGACACTGAGCACTCCTTGAATTAGTCTTCTTATTTCACAAGCAGTCATTTATTTGAAAAGTATTTATTGAGCTGCTACCTCTCTGGTAGTAACAATACCCCTTTCATTTCCATAATACTTCAGAATTTACAGAGCAAGTTCACACCCATGATTTTATTAAAGCCTCATAACAATGAGATGAACTAGATATTGTTATCCCTATTTTAGAGATGAGGAAGTTGAGGCTCAGTGAAGAGAAGCCACTTTCTCAGGGTGGCTCAGCTAGTAAAAAACTGTGACAGCAATCATTCCCTCATTGCGAATAAGAACAAGTATACCTTGTTCACCGTGCCAAAGCAGAGCCACTTGATTGGTTAGCCCAGTTGTGTCAATTAATTTGTAATGATGATTTACATTTGCATAGCATAATTGTTGTTCACAAAGTACTACATGTGTTATCTCAATTGAGCCTCACAAAAACCTATGAGGTACAAGGAGAAGGAAATGTATAGCTAAGAGGGAAGAAAGAGGACATGAATTGAGGACCTACTATGCACCCAGAATAGATCTTGCTAATATAACTTGGATTTCCTAGAATGTTGAGTCAGAGGCAAAACTGATACGAGACGTTAAATTGAGAAGTGTAATCCAGGGAAGCAAAAGTGAGGAGAAAAAGCAGAAATGAGACAGAGAAAGAGGAAGAGCAAATGTAAGATGACACTTGATTGAACTGGCTACAGCTTGTCAAGAAAAACAGTAGGTTGTCTACAACTCAACACCAAAAAATAAACAATCCAGTTAAAAAAATGGGCAAAGAACCTAAACAGACACTTCTCCAAAGAGGACATACAGGTGAGCAATAGACACATGAAAAGATGCTTAACATCACTAATCTTCAGAAAAATGCATATTACAACCACAGTGAGATATCACCTCACACTTGTCAGAATGGCTACCATCAGTAGATCAACAAACAACTAATGTTGGCGAGGATGTGGAGAAAGGGGAATCCTTCTGCACTGTTGGTGGGAATATAGATTGGTACTGCCACTGTGGAAAGCAGTATGGAGTTACCTCAAAAAAATTAAAAATGGAACTGCCTTACAACCCAGTGATTCCACTTCTGGGAATTTGTCTGAAGAAATCCGAAACACAGTTTTTGAAATATCTGCACCCCTATGTTCATTGCAGCATTATTCACAATAGCCAAGATTCGGAAGCAGCCTGTGTCTACCAGTAGATGAGTAGATATACTACTTAGCCGTTAAAAAGAAGGAAATCTTACCTTTGGCAACAGCATGGAGGGACCTGGAGAGTAATAGGCTAAGTGAAATAAGCCAGTCAGAGAAAGACAAATGTCATATGATTTCATGTATATGTGGAATCTAAGGACCAAAATGAACTAACAAACAAAATAGCAATAGATTAATAGATACAGAGAACAGACTGACAGCTGTCAGAAAGGAGGGGAGTTGGGAGCTGGATGAAAAAGTTGAAGGGATTAAGCCAAAAAACAGAAAAAACTCATAGGCACAGACAACAGTGTGGTAATTACCAGAGGGAAAGGGGGGATGGGAGGAGGTAAAAGAAGATAAAGGGGGTGGTGGTAAATGGTGATGGAAGGGATGACTTTGGGTGGTGAATGCACAATAAAATATACAAATCACATGCTATAGAATTGTGCACTTAAAATCTGCATAATTTTGTTAACCAATGTCACCCCAATAAATTCAATAAAAAATTTTAAAAACATAGTAGGTTGCTTGGCCATGTAGGAAATCTCAGAAAGGAACCATTCTGACTTGGTGCACTCCTTCCTGTCTCCTGACCCTGATGACGGACAAAAACCCTCCCAAGGGCATGAACTCTTTTACATTTCTGGGATGTGTTACTCGCCCTCTCTGGGCAGTTACTGGGGGTGGCCAGAGCAGTGGGCCAGGTTAGGCTGCAGTGGCTGTTACTAAAGTTGGCATAGTATAAGCCATCTGAAGTCTGGCCCCTGCTGTGGAAGGGAGCTATGCAACTGTCGATGTTAGGGAACAATGTGACTGTGGTGGTGAAAGCTGGGGGACTTTGTGACCATGAGCATTATGTTCGCTTTCACTGGGGGACAGGCAGAAATGAGCAGACTTGTGATGGGCCTCACAATAGGTCTAAAACACAAAAACCATCTTATCTCACCTGTGGTAAAAACCTCTTATCCCACAGGCTGCATAATCTGTGCTCTTCAGCAAAGTATGAATTGCTCTACTTTACTATTTTCACTAATTTTTTTGCAAAAGGAAAAAAAGAGAATTAAGCATATTTTTTCCATCCATATTCCAAAGTCACAGAAAAATAGAATAGTCATTGCACTAGTTTCTACAAGCAGAAAGGGATCTCTGAGATGCCAGCTTGCTCCTGACCCTTGTTGGAACTTGGGGCCCACGAGTGGATTAGCCCTTTGCAGTCAGCACATTGGGTACCCACTCATCCCAGGGGTTATCTCCTTGGTGAACTCTCTCTTCTGCCTATGTCCCTTCCTTAACCCAAGGAGTGATGATGTCTTCTACCTAGAATTCCTGCTGCCACATAGTTTCCCAATTTGAGAATCATCATTCTAAAATGTTAATCTGTGTAAATCACTTCTGTAGAAAGGTCTTTCCACTGTCCTGAAGTTCAAGCCCAAGCTATTCAGCTTCCATGATCACACTATTGCCTTCCCTTCTCATATCACCTGTTAGAATGCTTCCATTTCACAACTTACGTTTGAGTGCTGAGGAAGAAAACTTCTGTGCCTATGTGCCCCTTTTCCTGCTGTTTCTTCTGTTGAAAATACTTTTGTCCTTAACTTTTGAGAACTTCTGTTTGTGTAACCAAACTTTTTTCAAATGCTTCCTGTTCTCTAAAGTCATCATGGCTCACCTGTTCAATCAAAATTGTTCTTGAGTTTTTATTTATACCTCATTCAGTAGTAATGATCACAGAATCTCATTATATGTTTACTCAATTTAGGCATCATTTTCTCCCTCAGATCATGGCAGAGACTATTCTTTGGGAGGCTGAGGACTGGGTTATATCAGGAGCTCGATAACTGTTGGTTGATGTAATTTAAATCTCTAGATTCATCCTTGGGTGGCCAAACTTCTCAACTAAAAGCAAATTCTTGTGATTGCCATAGAATTTTAGGTCCTAAAACTCAATATACATTCCAAAAAAAAAACAAACCCAGTTCTTGTAGACCCTGAATGGTTGCTCCAGCACCAATCTATCATTTGATGTTTCTTTCTTCCCAAAGGCCCTTGAGTCCACTGTAGATATACTTTTGATTATCACGTGATTACTTCTTCACCTTGAATATTTGACTAAATATGAATATGCACATGTAAAGGGTGAAACTGCATGAGGACAGGTTAAAAACCCCCACAAGTATCCAGAAGCAAAAACCAAACAATTCCAGAGATCACACAAGAGACATTACAGTTCTAAGTAGTCACAGTGAAGAGACCTTGCTGAACACCTGCAACTTTCGGTAATGACCTGTCACTTCTTAGCAATGATGAACCATGGAGAGAAATGAAGAAATGGAAATACGCTTTTGTAAGGTACTACACTAAGCATGAAATAGAATATCTGTCAAATATAGACTATATAAATTAATGTAAATATATGTAGTCTAAACCCTAGAACAATCACTAAAACGGAAACCAATGGGAGATAAAATGTAATACTAAAAGGAGAAAAAGGGGCAGATACAAGAAGGGACAAATAGAAAAATGGTAGATTTTTCTATTGATAAGTAAAACATATCAATAATTATATTATATGTAAATGTCTGTCTCCATGGAAGAAGGACAGCCATCATGCCATCACAAGTATGGGAATGATAGAAGCTGTGTCCCCTGTCTGAACTGGGCGCCAGAGAAGGCAAGGAGGTGAGCAGCAGAGCACAGAGCCTCCATGACAGGCAGCAGAAATCTGAAGGGGCCTGAGAGGCTGGGGCAGAGCCAGAGAAACACTGACAGGGGTGTTTATTGTGAAAGGGGGACAGTTCCCAGTAGAACGTGCCTTCACCAACCCATATAGGGCAGGAAAACATTCATTAAGAACAGAGACAAGACTGTGAGGGGAGTTGCTTACCTATGTATGAAAACCACAAACCTGAAGCACTTTGAAAACACTAGATGATGATTTAGAGAATTGATGGGCTAACTGATTTAGACCAACAAAACATTACTTTAGATTTATAGGGTCTTCCACAGTGTGGGTCACATAACCACATGGTGCAGCTCCTGGTGCCTAAGTTCAGACATTGAGAGTATGCATTAGAAATGTTGGTATCAATTATCAGTGGATTTGTATTGTTAAGCTCTTTTACTTTCTTTTTATTTTTATAGTAGGCAATTTGATATAAATGTACAAAAGTATCTAATGGAGGAAACTTGGAAATCTAAAAAGATGGGTTATTTATCATATGTAGTCTGAGAATTATTGCCACAGAGCAGAGGTTGGGAAACTAGCCCACAGGCAAAATCCAGTCTATATGCTCTGTACAGTTTATGAGCAAAAAATATATTTTTTAAAAAAATTGTGTGACTTATGAAAATCATAAAAAATTCATACTTCAGTGTCCATAAAAAATGTTATCAGGGCACAGCCATACTCATTCATGTACACATTCTCTATCAACTATAATAGCAGAATCAAGTAGTTGCAACAAAGACCATTGGGCCCGCAAAGCATACAATATTTATACTCTTAGTGCTTCAGAGAAAAAAGTTTGTTACTTTAGAAATAGTTACAACTCACAAGCCTGCATCTTGGTAATCTGGCTGTTTGAAAATCATCAAAACAAAAGTCTTTCTTCAAAAATTGTCTCTATACGCTCTGGGCTCATTTTAACAGGTCTGCCTCCAGTGAAGTCTCCCTAACTGGGGGCTGCTACTGTCCTGCTCACAGCTATTTCATAGATGACCCATGACTGCCAGTACATGGCTTGGCTCACCCTTGTCTCCCTAGGAAAACCACCTGCTGCCTTTGTTGTTCTGGGCATTCCCATTCCCATTCTCACCTGACTCTGCCTGGCTTGTAAAATCTGATGGGATCTCTGCCCAAGGAGGGATGGCGGAGAGTGAGTGGAAGTGCCACCCAAAAAAGGTGGTAATGTGAGCAAAAGGAAGACTGCACAGAGATGGGCAACACTTTGTGCCTGCACACCTGGGCTGTGATCACTTAGCTCCTGGGTTTCCCGAACATTGAATTCATACACAACTTGAGACAACTGTGCTCAGGAAAGTTGATAGTTCAGGCTTCTCAAAAATCCAATGTTTTGGGACTTCTGGCCAAGATGGAAGCATAGGTAGACACAATGTGCCTCCAAGGAGTTAAAATAGACACATTCATCCAGACCAAAAAGAGAGCTGGAGTCGGGTGGCTGGATGGAGAGGGGTTGTGGCAAAAAAGGCGGTGGCTAGTGGGCCCCAGGTGCAGGGGTGGCAGCTGGCAGACCCAGGGAGGCGGCAGATTGTGGAGGGGTGCAGCGCACCAGGCCACTGTCGGACTGGGTGGACCTACATTCATATGCAGATAAACCAGGTGAAACTGGGGAGCAAGACAGACTGCACAACCCAGGGCTCCAGTGTGGGGAAATAAAGCCTCAAAACACCAACTGAGAACACCTGTGGGGATTGAGGTACATGGAGAGACTCCACCCTCATGTGTGAGTCCATTGGAGAGACCCGCAGGGTCCTAGAACGTACACAAGTCCACCCACATGGGAATCAGCACTAGAAGGGCCCAGTTTGCTTGCGGGAGCCGCAGAAGGGACTGAAATTTAGCAAAGAGCGAAACAAGCACCATGGTTCCCTCTCTTACTCCTCCTCCACATACAGGGTCACAACCCAGAGATGTGTCTTACCTTGCCCTGGTGAACACCTAAGGCTCCTCCTCTCATACATAACAGGCACGTCAAAACAAGAAAAAAAATGGCTCAAACAGAAGAACAGATCACAGCTACAGAACAAATACAACTAAGTGATTAAGAGATAGCCAACCTATCAGATGCACAGTTCAAAGCACTGGTGATCAGGATGCTTACAGAATTGGTTGAATTTGGTTGCAAATTAGATGAAAAAATGAAGGCTATGCTATGTGAAATAAAAGAAAATGTACAGGAAACCAATAGTGATGGGAAGGAAATTGGAACTCAAATCAATGGAGTGGACCAGAAGGAAGAAAGAAACAGCCAAACGGAAAAGAACAAAGAAACAAGAATTCAAAAAAATGAGGAGAGGCTTAGGAACCTCCAGGACATCTTTAAATGTTCCAACATCTGAACTGTAGTACCAGAAGGGGAAGAAGAGCAACAAGTGGAAAAGTTATTTGAACAAATAATAAGGCAGAACTTCCCCAGTCTGGCAAGGGGAACAGACTTCCAGGAAGTCCAGGAAGCTCAGAGAGTTTCAAAGAAGTTGGACCCAAGGAGGAACACACCAAGGCACATCATAATTACATTAGCCAAGATTAAAATGAAGGAGAGAATCCTAGAAGCAGCAAAAGATAAGGAGACTGTTACCTACAAAGGAGTTCCCATTAGACGGTCAGCTGATTTCTCAAAAGAGACGTTACAGGCAAGAAGGGGCTGGAAAGAAGTATTCCAAATCATGAAATCAAAAACCTACATTCAAGATTGCTCTATCCAGCAAAGCTTTCATTTAGAATGGAAGGGCAGATAAAGTGCTTCTCAGATAAGGTCAAGTTCAAGGAGTTCATCATCACCAAGCCCTTATTATATGAAATGCTAAAGGGACTTATCTAAGAAAAAGAAGATAAAAAACATGTACAGTAAAATGACAGCAAACTCACAATTATTAACAACCAGAACAAAAACAAAAACAAAAACAAACCAAGCAAATGATTCGAACAGGAACAGAACCACAAAAATGAAGATCACATGGAGGGTTAGGAACAGGGGAGTGGAGGAGGAGAAGGGGGGAGAAGGTACAGAGAATAAGTAGCATAGACGGTAGGTAGAAAATAGACAGCGGGGAGGCAAGAATAGTATGGGAAATGTACAAGACAAAGAACTTATATATATTACCCATGGACATGAATTAAAGGAGGAGAATATGGATGGGAGGGGGTATGCAGGGTGGATGGAAATAAAGGGGGGTAATGAGACAACTGTAATATCATAATCAATAAAATATATTAAAAATAAAGAATCCAGTGTTTCCCAAGAAGGAATCTGCAGGGGGAGAGGGCAGTTCTGGGGGTATGAGACTTCTCTGTGAAAGCAGGAACACTGTGCTCCTCTAGGTGACCAGGTACCTTGGGAGGAGTTGAGCTAGATAAACAGTTTCATTAGAAATAAGCCATGTGGAGATGACTGAGTAGATATGTCAGAGATGGACTTTTGCTTTCTGGTGCTTGCTCAGTCCTTTGGACCAGCAGGGAGGCAGCTGGGATACAGTGAAAAGAATACCATTCTTGATGCCAGAAGCATCTGCCACTTACCAGATGCATCATTTGGGGCCGCTTGCATTGCCTCTCAGAGCTTTGTGTGTGAGGTCCTATCTAGTTCACCGGGTAGTGGAGAGGATCACAGTAAATAGGGGAGTGAAGAGTTTTACCAACTACAAGGCCCAGTGTAAATGTCAGAGGCTATTACAAGGCAACTTGTGAGAACCACGCCTTTCAGTACCCTGGAGTGACCAGGGAGCAATTTTAGTGTTAAGATTGGGCCCAAAGTCTTTTGACTTCTATGAAAATCATTTGAGGTTTTTCTTTAAGTTAGATACTCTGATTGTAAGGGATCCAAAAGCTCTTTGCATATCCCACCCCACCTCAACCCCAGCTTTTGCTGGTACTTGGTTTCCTCTCTATGACAGCCTTGCTAGATTATTTGCTGAACTCTGTTTACATGCTTCCAGGGATGGAGAACTCACTCCTCATCAAGGCAATCCCGTGCACCTTGGCATAGCTCAGGCCACTGGAGAATTCTTATTATCGAACTGAAATCCACTTGTTGGGCTTTCACTTATGAGTTCCTTTCATTATTTGTATCCCTTGGGTTCACTCAGAACCAATTCAACAAATGCAGTCTTCAGCTCTACAAAAATCAATCCAATTTCCTTTATAAATTGCTGGCACTTTCATAATTCTCCACCCTTTTTGTTTCCCCTAAACTAGCTACTCTCAAGCATATTAGTTTCCAAACCCCTTTATACTCTTAAAAAATCTCAAGGGCTTGAAATATCTTTGTTTATGTTGATATAGAGCTATCAGTATTTGCCTTATTAGAAATTAAAGCTGAGAAATCTAGAAAGTTATTAACTGACTTAAGAATAAAAATTATAAACTGATTGTATATTAACATAAACAAAATTTTTAATGAACAATAACTGTGCAGTCTAAAAATGTTTAGTGGGAAGAATGCCTTGGTTTACATGTTTTGTAAGCCTCCTTAATACCTAGCTTAATAGAAGACAGTGGAGTCCTCATATCAGCTTCCTTATGCAATCTGTTGTCACCTACTATTTTGGTTGGCATGTATAAAGAAAATGTGGTTTCACATGGATGTATAATAGGAAAGGGTGTAGAATTTTAATAGCTATGGGTATGTCTAATTTTTAGATACCTATGGGTATGTCATGTAACTGCTAGAAATCACTGCACACCTGTGATGTGTTTAGAAAGGTAAATAATACCTGGGAATTATTATGAACATAATTTTGATTATGTTCACCTGCATCCCAGTGATCCTCAAAGGATCCTTGCTCTGACCCTCATCGGCTGGTAAATCTGATCCTGAAATTTATGCCTTGGGAAATGAAGGCTTCTTACTAGATTAGCCTTAGATCCCCCTCGGGCTCTAGCATTTTGCTGTTTGATGATGGTGGATGGCCCTGACGGGGGGATGGGCATTTTCTGTAGGCATATAGCAAATGTGGATATAGCTATGGCAGCCATATAAAAATTTTCCTGTGGCAGCGTTTCTTTGAGAAATTATTTCTAAGGTTGAGTTCATTTATTTTCATGCAGCAAAGGAATTCAACAAGCTGACAGTAATTCTGATATATAGGTACCCTATCAGGTTGCTCTGATAAGTGATAATAAAAAAATTTAAATTTGTTTGTTCCACTCTAAGGAATGACTAAGAAAATGCCGAAGTGAATGTGGTGGGATGACAGAGATTTAAAACACTCATAGGTCTAAGACCCGCCATTACTCCCTGACTTCCAACACCGATTCCCTGAGGAGGCGGACGGGCTCCTCTGAAAATTATGCATGGAGGGTTTAAACGAAGTGTCTCTTCTGGGGAAGCCATGGTCCAGGTGAACCAGCTGCTTGGTGGCTTGTTGCAGAGGTAAAAGTAGAATGTTTCCATTGCCTGCGTTTTTCTGCTTCATGCACAGAGTTTTATTCTCCGGTGTACATTTGCTGCCAGTGTGACTGGGGCTGGGCCAGTTCAGGAAACTGCCACCACACCCCCACAGGTGCTCCTTCCCGGTGCTGCCCCTATTCGCATCCAGCACTTGCTTTGAGCTTGTGCTCTGGGCTTGTTGGTGCTCTGGGTTCTCCTGTGTCGTCTATCAGAACTTTCTGCCGTGATGGCCAAGTGCCATACCTGTACTGTGGACATGGTAGCCACTTGCAGCATGGCTACTGAGCACTTGAAATGTGCTCAGTGTGCCAAGGAATTCAATTTTTCATTTCAAAACTTTAATTACTTGTAATGAAAATAGCCACACGTAGCTAGTGCTACCATCTTGAACAGTGTCCATCCATGGCCTGATTTTTCCTGTCACTGAAAGTTCTCCATCTACTGATGTAATTATCTCTTTCCCTCGTCAAAGCCACTGAAACTCCCCTGAATGGCCCCACTGAGTGGCGGTGAGGATCCTGGACTAGAATTCAGAGGCTTGAATGTTCCTTGTACAAGTTCCACGGATCTCATCTCTTCTCTCATATCTGCATTAGTTTTAAAATGGCAGCTTATTCAATAATGCCCTGGCTGGGCACTTGGCCTCCGTAGCTGCCTGAAATATTTTTGTCTTTCCTTGAAATAGCTTACTATTTATTATGATTAGATCTCAGGGAATCTTCCCACCCTTCTGAGCTACCTTCTTTTAAAGAGTTCTTTCTCACACTTGAAAATGTGTCTCCCTTTAATCTGAAGCTGGTTTCCCTTCCTGAAGAAGCACGAAGGTTGACTGGCGAGGGCTCCTTTGCCCCAAGGTGATGTCCCTCAGCAGCTCTCCTGGCCCATCCAGAAGAGATGCAGTGTCAGGTCCCCTATGAACTGCTTCTCTAACAAGGCGAGGATTGAGTTTCTGCTTTAGCCAAAACAAATATCTAGAAATCCAAAACCTTTCTCAGACCTAAAGTGTTTTTTCCTTTTGATGTGGAACCTGCCATCTCATTAGCTGCATTATTTTAGTGAGTTACATCTTTTTTCAGGTATTTCAAATCATCTTGTCATGCTTCTCCTTTACCAAAATGCCTCTGAGAAATTTGACTACCAAGGAAAGGAAAATAAGAAGAAAACTAGAATTTAAATGAGCATCTACTTACTTTAGGGCCTATTAGCATTCATCTTATATTATCTCATTTGATTTTCACAACAACTGTGTTTTGCAGATGGGAGGACAGAGACTTTGTGTATACACACATGTGCACACACACAGCTTATAGGAATACACATAGATACAGTAACACCATATATTAAGAAGAGCAAGGCAATGAAGAATACAGGAATTAGGGTAATAGTTACCAAGTATGAGCAAAGGCAGGTGAAGGAGTTGATAGAAAGACTATTTAGTTTAGATGAAGGTTACTGTCATGGTCCTAGTTTTAGTTCTGAGAAGTGGTTTCATTAATGCATACATTATTTAAATTGACTAATTAAATGACTAATAAAAATGGCCATGCAAGGACCAATGATCAAAATGTTCCATGAACCTCATTATTAATTCAGTGCTTTTTGCCTGTGGTCTGATATGACCAAACCAAGTTTCTAAACATAGTTGCCACTGGCTTTACATAATAGGACTTATTTCTTGCAAACATACAACTTTTTTTTTATTTTTTTATTTTTTTATTTCTTTTTTTATTTTTTCCAAATTTTTTATTTAATTATTTTTCAAGTACAGTTTTCNCAGATGGGAGGACAGAGACTTTGTGTATACACACATGTGCACACACACAGCTTATAGGAATACACATAGATACAGTAACACCATATATTAAGAAGAGCAAGGCAATGAAGAATACAGGAATTAGGGTAATAGTTACCAAGTATGAAGAAAGGCAGGTGAAGGAGTTGATAGAAAGACTATTTAGTTTAGATGAAGGTTACTGTCATGGTCCTAGTTTTAGTTCTGAGAAGTGGTTTCATTAGTGCATACATTATTTAAATTGACTAATTAAATGACTAATAAAAATGGCCATGCAAGGAGCAATGATCAAAATGTTCCATGAACCTCATTATTAATTCAGTGCTATTTGCCTGTGGTCTGATATGACCAAAACAAGTTTCTAAACATAGTTGCCACTGGCTTTACATAATAGGACTTATTTCTTGCAAACATACAACCTTATGAAGGTTGAGAGGCTCTCTGCCCTCCCATAATCATGCCAACTAGATTATGTGAACTCCCACGAAGGCAGGAGCAGAGAAGAATGGAAGAAACACACGGGTCTTTAACTGTTTCAGCCTGCAAACACTATGTGTCANCCAGGCTGTTTTGATTATAGTGGCCTTGTAATACAGTTTGATATCAGGTATTGTAATCCCTCCTACTTTGTTCTTCTTTCTTAACATTGCAGCTGCTATTCGGGGTCTTTTATGGTTCCATATAAATTTTTGAAGTGTTTGTTCTAACCATACAACTTTATGAAGGTTGAGAGGCTCTCTGCCCTCCCATAGTCATGCCAACTAGATTATGTGAACTCCCACGAAGGTAGGAGCAGAGAAGAATGGAAGAAACACACGGGTCTTTAACTGTTTCAGCCTGCAAACACTATGTGTCACTTCTGCTCACAGTTTGTTGGCCAAAACTAGTCACATGGCCCCAAACTAATTGCTAGAGCGGCTGGGAAATGTAGAGGAGAAAGTGAATATTTAGTACTATCTGTCTCTGTCACCTTTTATATTTTCCTCTTGTTGGAGTATAGATGGGCAATTCTGGGAAAGATTCTATTTTTATTTACCCTTCCTGTACACTTTGGTAGAGAAGGTAGCCCTGTCAAAAGAGCCTAGATTTAGAGTCAAATGTATCTGGGTTTGAATGTTAGCGCTCCTCTAACTACACAGGTGTATTTTTTTTCTGAGCCTGTTTTCTTATCTGTAAATTGGGGATACTAATCTAAATGTTCAGGTTTAGTGTAAGGGTGAAACTGGCCAAGGGTGTAAGGTGTCCACTAACATGTTGAATCTCAGTAATTTACTAAATGGTAGCAGTTATTACTATGCAAAGCTGCTATGAGATCACTGTTCAAGTTATTTAAATCTCAGTGTAGCTTTAGGGATTGTTAAATATATCTTCCTTCATAACCACTTCAAAATAAAACCACGAAGCTCTTGGTAGTGTTGTTATCTTGAATAGGTCTGGTCTAGAATGAGGAAGGCGTCTAATTGTGCCAGAAGCCCGGTGCATGTGAAATAGCTATCTCTCTTTTGACCATTAGGATGCTTAGGATTAGTATCCTCAGAAAAGCAAGCAGGCATATTAGGTCCAAAGTGGTCTTCAGAAGATAATGGTATTTCTTCAGCTGCTCTGTATCACTCGGGATGGAGTAGGTTAAGCTGATATGACAACATCCCTAAACTCCCAATGGCTTATGGGAAGTTCACTTAAGATCTAGGAGACTTTCTAAGCCACTCACTCTCCATGGAATGATTCAGTGATTCACATGTTAGCAGCTTCCGCTGTCCGCAATGATACTGTTTGGAAAATATATAATCTTTTCAGTGAACATGGCAGGGAAAGAAGTGCTGGACATTACTGCATTGGCAATTGCTTTGGCCAGAAGGTGACAATGACTACTTCTACCTACAATACATCATCCAGAATCAGTCAGATGGCGCTGCCTAACTACAGTGCTGGTAGAGACGTGAATCCTCCTTTGTGTCCAGGAGAAAAAGCTAAACAAGGGGGACCACCAGAAGTCCCTGCCAGACTCTGGTTCTCCACCCAATCTCCACTATAAAAAGCCCGTCTCCCATGAGCTAGAGCTCAGTAATTAATCTGTGTGTATAGAGGGTGTACTACATAGTCTAAATACATTGAACTCTTTACTCTAAAATCTTTTAAGTATACTGCTTTCCTGTCTCTGTTTATGTTGTTCCATTGGTTTTGGAATGGAATTCCCTTCCATTTCTACACTTCCAAATTTTACCCATTTTCAAGGTTCCATCTTAAATACTGATTCCTCTGGCCACATCTCCTCCTGTGCTTAGTTTTTCATTTATTCTCCTATAGCACATTAGCCTTCTCCTGGTCTGACCTGTTTGCTTTTACTCTCTATTGTTTGTTCAAACATTTGAATGAGCCAAAGACAGAGTATGGAAAGGAACATGTGGATCTTGACATCACAACTGAAACCTTAAGTCTGAGGATCAGGAAGTATAATTGTGTCCTTTACATGGGTAAAATCCTGCCTGCCTTTTAAAGTCACAGTTTGCCACCATGGCAAGATACTTGCAAGGCTCTCTGCCAGGTGACTCAGTTGGTTGGAGCATTGTCTCATACACCAAAAATGCTGTGGGTTCGATTCCTGGTCAGGGCACATACCTAGGTTGTGGGTTTGATCCCTGGTCGGGCATGTGTAGGAGACAGCCAATCAATGTTTCTCTCTCAATTGAATCCTCAATTGAGAAATCCGCACTTTCTCTCTCTCAATTTCAATCCTCTTGAGTGAGGATTAAAATAAATTAAGGTCATAATTTGCATAGAAATCAAGAAGAGTATGAGCAGAGAAGCAAGAATAGCTTCTCAGAAGCTCTTTCCTGAATTTAATGCTTGCACCACTTTCTTAGGTCAGTCACTTCATCTGGCTCGATGTCTGTTCCATACCTAGGATAGACAACAACGTACAACCCACTGGTACTGGCCAGGTGGGACAAACCATGAGACCCAGCTCTACAAGAAATTTCCTTTGGGAAATGCCATTGCTAACTATCCAAATGACACTTGGTTATGAATCACAGAAAGACCTGATGTCCAAGTAGTTTGCTAAACACAAGCAGTGTAATTGGGTTTCTTACCATTTGGGGGTCAGATGCAGAATATCTATTGGTAACTGGCCTCTACACACGTTTCTCAGGGACACACGTTCTTTTCAGCAGCATTTCTGATGATGGTTTGCCCACAGATCTGCTCAGGAAGTGAAGCCCTTCTTGTTCTGTACATGATGTGTGAAAACCTAACCAAGTTTTTAGGACTAACACATGAAGCAATAAGTACCCATTGAACTTCCACGACATTCTGGGCACCTGCAATGTGTTCACATACTTTCTCTTAATTTTTTACAACAGCCCTGTGAGGTAGAGTAGAAACTACCAGATCTATTTAGGAGAAGAGTCTGAGTGTCAAAGAGCTAGTTCCCGAAGCCACACAGCTAGAAGGTACATCAACCAGGCAGGTTATTATAGTTCATGTGGTCAAGATGGACCATCAAATTTCTTCCTTCTTGCTGTCCTGTATTAGGCAAGTGGATATAGTCAGGCTGGCTTTAGTAACTAGATCACTCACTGGCATTTCTCATTCAGAAGATGAATTAGAGTCTGAGTGAGGAACCTGCGGTGTTTTCTATAACTTCAAAGACAATCTTCCCAGGTGCATTATCTCAGTGAATCTCCACAACCACCTTGCACACAGGCAGAAGTTCAACAGGAGGAAGCTGTGGCTTAGAGCAGGTTCTGGTGAGTGTCCAAGGGCACTGTTGTTTGGGGTGATGCTGGGACTAGAGCCACCCTTCTGCTATTCAGGGGGTCCTGTGGGAGTAGCCACAGTCATAATAAAAGCCAGAAAAGCTGCCGTAGACTCAGCAGCAAGATACACGAAAGGGTCTCTGCATGAAGATGAAATAGAGATAATGTTGTATAAAAGCCTTTGGCCTACCTCCTGGCATGTAGCAGACGCCTGAATGAAAGTGGGCTGAACTGTTAGCTGACAATCAGATTGTTTCTAGGAGGCTGGACAGAGACTGCTTTTCACTCTTCTCACTGAAGTCTAATTCATCATCATATTTGCCTCAGTGGCAGGCGTAAAAGAGGAAAAAGTAAGAAGAAGAGGAAAAGAAGAGCAGACAAACCATTCAGGATGCCCCCTCACTTTTAATTTATTACTCCTGGGGCCAGTGGTGTGCAGGGCAGACAGGGAGGGAGGAAAGAATCCATTCACGGCCTTATCGGCGGCGCTTCCTTCCTGACTCCCACCCTCCATGCTGACAGAGGTGGGCTTTGCCAGAGTGTTGGGAAGCTGAGCTGCCAAGCTCTGTGGGTAATGGCTGTGCATAAGCACTATCTGGATTTTCACAGCCAGCTGACTGATAAAAAAAAAAAATCTTGACAGCGAACCCACCCCAGCAGTGGGTAGTTAATGGCACTTTCGGCTGAGCTCATTTCTGGCACGAGAAGCAGAGGATCACAAACCAGACCTCTAGCCTCAAGATGGATTCGATTTCCCAGATAGGGATGGTGGTTTCTAAGCCTTGAGCAGTGACGAAGCCTCCAGTTTCCGGAAGTTCTACTCTGTGCGGCGTTCTCCTGTTCGCAGAGCAGCCTCCTTTCCATCCGTGCTTTGATCCTCCTGGAGGCTCTGCTAGGTGGGTCATCTAGGGAGATCCCTCTTTCCTCCAACAGGAAACTGAGGCCCAGAAAGGGCAAAAGGTGTGCCCAAGCTGGCACAGCTGGCCTTGACCCTCTCCTTCAAGAACCCCTTGACTAGAATTTCTTTCCCAGGTGATTTTGTTTGCAGCGTAGGATTCCAAGAGGTTTTCTTACCTTTAATCAGTACTTCTGGGCCCAGTAATCTAAAATGAGGAAATTGAGGCTTTAGAGAGATTACGTTCCCTGTTCCAAATCATCCAGCTAGTAAAGGGCAAAGCAGGATCCAAACCTGGCTTCTTAACTGCCCTGTCAGTGCTTCGCAAATGAGGAGTAATTCGTGGTTCATTTTGGGGGAGCCTGGAGTTACACAATTGTAAACATTTTGCATTTTTGTTTTGATGATGAACTTTAAAATAATCTCATTTACCTATGGTACATTAAAAACTACTTTAATCAATGTCAATGATCATTTGAAATGGAAATATTTCTTTTTAATAGAGAAACCATAAGACACTCATTGTTTCACTTTGTGGATCTTGAAGTGGAGACAAGTCCCATGCCCCAGGACACTTTCCCAGGGTTCTATGAGAAGGTGTGCTTCTTCCATACAAAAATGTTGGCACTTGAACGACTAGGACTTTGGGACGCTGGCTCCTCCCTGTACAGTTGAAAATCTAGGGTGACTTTTGACTCCTCATAACCTTAACTATTAGGAGTCTACTGTTGACTAGAAGTCTTACCAATGACATACTCAATCAACACATATTCTGATTGTTATATGTATTATACACTGTATTCTTACCATAAAGTAAGACAGAGAAAAGAAAATGTGAGTGACAAAATCATAAGGAAGAGGGAGCACTTTTCCGGTACTGTACACATTTACTGGAAAAAAATGTGTGTATAAGTGGACCCATGCAGTTCAAACCCGTGTTGTTCAAGGATCAACTGCATATATTACACAAGTCTCAGTCAATCTCAGCTGTGGAGCTGAAGAAACATTTCCACATTTTTCTCCTTGAAGTCCGTACATGAGTGATTATCACAATATTTTGAAGATGAGGAATCTGAAGAGAGGTTTAGATCTGTACCCAGGGTCACACAGCTAGGAACTAGCAGATTCCAGCTCCAATCTCTAACACCAAATCCACACTGGCGAGCACCTAAGAAAATGAAAAGTCCAGTTCCCTAGCCAGAGAATGACTAAAAGGCTCCAATTTCTTCTCCGGAAAAGATCTAGAGGGCACAGATTCAAAGTGGGTGGGAGTGGAAACAAGGAATGTTACAAACTTCCTGTTGGTCAACAGGGGTCCTCCTCCTGGGGGAATGAAAAGGTGTTTCTCCCACTAGCTCTGGCCAGCACCTGTCCCAAAGCAAAACCAGCTCCGTCTGCCTCCAGGATCCTACAAGGTGATGATCCCCAAATTCCATCACAGTGTTTACAGTTCTGCAGCCAAACACTCCCTTACTTCAGCTCGAAGCAAAGGATTGCAATTGTTTGCATCCACTTTCTTATCTGGACCGCCTCTCCCACAGCTCCTACATGTGGTTTTCATATGGCTTTTATGAATGCCCGAAGTCTGTTCCAGCTTGTTCTAATGTTGCAGTGTTTTAACTGCCATAACACAGTGGTATCAACAGATAAATCAACGAGATATGCTGAAAAAATTATGGGCAAGAATCCTGTTCTCTTCACCCGGCCTAATTCATCCAAGAGTAGAATCTGCCTTGGGAGTTGCAGGGAGAAGAGTTATGTGGAGTATGGACCAGGAAAGTACGCCAGCCCAACGAATCTATTATTCTAAAACTTCTGGACTGTTTTCACTTAAATCAATGGCAGTCGTCTCTAGAGTTGCCCGTTCTCTGAACCTTGTGATTCCTCCTTTTAGAGTGTCTGCAGAGCTGCTTCTCAGTTTCAGCTGTCTCCTTTTTCTCGTGATTTCAGTTGCTTCATGGGACTTTCTGCAGTGAATCACGGTAGTTTGGTTTGCCGACTCACAATATTTTTGTATCGCCAAGGATGTCCTTGTCCAGACCTCAGATTTCACTCCTCTCACTTTCCGAAAGGAGAAAGTTTCTGAAAGGTTGTGAGAGCACGCAGCACAAAAGACCTCTCTCCCTCCCCTCTGCGTTCCAGCATCCGGTGCTCCCCTCTCCCTTCATTCTCGGCATCTTCCTTAGGGTCGGATAGAGAGAGTTGGGGAGCATTTGCTTTGGGAAAATAGGCTCTGTAATCCTTGGACCCTGGAGTGACTTTCAATAGGAAATCTGAATTCCTGCTCTATGTGAAATGAGTCTCAGATGCTGAGAAATGAGTATTTGAGAATAATTCATGATTTGCTTTCCATAAATCAGTGCTATTTTACCTACAAATCATTTTGAGAACTGTATGGCTTTGTAAAGAACTGTGTCTGGGCAGAGAATTCCGATTGGGAGTTGAGGGTTATATGTTGATCCCCAGTCCTGTCACTGAATAGTTATATGACTTTGGCAAGTTGCTTCAGTTATTAAATTACATTTTTCAACAATTAATTCATTAGTTCAACAAACATTTGTTGCCTGCCAACTCTCTGCCAGTCACCATGCTGGCCCTTTCCAGCTGTGATGTTGTGAGAACAGGATTCTGTGATTGGTTACGTTCTTATAGAATAAAGCTGATAGAAAGGGACTACCATTATTTAACACTTATTAGGAATCTGAGAGGAGATTTTATCTGATCTTTGCACTAACTCTGCAAAACGGTACCTCCACTTTACAGATGAAAAACTGAGGCTGAGTGGGCTAAATGACGTACACAAGGTTACATTTCTTCTACGTGGTGGCATCTGGGCTGGCACTCAGGCCTGGCTGGCCACTGACTGCCTTAGAAAGCTAAAATGTTATGTCCATTCTTAGTATTTACAAGTGTTCCAAGCAACCTGGGGTACAGCTTTATTTCTAGGTAAAAATGGAAATTGAGTTGCTCACTCTGATTGATTTCACTGCTTTCTCTCACCAGGACAGATTTCTTCTTATACCTGAGAGTGGAGACACACACGGTCCTGTGCTTGGGAAAAGGGCGTAGCTGGTGGGCCTGCTGTGGGGTGGCTGAGCCTCTCCAGGCTGCTTTTACATCTGGAGAAGTGTGCCTTGAGGAAGGAACCTGAAGTTTGGAGTCCATCACAATCTCTGCTCTGCCTTCACGGTATAGACAATTTAGCAAAAGTGTAGGCATTCACATTTAGAAAATGCCAGAAAGAGAATTGTCTCACAAGTCAAGAGGGCAGGTCCCCAGAGAAGTCAGTTACCTCTGGAGCTGGGCTGTCAGCTGAAGCTCTGCACTTTCCAGAATTTCTCCTATTTAGGTTTATGTATGAGACATCAATGAGTTCATGGTTTTGAATCCCAGAGGGGGCTTTAAAATGGAGGGCTTCAGGCAACAAAATATGTACCAATCAGTGTAATTTTATAAAATAGAACTTACTGTAGGTATTTTCAGCAGGACAGAATTTAAAAGAAATAATTATACACTTACAAAATAGTTTAAAGGCTAAAGGAGCAGGTTCTAGACTAGGGTTTTTTTTTTGTGTGTGTGATTTCCAAGCAATACAGAATTTACCCACCAGGAGAGCTACTATTTCTGAGGTGCCACTGGTGCTAGTTAGATCTGGAGTGGGAACTGCCACCAAGAGGCAACAAGAGTCAGGAGAATGGCTCTCCAAAGCTGCAATCCAGGGATGAGGAAGACAGATCAAGAGGCTGGCATGACCACCACTATTTTTCAATACACATAACCTTGGAGAATAAACACTGCAACCTGCTGAAAAAAAATCAAAACTTCCCTAAGGAATGATGACAACCAGAAGCCAAATAAATAAGCTCTACTTCACTTTTTCTTTCAGATCTTAAGAGTGTGTCTCTTAAGATCTTATTGGGCTTCCAATCTCTTCAAATATAAGAACAGCGAAATGAAGATTGTAATGCCAATCCAACTACCTACCACAATGGGACAGGGTAATTCTTCAAAGAGGCCTTTTTTTTTCCAGCTGTACTTAAAACTCCATGAATAAAAGAACTTCTTCCAAAATAAGCGAAGTAAAACAAAACAAAACCCCTTAGACATACAACATTTTCTCCTTTGAGAGGAAAACCCATCCTCATAAAGAAGACACCCTTGTCCAGTATTTACATCCTTTTTGTCCCATTCGGGAAAAGCCAACCCAGCTGAGCCCTACCATGGGCCCAATAACTTTCCCTGCTGGAGCCCCACCCAGCTCATGCCTAATGCTACTTCAGCCCAGTAGGGAAGTTTCTCATCAAAGAAAGCTGAGTCCAATGGGGAAAGTGCTATCCCTGTCTTCTTGCTAGAACAGCAGATGGGAAATGTCTGTTCAGGTTTATTTACAATAGACCCTGAGCACCAGCTCTGTTTTAGGCCTTACATTGGCCACTGAGTACACAGAGATGAATGAGACACTGTCAAGTAGGAGAACATTACCTAAGTTCCGTGATGGAGGTTAAGCCAGAAAGAATGAAGGATGATGACCTTAGAAGAGCCAGACCCTATAACTCTTCTTTGTGCAACCAGTCTGCTCTAGCTGTCCACATAATTCTCACCTGGACACAGGAGCCAACTTTTCCAAGTGACCATGTTCTGAAGATCAAGGTGCTCTGGTAATTCCTTATGGAAGACAGCTTCTGAAATGGCTCCCCTTGACCCCACCTCTTGGTATTAACCCCTGTCTAAACTCTTCCTCCTCTAGACTTGGTGACCTTCTTCTGACAAATAGAACATGGCACACATGATAGGATACCACTTCTGAGATTAGGTTATAGTACAAAATGTGAAAGGTGCTGAGGTTGAGAAACCCTGGACAAGAACTTGATCCTCCTTCCCTGGCTGTGATCTTGGTTCCCCTGGTTGACCAGATTCCAGATTTTTCCTCTGATGTTTCTCCCTCCAGCCAGTTCTGGAGGGACTGGTACCAGTTCAGATACTTCAGTGAAGTATCCAGCTCAGCTAGCAAATCCTGACCTATTCCCACTCCTAACACACATATCACCCCCACTAGACAACATGGCTCTCTGAGAACATCCTTTTGGGCCAGTGTTCTCTAACTTCACCTTCTATGGTTGGTGACACATTCAGGCAATTCTCTTCTGCCTCTTTCAAACATCCTTTATCCAGCCAGGGACCTGAGGGGTGCAAGGTGGTGGAGGCCCAGCCCCAGCCTGTGAGTCAGTCTGTCAAAGGTCAGTCCCCCTAGCAAAGGTCTGTGCTCTGTTAGCCCCATACCTGATGGCCTCAACTCAGACCCACTGTGACTTTTGCTGATAGTTTCTGGCAAAGACAAATGCACTTCCTAGAGGAACACCACATAGCAGGGCTTTCTGGAGACATCAAAGTGACAAATATTAAAGTGCAGAAAATCCCTCAAAATCATCCAAAACAACCTGTTCTGTTTGTGAAGAGCAGAAACATCATCATTACTTTGTCATTTCCTTTTACTTCCGAAAGCATCAACTCTGAGAAGAAAGACTTCTGCTGTCAACTCACCAGCTGGTGGACTGAGACACGTGCTCTGCAGTGAGTAGTCTGAGAGGAGGAAGGAAGTTAATGAACACAGACAGAAGAGGTTGAAACAAGGCCTCCTTTTGCTGCTGCTTGAAACTACGCTTTCTTGCAAGGCAACTTTCCAAAGGTTTTTAATAAGCAATAGTCTTGTTTTTATTTTTTCTTCCTGAGAGTGAGACAAACACCATGTATTTGGGAAAAATGCCTAACCTATGTGTGATCTGTGATCATCTCATGTTCTTCTTCTACTTGCCATTTGTACCTCATCTATCAACCCCAGGACCCAAGAAGTGGACCATAGAGAATGTTCCACTCCGTGGCACATGCTGTATTGACAAAGAACCTCAGTCCTGAGTCCATGCCACCTTCCCCAGCCTAGGAAGGCAGAAGGGAAACTGAAAGATTTTTGCCATCTTTGTTTGGCTTACTGGTTCTTTTGTTTAACAAACACAGAAAGTCTAGCATATTGCAGGATCCATGTTTGATGATGGAGATTTTAAGAGGCTCAGACACAAGATCTAAACTCAGAAAGTTCATGGTCTTTGGGACGGAGTGGAGTATGGATGAAGAGGTACAGACCAGGAGTAGTGGCAATCCAGGGTAGGGTGTGGGGACCTCAGGGATGGCCCCTCAGTGCAGGTGACATGTGAGTGGGGACTCTTGGTTCAGTTCCCCTTGTTGCCTGTTCTCCTTGAGCACTTGAAAGATAGATGTAGCACAATTACATTCTGACAACTTCTGTTAAAAATATTTATACTTACACATACTCAAATGTACTCTTTTTGAAAAAGACTCTCCTTCTAGAGGAGGTTTAGGTTTACAACAGAATTGAGAAGAAGGTATATAGACTCTCAAATATACTCTTAAACCGAAACTGTCTCCATTCTGGGAATTTACAGCATAGAAAAAACACTAATACATAATGGCATGAATATACAGATAGGTTGTTTTTGCAGCACTGCTTATACCAAAAAAAAAAAAAACCCCACAGAAAAATAGGAGAATTACTAAATAACTATAAAATAATCATGCATTCATCTTATGGAAAATTTTGCAGCTCTTTAAAAAGAAAAATAAAGGCACGGTTCTAAGAGATGACCTAGAGGGTTTGTCTGTGAGATATTGTTGAATGAAAAAAGCAAGATGAGCAAAAGTGTGCAAATATGATGCTACTTTTGTGAAATGATGAGAAAAACCTCATGTAAGATGTATATGAATATATAGGTCTCCAGAGAGTTACATGTTTTCAGAGATAGAGTGCACTTTAGATTGTGCTGGGTATCATCTATTGGCCTCCAAATCCATCCCCCACCCTTCCAACCAGCCAGGTCTGACCTACATGATCTGTGTCTATAGAGTCCAGTGTGCCCTTAGGCTCCTCATTGGTTTGGCACATGGGAGGTTCCAGCAAAAAAATGAGAAGGAGTCCCTGGCTGGTGTAGCTTAGTTGGTTGGAGTGTCACCCCATACACTAAAATGTTGAGGGTTCAAGTCCCAGTCAGGGCCCAAATCTAGGTTGTGAGTTTGACCCCCGGTTGGGGAGCATATGGGAGGCAACTGATCAGTGTTTCTCACATGGATGTTTCTCCCTCTCTCTCTCCCCCTTCCTCTCTTTCTAAAATCAGTACACATATTCAATTCTTTTTAAAATAATTTTTTTAATTTATTCATTTTTAGGGGGGAAGAGAAGGAGAAAGGAGGAGAGAAATATCAATGTATGGTTGCTTCTCGTGAGTCTCCTGCAGGGAATTGGCCTGCAACCCAGGCATGTGCCCCGACTGGGAATCGAACGGCGATTGTGCGGTTCGCAGGCCCGCGCTCAATCCACTGAGCTACACGAGCCAGGGCTCAATTCTTTTTAATGAGAAGAAGGGAGATATGTGAGGTTAGGGCATATTCCCCTGGCTCCTTTCAGTGGTGGTGGCTGCAGGAATGTGCCACCACGGCTCCTGGTAGAGACCTTCATATGACGACTCTCTTTTATCATGGTTATTTTTGGCTCTTCCAGCTGAGGCCTATCTGCTCTTGCTTCACCATCTTTTACTCTTTTGTCCTTTACCCTGCTCATGCCTTAAAAATTGCCCCTTAATTAAAGTTTTCTTGAACACTCTGTATCTGTTTCCCGCAACGTCCCTGACTCATGAGGTTGTGAACATGCAGGGACTGGGGCAGGAGGCTAGAGAAGTGAGAGACAGTGATGGAGGGGAGAGGAGAGGGAGGTGGAGGAGCCAGGCTAAAACAGAAAAGGAAAACAAAAATGCGTGAATGGAGTCAAGTGCATCTACATACATACACGGGTCTATAGGTAATGAAGTTACGTAAAATAGTAAAAAGGGAGGAGATTAAGAAAACTCTTCCCCTTTCCCCACCCCTTCTTTGCAGCAGAGGTGCTGTAAGGAGCCATGGTCTCTGCTCTCTGCTTTTTGCCCATCCCCCCACCCCCGCCCATCTTTCCAGGATAGGGAAGCTGCCATGAGCTCTTCTTTCTTGATCTCACACAACTGCATGGCGTGAAAGGGGCAAGGTCCCAGAGTGCACACAGGTCAGGGAAAAAAGACGCAGCCCTTGGAGATGGGAACCTCCGTGGGTATGCAGCCACCGCAAGGAGTTCTCCCATATCCTACGCCTGCAGCATTTTTCTCCCTGCAGCCTTTACTCTTGCTGACATGGTACTGGGTCCTACAGAGTCCAGTTCTCATCTCCCAACACCCCCAAAGTCTCCCCAGACCTCCTCCTCCTTACTTTTCAGATGAGTTCATCCCTTCCTTCATTCCTCACTCCTCATCTCTTCCCTTTTCCATATGCCTATTGTCACTTTTTTCAACTGTAGGTCATGGTTTGTTCTGCTTCAGGCACTAAAATGGGAGCTTTTGAGGGCAGGCATTGGGTGTAATACCCATGTGTGACTATAGCACTTAGCCCAAGGCCAAACACATGGAAGTATGCACTGACTGTGCATTGGATTGAATTGACTGATGGATTATAGGGATTTCCCAATGGTGTGGATCTCTCCATTGAACCAGTCTACAACAAAGTATAAAGTTACCTGTAAAAGTATAAACAAAGTCTACAACAAAGTATAAAGTTACCTGTATAAAGATTGTTGAACATGGAAGGGAAAACTAATTCACCAAAGTCTCAGAGTACACCCCATTGGCAGGGCTTGGCTGGAGTCCTTTGTCCAGGGTCCGTTTGGAGGGCCTGGGAGGCAGCCCCTGCTCTGACCCCTCTCACTCTCTTCCCACTCATCCCCTCAGTGTCAGGGTGTCCTCCCTGGAGAGTCCTGGGGCTACCAGGGGTTCTTTCTCTCGCCATGTCAGCTCTGCTTAGCTTCTTACGTGGCTCATACTTGGTCCTCTGTGCCTGACAGTCTCTGCTCTAGGATGACTGCTTGTTACCAGTTCCACAGGGAGAGGTGGTAGGGATGCGTATCTCTTAGGCTCTGACATGTGACACTTTCCAGACACGGTAAGCAAAGCATGTGGGGTTGACATTCCTGTTTTATTTCAGAAGGCAGAGTGGCTCCGCACTCTGCATGAAAAACCAGAAAAGAAATGCTTACTCATCTTTTTCAGACTTCCAGAAAATTTACATTCCTTCTAATATTTGCTTGTTGCAGCTATCTCTCTAAAGAAAGGATGGCCCTGGTGATTTATGGCCCAAACCTGACTGCTGTCCAAGAGGATTATTAGACACTCTGTGCCTAAAAAGTAAGTTTGTATCACACGCGAACACATTTCCGCCCCCCTTCTCTCTGTCTCTGTCTCTCTCTCCCTCAGTGAAACCTAGACACAAGCTCTCCTATTAGGCCATGGGCTTTCCAGGGTCCATGATATTTGTATGGCATTAGAATTCATCTCCCAGTCACCCAGACTATCACCATCGGTGTTCTGTCCACTGAACAAGAGTTGTTTGGGGCTGTGCTTTTGAAACTGCAAAGAACTGTACAATATGCAATATTGAAAGTAAGATGATTGCCTAATAATTCAGAAAGAAAATTCTTTTGTCTCAATTGAATGATTTAGGGAAAAACATTAAAAATTTTTTTTAAAGATTTATTTCTGGGAAGACAGGAAGGGAGGGAGAAAAACAGGGAAAGAAACCTCAATGTGCAAGACCTCAGTTGGGGACCTGGCCTGCAACCCAGGCACGGGAATTGTTTGATTCCCTGATAGGGAATCAAACCAGCAACTTTTCGGTTCACAGGCCATCGCTCAGTCCACTGAGCCACACCAGCCAGGGCTAAAGAAAAACATTTTGACTTGAATCACCCAGTTGATTACTTCTGTTCTCAAACTCCTATTGTTTATGCTCACACAGCTTTTGACATCTGGGAAGAAATTCTGCCATGAACATGAAGTTGCAAACTTTTTCTTTCCTGGATGTGACTTTTTTGCTGTATCTTTTAATAACTCTCAGACTCTTTGGACTGGCCTTCCTATGACTAGAGTTCTCAGGTTGGCCAGAGGCAAAAGCCACCTTCAATTTATTGGCAGTACCTCTTGTTAGTCCAACCCTGCTCCTTGTTACTTGAAGGAGACAGTGAGAGTGGGCATGCAATACCTTGAAACACATAGGGTGGTGCCCACCTTAATTTACTAGCTAGCAAAGAAAGTTATCTTCTGGGCAGGGTGACAAAATTGCATTGTGATTTCTGCTTCTCCAAAGCGGAAGAGGGAACACAATTCCTCCCCCAGAACTCTTTGGTTTGGCAGTTCAGGTTGTTTGAGTTGTGATAAAGGCTAATATTGATCCAGCCAGCTTCCCAAATCTGACCTGCTACCTGGAATCTGCTCAAGTGGTGACCAAGTCAGAGTCCTGTTTGTTATCACAGCCCAGAACCCAAGCTGGTATCAAATACCAGAACATCATCTTGCTAGGACTGCCTTGATGAGTCATGTGTCAGGACTGGGAGGGGGTTTCGGTTTAATTCTAGTGTGTAGAAAGAGAACACACAGAATAATAAAATCTAGGAGTTGACTTGGGGTATAGGGTCTAGCTCATGGTCTTGAAATATTACAGATGAAGAATCAGAGGCCTAGAGAGGATTAATGACTTACCCGGTTTATTTGGCTGGTTAGTAGCAGGGTGATAGCTAGAGTTGTCTTGGCTAGATTTACCATTTATTGAGTAAAAACTATGTGCCAGGGATTCGGCACTTTGCATTGCACATAATAGTAGATTCACCTTCAAATGGCTTAGATATAGAGGAAACACATTGCTTACATAATTACATGCAGTTCTAGTCGGGCTGGCTTCAAGGTTCGATTCAGTGGCTTAGGTGAGTTATTAGACCAGAACCTGGCTTCCTTCTCTTCTTTCTCAGCTTCTCCCATTGCATTGGCTCCTTTCCAGAAAGACTTTGTCCTATGGTTGCCAGGTCACTACCAACAATGTTTGGGGTTACAGGCTCCAGGGTTCAAATTCAGTAGATATTGGAAGGTCTGCTTAGCATATAGCTGCATGATAAATCTCCATTGGTTTCCATTGGCCTGATTTGGTGTTTGTGTTCCACTGCTAAACCAACCATGTTGACCAGGGAAATAGACTATGCTGAATTATTTCAGTCACTGAGGACATACTCCTGGGGTGGATTCAGACCCAAATCCCTCAACATCTACACAGCTTACTGTCCACATTAACCTGACTTTCATTTGACCATCTTCACTCATGTAACCTTACTATTCTACTGTCTTCATCAATGCAGCTTTGCTCTTCCAGGGAACTCTTGCCCACAAAGATA
Source organism: Sturnira hondurensis (assembly GCF_014824575.4). Lineage (NCBI taxonomy): Eukaryota > Metazoa > Chordata > Mammalia > Chiroptera > Phyllostomidae > Sturnira > Sturnira hondurensis. Next base: position 16,950,123 of record NW_028095197.1, read on the forward strand.
TATGTTGCAGTTTACTTTATTTTGGAAATCAACTATATAGTCCTCACCAAAACAAACAAACAAACAAACAAACAAATGAACATGAAACTCCCAATTTCCACTAATTGTCAGATGACTATTCTCTGTCCAAGACTCTTGGAAACACTGTCTCTGCCCTTGCTTGTCTACCACTCCCCAACCATCATACCATGAGCCAATCTTAGATAAGCCTCCCCTCACTGAAAGCCCATCTGAAACCAGACTCTACAATCTTACAAGCCTCCAAACTTTGCTCTGCAATGTTACTATGACTCTATTGTGGCATATTCTCCCTCACTTTAATAAAAATATACTGAGCTTTGTGGTTATTTTGATGATGTTTCAGAAAGTCAGCATTCAGGATTAATTCCACTCAAAATACTTTATTAGGAAAGTTAGGGTAGAGTTAGGGAAGGGGAATGGGAAATGGGTGATGGGGACAACCAGTAAATGTTCACCCATGCTCCTTGGGTGGGGCTCTAGCTTTTATACCTTACGTAGGTAAATGTCTGAGGGAATGGACCTGGGAGGTCAGGTGTCTGGCATTGCTCAATTGGCATGTGCTTTAGGGAAAGGAATGAATGAGGAACCAGATGAACACCAGGGTGATGGAGGACAACATGTACTCAACTGGGCATATATGAATTTACAGTCTCTCCCCCCTCATGCAAGATGCCCCCACAGCCCCTCAAGAAGCTATTGGCTTTAAGCTAATATTTGAAGCATAAGGGAGAGTCTGGGTTTATTCTGGGTCAGCAGGAAGAACACTGAACCTGGAGTCAGAGATACTGTCTTTCAGCGCTAGTCTCCTTCACTCCCCATTTGTGTGGTCCTGGGCACTCACAGTACACACACTCTCTCTGAGTCTCATTTGTAGAGTGGGGATGATAAAATCTAGCTCATCTTTGGAGATGCAAAGTAAATGATAAATATGAATGGACATTTTTAATGTGGAAATACATACACATTTTCACTCATTAATTTTGTCAGCCATCCCTAGATTCTTACACTGTTGCTTTTGTGACCAATTTAGCTAAATGATGGAAAGATTTAGAGTTTAGGATGCCAGCAGAGAGAAAAAGCTAATTGCCCCAAACCAGGTCTACAACTGACCACAATGGTGAAATTCTCCTCACACAGCACAACGTCCCCATTCGTAACAAACCTCACTTCTCCTGCTTTAACTCCCCAGTTGGTCAGTGGAAGGAAGATAGTCAGAGAGACCAGTCTAAGATGTCAAGAATGACATTTACTGGATATCTACTCTTGGACACATTACTTAGTTTGTTGGAACCTTAATTTACTTATATGTATTGTAAAATGTACAAAAATGCAACCTAATCACATGGCTGTTGTATGAGTAGACTCTCAATACCTATGGCTGAATTGGAATATGATATTTAGGACACAGTCTGCTTGATGTTCTTGTGAAAAATTATACTTTTGTGGTAGGTCATTTAAGGTAGCCTTGGCCTTAGAGAAAGAAAACACATGAGGGAGCGCATCCATGTCATCGTGAAGCTAATTGATTGCAACAATAATAAGTTTTGTAATTTTGACGATGACTGTTGTAGGAATAATTACTATCCCTTATAATTGCAAGTATTTCTGGACATGACATTTCCTGATACTCTGAAGTTCTCACAAAGTGGTATGGGGGGTTGGGACATCTTTTGTCCATTTGCATTCCATGGGATACTTTTATATAGCAAAGCATTTCACAATGATGTGTGTTTCTTCCTCCCACACAAGAACCCTGGTAAAATGTCCCTTCCCTTCATGTCTGTAGGCCTTAGGTTCCCACAACAGACTGCTTAGGGATGTACATGGATGACCTTCAATGTTGGGGGTGATGTGGTTCTGTCTGTGTGACTGCTGGTTTGCATGGGTTATTTAATTAACATGGTAGCTTAGATTTTGTGGTAAAACAAAGTAAAAGTTGAATTCAGCTAAAAATTTAAGAATAATAGTGAAGAACCTTGATCTGCTAGGGGCTCTTTGGAATGGAAGAGGATCAGGAACATGGAGTCTTATTATTCTCTAGTTGGCCTGAATCAGCTCAGCATAGCCTGAATATGGTGAAAGAAATTCTGCTGGTCACTGCTGTTCAAGAGGAAGGATGAGAGAGTTCAATGGTGAAGGTAATGTTGGAGATAAAACAGCATGGCAGTGAGATACCCAGGTGAGGAATGCAGGGAAGAAAATGAGAGAGATGGAGAAAAAGAAATAATTTCTAAATAGGACTTTACTTTTCTTTGTTGGATTCTTCCAAATCATTGCATTGACTCCTTTAAGAAGACCTAGAATATGCCATAGGACAGATCTGCATTAGTTTTTAAGGCTATTGGGATTCAAAGCTGCCACTGAATACAATTCCATACAAAATACAATTCCATACAAAATACAATTCCATACAAATACAATTCCATACAATTCCCATGTCAGGGTACAACCCATTGGAGGTAACTTGTGGTTGTTGATTCTTAAGGGAGATCTTCTTCTACACCACCATGTGGTACCAGTATGGGAGACAAAAAGTTTTCTTCGCAGTCTTCTTTAAGACAATGGACACCAAGTTGATGTCTACGTCTACACAATGAGGGGGTAGACGTTTGAGGGCCTGGATTTATGGATTCAGGTGAGATTTCTCAGGGACCTACCTAGGCTTGTCTTCCGTCACTCAGCTGCCACAGGGTAGTAAAGTGATGCTCACATGCGTCAGGCTTGCCAATGCCATTGGAGTGACAACTGTCTCTAGGGCTCTACCAGTCTCTCTGAGTTTCCGCCTTTATTCAATTGCTTGTGTGAATATTCTTTTATTCTGAACAGCTCATGTATTAGAAGTCTAAATCAGAAGAATTAGGCAGGGAGAAGAAATAAAGGTCATTTGCTTTCGAAAGAAAGAAGCAAGTAGCATCATCTTTGCTCTAAACAACAGAGAGAAAATAGGCTACAAAAAGAATAGAAGCTCAGGGACTTGTGGGATATTAATAAAAAATTTAAATTCACGTCACTGGAGTCCTTGGAAGAAGAACTGTCAACACAGAACCCAACACCCTGCGAAAATGTCCATCACTCAACATGATGCAATTGACACAGAACACTCAGCCCAACAACAGCAGAATACACAATAGCAAAGGACAGATTCCACATACACAAAATATGTCCTGGGCCATAAGATAAACCTCAAAAATTTAAAACATTACAAATCTTTCAGAATGTGTGTTCTTACCATAATGGAATCAAAATAGAAAACAATGACAGATACGAGGAAAGTCTCCAAACATTTGGAAATGAAACAACACATTTCCATGTAATATATGGGCCAAGAGAGAACTCTCAAGAGAAATAAAAAAATACATTAAACTTCAAATAAAATGCAATACATTGAAATTTGTGGGACACAGCTAAAACAGTGCTGAAATGAAAACATATAGCACTGATGCATAAATTAGAATAGATCTAGCTTTCTACCTTAAGAACCTGAAAAAATAAAAGTAAAATAAATCCAAAGCAAGCAGAAGGAAGTAAATTACAAAAGACAATTTAAGAAACTGATGAACATGAAAACAGAAAACTGATAGAGAAAATTAAAGAAACAACTTCCAGGCACATGGAGGTGTAGGTAGATACATTTTGCCTCCTTGCACAACCAAAAGAAGGACAACAACAAATTTAAAAACCAGAGCTACCAGAAAATCAAACTGTATGGAAGACCTACAACCAAGGAATTAAAGTAGAAACATTCATCCAGACCAGTAGGAGGGGTGGACAAGGGCAGCCAGAGTAGAGGGGGGTCATGGCAGGGTGATGGTTGGCAGAGCACGTGGTCCCACATTTGCAGGCAGATAAACCAGGAGAAACTATTGGGGAGCAAGACAGACCATGCAACCCAGGATTCCAGTGCAAGGAGATAAAGCCTCAAAACCTTTGACTGCAAAAACCTGTGGGGATTGAGGCAGGGGAAGAAACTCCCAGCCTCACAGGAGAGCTCATTGGAGAGAACCCCAGGGCCCTAGAACATACATACACAAACCCACCTATCTGGGAGTCAGTAGTAGAAGGGTCTAATTTGCCTGTGGGTAGCAGAGGAAGTGACTGAAAGCCTGCCAAGAGCTGAGCAAGCATCATTGTTCCCTCTAGGACCCTTCCCCCACATACAATGCCACAATGTAGTTACCAGGGTTGCCCTGCCCTGGTGAATACCCAAGGCCCTGCCCCTTACTATATAACAGGTGTGCTGAGAAAAAAAAAAGGCCCAAATGAAAAAACAGATCAAAGCTCCAAAAATAGGACTAAGCAATGCAGAGAGCCAACCTATCAGATGCAGAGTTCAAAACACTGGTAATCAGATTGCTCAAAGAAATAGTTGAGTATGGTCACAAAATAAAAGAAAAAGTGAAGGCTATGAAAAGTGCAAAAAGTAAAATGTACAGGGAACCAACAGTGAAGGGAAGGAAATTGGGACTCAAATGAATGGTTTGGATCAGAAGGAAGAAATAAACATTCAACCAGAACAGAATAAAGAGACAAGAATTCAAAAAAATGAGGAGAGGCTTAGGAACCTCTGGGATAAATTTAAAAATTCCATCATCCGAATCATAGGGGTGCCAGAAGAAGAAGAGGAAGAGCAGGAAATTGAAAACTTATTGGAAAACATAATGAAGGAGAACTACCCTAAACCAGCAAAGGAAATAGACTTCTAGGAAGTCCGGGAAGCTCAGAGAGTCCCAAAGTAGTTAGACCCAAGGAAGCACACACCAAAGCACATCATAATTGTATTACCCAAGATTAAACATAAGGAGAGAATCTTAAAGCAGCAAGAGAAAGTGAGATAGTTACCTACAAAAGAGTTCCCATAAGACTATCAGCTGATTTTTCAAAAGGAACCTTACAGACAAGAAGGGGCTGGGTCATAAGGAATATTCCAAGTCATGAAAGGCAAGGAACTACATCCAAGATTACTCTATCCAGCAAAACTATCATTTAGAATGGGAGGGCAGATAAAGTGCTTCCCAGATAAGGTCAAGTTAAAGGAGTTCATCATCACCAAGCCCTTATTATATGAAATGTTAAAGGAACTTATCTAAGAAAAAGAAGATGATCAAAACTACAAGCAGTAAAATGACAACAAACAACTATCAACAACAGAACTAAACACAAAAACAAAAACACAAATGAACTAAGCAAATAACAAGAACAGAAACAGAATCACAGAAATGGAGATCACATGGAGGGTTATCAGCAGGGAAGGGGAGGGAGTAGAAGGGGGGAAAGGTGTAGGGAATAAGAAGCATAAATGGTAGGTACAAAATAGACAGGGGGAGGTTAAGAATAGTATGGAAAATGGGGGAGCCAAAGAACTTATATGTATGATCCATGGACATGAACTAAGGTGGGGGAATGTGGGTGGGAGGGGAAAGCAGGGTGGAGGGGAATAAAAGGGAGAAAAAAAATGAGACAACTGTAATAGCATAATCAATAAAATATAGTTAAAAAAAGAAAATCAATGAAACAAACACCTGGTTCTTCAAGAAGATTAATAAAATTGACAAACTCCAGCAAAAAAAAAAACAAAAACAAAAACAAAATCAAATAGCAGAGATAAAGGAGAAGATCCAAATTACCAATATCAGGAAAGAAACAGACAGTAACATTATAGACCTTGAAGAGAATAGTACAAACTATACACATACATCTAACAACTGGATGAAATGGACCAATTCCTTGAAAAAATAGAAAGCACCATAGCTCACTCAATATAAAATAGATTATTTTAGTAGCCATGTAACTATTATATAATTTGAATTTTTTAATTTAAAACTGAAAAAACCCTCCAGTCCCAAGTGATTTCACTGAAAATTCTACCAAGCACTTAAAGAACTAACACCAGTTGTATGCAACATTTTCCAGAAAATGTAAGAGGAGGAACTACTTCCCTATTAATTTTATAAAATATAAATGCTGTTGAAGGTTCTAGCCAGTGCAATAAAGCCCCAAACCAACCAACCAACCAACCAAACAAACAAACAAACATGAAAGAAAATAAAAGGCATGCATAGCATATGTGGAGAAACACATATGATCACTAATATATTTGCTGATGGGAAGGCAAAACAGGATAGCACTCTGAAAAACAATTTGGCAGTTTCTTAGGAATCTAATATGCAAAAACCATATGACCCAGTAACTGCACCTCTGGGCATTTCTTTCCCCAGAGAAATGAAGACTACATTCACACAAAAGTCTGTAGACAAATGTTTACAGCAACTTTATTCATCTTAGCCCCAAACTGTAAACAACCCAGATATCCTTCGATGGTGAGTAGACAAACTACAATACATCCAATCCACGGAATACTACTCAAAAGGAAAAAAGGAGATCCATGCAGCAGTATGGGTGCATCGCCACAGTGTCAGACAAAGAGAAAAAGCCCATACTAAGAGAAATAGCCTGTCCCAAAAGGTTGGTTACTGTTTGATTCCATTTCTCCAACATTATGAAAATGACAAAATTATAGACGGAGAGTGGGTTAGTGGTTGGTTAAGGAGGGTGTGGGGAGAGAAGTGAGTGAGTGTGGCTCTAACAGGGCGACATGAGGGATCTTGTGGGGATGGAAACGCTGTGTATCTTGACTCTACCCATGTCAGTATCCTGACTGTGATACTGCGCTATAATTTTCAAGTTGCTACCATTGGGAAAAATTGGGTAAAAGGCCCATTGGAGATCTTTCTGTATTATCTCTTAGGACTCTGTATTATTTCTTACAGCTGAATCTATAGTCATTTAAAAAGAAAAAAATTTTGTTAAAAAAATCAGGTCAATTAGGATACCCACGTTCATGCAATAAAAAGGCTTGACGGTTGCTGCTTTACAAGTACACAGACTGATCTGACGATGCCAGTAGATGTCATTTGTGCAGCCTGTTTGGTAATTACACCTCGTGGGTCCTCTAGTAATTACAGTGGGACTCACACTGTATTTCCCATGCCGGAAATCATCACATTCCCTTCGTAATTACTCAGGGCCAAACACCTTTGGCAGAAAAGGGCTTGCAACTGATGGTTGAGAAACTTCCAAGAAATAAAGAACTCGGCTTGGTTTGGAGGCAGGACTGGGCAGTGGTCCACACTCCCTTTAGGTCTACCATGACCATTAGCAAGATATTTGGGAAGAGTGTAAAGAATGTCCTAACAATAAACAAATGAATTCGTTTTCAAGGATGATAGATCCAAGATAGTGCTTTATTTCCCTCTTTATGGCAAAAAAAATTAACTGAAGAAGGACATGATGACAACCCCTTGGCAAGTGGTCACTGTCTATCTTCACTTGTCTCCCAAAGCGGAACCTTGTCAGGAACACTTAGCCCAGAGCTCTCCGGAAGAAAGGCCTGCTAGGTTCAGGCTATATCATGGACTTCATTCCATTGAGGCTTCACAACAATACAGTGATCTCCATTTTCCAGAAGGAAAATCTAAGGCAGCAGGAAAGTGAAGCAAATTCCCTGAGGTGGCAAGTGGAATTAATGAGAGCTGAAATTTAAACCTGAGTCACTCCAACCACAAAAATTCTATCGGTCTCTTTTTTGGCCCATAGTAGCAGGTGTTGCTCCAATTTCTCCGATTTGAGAGCTAAGAATAACAACAGATCTGTGAGCAATGTCCGTGTGCAGTAGGAGGAGGAAGCATTCTGTGTTATGGAAAGAGCACTGGACGTGGAGATCTAAGTCCTGGATTCTCACACTGCTTTCAGCTCTGAGGCTTTTGCATGAAGCCTTTCACATGTGTGAATCTCCGTTTCTTCTTTTGTGAGATAATTATCGTAACAATTAAATTAGAAAATGAATGACAAGTCCGTAGCAGAGGGGTTGGCCCAATAAATGGTTGTGAGGAGTTCCCGGAGCTCGGAATGGGGCAGAGCAGACACTCTGGCTCTAGTTAATCATTAACTCCTTGTTTACAGCAGGGACTGTAGGCCGTTTGCTTCTCAGGGTCCATTCCAGGTACAGGTATGATAGGAGCCTCCCCATTTACTCTTCGGAGGTTGCAGGCTCAGGGCCTAACTGAGCACTCTGAACTCCTGCCAACCTGTGTGCTCCAAAGGGAACCTCACTGTCTTAAATGTCATCTCGGGAAGGCTTGCAGGGCTGGGATCCCTCAGCTGTTTGGTATCCTCTCCCACAGTCATCCTGATTGCCTATGTGTCTGCCTCCCTACTAAAATGCCAACACCCTGGAAGCGACAGTGTGCTTCATACTGTGTCCTTGGGGCCTAGCATAGGGCTTAGAGAAGAGATAGAATGCAATCCACATTTCTTTAAAAAAAGAAATGGACAAGCACACATATGACCTTCTGGAGGCTGTGGTGACTTTCTGCCTTAGAGTGATCACTACTCGGTACTCCCTGTCTGGGCGGTGTTTGATGTCAGAGGGAGGTGGGATGTGTGGTGGCCCCAACAGGAGGCACTTCGTGGTGGGCAAACCTTTCCAGCAGAGCCAAGGCTACCTTATCACACCTGTTTATTTTCATATTTGGCCTTAAGTGTGTATAAAGAAGCTTTCACGTGAAGGACCCAAAGCACTCCGGCTCCTGGGCTCACTCCTGTAACATTCTCTTGTATTGTTAGCACCTATTTTTTATTTCCTTCCTGGAAGCAGATGGACAGCCTGGCTCTCAGCTTGGGCTCTTAGAGACTGTTGGCAGGGACCACCAGCAATGGCAGAGGATGTCCCCACTTGCTTACTTCCACACTTGCTGTCACTGTAGAAGACAGAGGCCATGGTGTTGGGGTTGCTGGTGGGAAGTGTGAAATTGGGAGAGTCCAGTGTGGGAGAGGCATTCTGTCTCCTCCCTTTCCCCTCTTCCTCTTGGAGATATCACTGTGGTTTTGAATCCCAGCTTGGGCACTCTCCAGTGGTTGACTTTGTGTATAAAAGTCTGATCTTGAGTTTCTGAGCTTTCAAATGGGGATAACAACAGTCAGCCTTACTAGGCGGGGGAGAGGGTTCCTTCCTCAATTCTGCAAGTGTCTGGTGACTGCCTGCTACATGCCAGGCCCTGCTCTAAATGATGGGGACACGTCAGTGAACAAATAAACAAAAAATTCTTAATCTCATGGTCCTTGTGCTCTAGGAGAGAGAGATAGGCAATGAACAACACAAATAAGTAAATTATCTAGTATATCGTAAGGTGAGAAGGTGATAAGTGACATTGGAGAAAATGACGGTCATGCAGGTACCGAGTTCTTGAAGAAAGCAGTGCTAAATCAAGTGGTCAGTGAGGAGAGGAGGGGTCCTTGAGATGATGATGGAACCAAGACCTGATGCTGGGAAGGAGATGAGCCATTCGGACACCCGTGGGGAGACATTCCGGGCCCAGGGAACAGCAAGGGCCAAAGCCTCATGCTGGAGTGGGTCTGGAGTCTCTGCGGACCAGCAGGGAGGCCTCCAGCTGCACAGGAGTGTGTGAGGCTCTTGCAAAAATCAAGTGAAAACAATTCTTTGAAAGATTAATTTAAAAAGATCAATTAGGATTCCCAACTTCATGCACTAAAAGGGCCAGAGACTAGGCAGTGAGGGAAGAAAAATGAGCGAGGAGGTTAAGGAGAAGAGGTGGAATACGCGAGACCCTGAGTCATTGGAACACTCTGAGCAGAAAAGAGAACTGACCCGATTGGAGTTTTAAGAAGACTCTGATGGTTGCATTGAAGGAAAGTATAAGGCTGATGAATTAGGAAGCAAAGAGGCCACTTAGGCAATTAGGATTTGGAACAACCTGTGCACAGTACCAGAACAAGATCAAGAGTGGCGCCTGGCAGGTGATGGGACACCAGGAAATGTCAGGGTTTCAATCCCAGTGTTAACAAGAGACCTCTACTCTGGGCACACGGCCCAGGGGGCAGACACACTCAACCACCTCAGCAGTTTCACCTTAGCTATGTAAACCTGGTGCACTCTTGGGGGAACAGTCTCCTTTGCAAGCAGGACAAAGTAGAAAAGGAACTCCATCATTTTTCTAGTTAGACAAGTTTGTACTGGAATCCTGGCTCCAAAACTTCCCCTATCACCTTGGGAAAATTCTTTCCTATCTCCCTGAACTACAGTCTTCTCACTGGTAACCTGAATAATAACAGTCCCCTCCATCGAGGGTTATTGCGAGCACTTATCATAATGACACACAGAAAGTGTCTGGCAATAGCGTGCGCTCAAAGATGCTGGTGCTGTTTGCCATCCCTCGTGCTCATTCATGCTGGACTTAATTGTAGTCTCTATTTCTTTCTCTAAATGGTGCTTATTTCTTGTAAGTGTTTTCTGATTCAGAGTCCTAAAATTAAAAAGTCTTTAATGTTTACTAAACTTTCAAGTTTAATAAAATGGTTTCTTAACTTTTAAAAGGAAAAATGTTGGACGCATGCACTAATTGCTCTTGGCCAAAAGCCCATGGAAAGTGTTTGTTCCAACTATAAGGCTGACCCAGCACCTAACTGAGTGCTGGGCGCATATTAGGTGCTCAAAGAATGTTTGTTGAATGAATGTGTGAGGTCATAATCAAGGACCCACACTATTCATGTAACTGATGGTGCCTAACTCTAATGATAGGCAAAAAGGAAGTTAAGAGGTAATTATAATAATGATACATCATACCTCTAGGCATTTCACTGCATTAACCAGATTGATTCTTACACAGTCTTAAAAGTTGCCATTTTAAACTGTGTTTCTTCATTACATAATTTTAGACTCTCAACATGAGAGCACTGAACTTGTATTCCAAAACTCTGGGCTGCCATTTAGGCTTCATCTCATGCCTGCTGTGTGGCCTTGGCCATGCAACCTATAGTGTCTGGAAAAATCACGATTCAGATATATTTGATTCTGTATGATAGTGAAGTTGAGGAACATGAAAACCCTCTATGGGTCCAAACCCTCATGTGCAGTGGGGCACTGTCCAAGTACAGACCTCTCTACTTTTTCTCTTTTCCACTGTTTAGCATTGAGATGGAGAGTATGTAACTATGGGAAAAACAGTTATTTATGATAAATCATTGTTGTTATCTGATGGTTTCAGATTCTGAAAGCAATACATGCTTTTCATGAAGAAAATATATACAACCCCAAATCTCTCTTATCCTACCTATTCCCCTGCTCCCTCCCATGTAACCAAGGTCAACACAATTCTTCATCACTTTCTCTTGTCTCATTCACACAGAATCAAATATAAACGCGCAAACATAGGGCTCTATATTTTTCCTGAAGTAGAATTATACTATGTATGTTACTCTGTAAGTATATACATAAATACATACACACACATGCAGACAAGAGGTTTATTTCATTGGTAAACAAATACTGTAGGACCACAGTATACACACTTATTTGTGTCTGGCTATTTTTCTCAACTCCTCTAGAAAAATCCCTTCCTAAATCAACTGGGATAGTTTACATTTATTCTTTGTAATGATTTAACTCATGGCTAAGAGAAACCATAGTTTACGCGCCCATTTTCCTATTGATGAGCATTCCCTTAGTTTCTAGTTGCAAGACAAGTTATTTCATTTCTTTAAGCCATTTCTTCTTCTAAAAGGCAGGGTTATCATGTACTTTAAAAAATAACATTAGAAAGATGAATTATTGTGATAATATTTTCTACTTTTACTTCTCCTTTATTGGCAATATAGATTGCTCATACACGCAATGTATTCAATGTAGGAAAGGACTTTTAAAAAAAAAAGCCTAAAACCTCTCTTAACTCACCATATAGAAAAAAGTATATTTATTTAGAAACCAAAGTTATTTTTTAAAAAGTAAACTGGGTGTATGATTCTTGCAATGTAAAAAAAAAATTAAAAAGTAGGGTTATTAACTGAACATGTTTCATAAGGCTATTGTAAAGATTAAATAAGCCCTGGCTGGTGTGGCTCAGTGGACTGAGCACGGGCCTGTGAAGCAAAGGATCACGATTCAGTTTCTAGTCAGGGCACATGCCTGGGTTGCAGGCCAGTTCCCGGTGGGGGACACATGAGAGGCAACCACACATTGATGTTTCTCTCCCTCTCTCCTTCCCTTCCCCTCTTTCTGAAAATAAATTTTAAAAAAAAGATTAAATAAGAAAATGCATGTAAAACAGCAGAAACTCTGGCCCATTCTAAGTGTTCAATAAATATTAGCTAATATTAGTATTTTCCATAAAATGCTTTACTGAAGTGGGCAATTCTTTTTTTAGATGCAGACATTCAGAGACCGTGATATTTTTGTTCTTTTAGACTTTTCATATCCATTTGCAAGTTTCTTTCTTATGTTCGCTCCTATCCTTTTAGTGAAACTCTGTTGAAGTCCCTCTGTGTGGGTAGTTGAATCACCCCTTTCCCCTGTCAGTTTGGCTTTTTGTTGGGGCACGCCAAAGCTTCAGCTTAAAGCTTGCTATCGGTCCTTATTGAGCACACTTTCTTGGAGGGGGAAGACGTGTCTTAGGGAAGGCAGAGGCTGGGAGAGCCTGCCTTTCTCATTGGAGGAAATATTTAAGGGAGTAGCCCACAGTCTAAAGGGGCAGGCCAGTTCAGGAGGGAAGTTCAATTCAGCTTGTGGGGAGGAAGGGCTGAGCACATCCAGGTATGATACTTCCTTGAGGGTCCAGCTGCAAAAGCCCTTGAAGCAGGCAATTACAGTACCCATGGGGAGGGCCCTGGTCCCTAACGCAGCAAGCAGAACCTCAGGCACCAGGGAGCTGGAACAATTCTAGCCTCTGGAGTAAGAGTCTTGCACAAGGCGGGAAGATGGGAAAAACCCACACACCAGGTTAGGCTCCATGGCAATAGTGAAACAATATGTTTGGCTGGGAAACTGAGCCTGAATCCTAGTCATATGGTGTCTACTAATGAAGGGATGATAGGTAGTGGGCATAAAAGTACAGGATGTCTCTCAGGGTGCCCTGAGGCTGGATCCAAGGCTCTCCTTGTTCTGGATTGGGCTCAGGGATCAAGGGCACAGGTCACTGTAGCTGGGTGGGTGTGGAGAAAGAGGAAATGGTGCCATTGTCTTAACCAAACAATCCACATGGCTGGCTGTTGCCAGACTGTACCTTCCAGACAGATAAAAGAATAATGATACCCAGAGTGACATTTACTGTAAGAAGTGAGTTGTAAGTGTAAGGGGTTATGAGAGCACACTGCAGAGTTTATAGCAGGACCTCAGCAAGTGTTTGCAGATTCACTATTGAATAAAGCTTCTGTGCTTTGGGAACAAACAGGGGGAGCTCTGATTTTCCCTGGCAGAGCCAGGGAGTCTTTTATAAAGTCAGATAAGAGAATTAATGAGTCTCAGAAGAAGCAGTTGGTAGAATTAGAGGAGAAGGGAAAATTCTCACAAGAGGCCTTCCTACGGAGTGTGAATCTAGGAGCAAAGGAAATAGGGAGCCAAGAGAAGACAGTAAGAAAGTTAGGGACATAGTCAAACACGTCAAACATGTATTTCTGAAAAGGTATGTATAAGTCAGATGGAGACATAGCAAATTCTGTTCCCGTACCATTGTGGCACATGTTTTTATTTTCATGGCTACTTGAATAACTTTGGGCACTAGCACATTAGCTTTTCATGTCTTTGTCCTTTGTAGCCTCAAATATTACCCAAATATCAGGTGGTCATGATTTAATATAAAAAGGTCTGCCAATGAAGCCATCAGAAGCTAAGAAAGCACTGAGCACCGAAAAGATATAGAACGTGCAACCAAGAGAGTGGTATCGCCATTAGCTGGGGACCCTGAAGGATCTACCATGGTTGTTAGTTATTTACTCCATCTGATAAATGGACTCCTTGAGAGTCAGATTTGACAATGGGCAGGAGAATGACAAGGTTGCTAGCTAGGGAATCAGGAGACTAGAGTTGTCATCCTGCTTTAAGTAACCCAAGAATAACATTAGACTCGGACCCCATGCAATAAACTTCCTGGGAAGAGTATTGAATCCTAAGGGTTTCTGGAAAATGTGTGAAGGGTTCCTCTATTTTCTGACTGGAGGTGGTATCTGGAATACCATGACAGAATGAGTAGATGGGGAGAGGTTTGGTGCCACACCTTGGAGCTGGTGGTCCATGAGATGATGCTGTGGGCTCCTAATGAGGGCTTGCTTCTACACAGCAGGTGACACGGCTACTTAATGGAGAAGGAGCTGCTGGTACTTCTATAGGCTAGGCTCCTAGAGCTTTCTTCTTCCCTTTCTATTTTGTTTGATTGTTTACTTCCATCTGCTTTTTGGGAAAAAAAACACTCTTACTATTAAAAGAAAACAAATGGGAAGTCATTAAGTAGAAAGAAAAAGGAAAACATTTCATTGTCAACATTTTGCCTTTTCTGTTTGTGCTTTTTCTATATCGCTCTCAGATAGTTGAGTTTCTAAAACTCCCACAAGCAGCAGGAGGAAACTTAAAAAGAACAAGCTCATTATAGGAAGTAAATATAGTGATAGCACATCATTTACATATTCTGAAAACATAGAAATTGGGATACAGTTGAGTCTGGCCTAGTAAAATTAATAGGAATAATAACATTTGTTTTCCTTGTTGTCTTGACAGCAACTAAGATTTACTTAGCTTTCATTCTCCCTGTCCTGGAAATAAAACCCTGTGAAGTAGGCATTGTTGTTATTTCCCAGGTGAGGTTCAGTGTCATTAAGTGACTTCTGGAGATCAAGCAAGGGGTAAGGGGCAGGCCTGGGTTTCGAACCCAGAACTGGTGAGTTCCAAAGCCAGTGGTCATTCTACCTCACCAGTCTGCCCACTCTTTATACATTATGTGGCTGCTTCTTACTTCTAGAGCTAAAGTCCCCTTAGGGGGACTGCTAAAAGCTACCAAGTTCTATTAATTTTTGTTTTGAGGTTCTATGATATAATTTAATAGTGGATGTTTGTTATATTTGTGGCTGCCCATTATCCTTTTTTAAAAAATAAACCTAATTTTTTAAAATATGTTTTAAGTTCACAGTAAAATTGAGCAGAAGGTATAGAGGTTTCCCATACACCCCTTGCCCCACCCCATGAGTATTTTCCCTGTTATCAACATCCCCCACCAGAGTGGTACATTTGTTAGAATTGATAAACCTACACTGACATGTTTTTACCACCCAGGGTCTCTAATTCTGATTAGGATTCATTCTTGGTGTTGTACATTCTATAGATATAGACACTATATAATGACACGTGTCCATCGTTGTGATATCATACAGTGGTTTCACTGTCCTAAAAATCCTCTGTGCTCTGCTTATTCATCCTTCCCTTGCTATTATGTTTTTTTAAAGATTTTATTTATTTGTTTTTAGAGAGAGGGGGAGGGAGGGAGAAAGAGAGGGAGAGAAACATTGATTGGTTGTCTCTCATATACACCCAGACTAGGGACAAAACCTGCAACCCAGGCATGTGGCCTGAACAGGATCAAACTGGTGACATTTCACTTTATGGGTCCAAGCACCTGAGCCGCTCTGGTCAAGGCCCCATCATGTTTTGACTAGTCCTTCTCTAGGACATTCTCCCGGATCACTCCCAATGGAGTGATCAGAATTGAAATGTTTAGAGTCCCTTGCAGCTAGGTAACACACGCACACACACAGCATGTTCTTGATTTCATCTGTCAGATTCATCAATGCAGGACCTCAAACTATTAGTGAGCTTTTTGAAGAAACGGAATCTTCCCAGAACTTCTATGTGTTTATATGGGTGGGAGCGAAGCTGTCATTTTTAGGAAAGCCAGTGGTTGCTTGGCTGAGTCCCTGAGGCAGAGGTGCACCAGGAATACTGAGAGTGAAGTCTGCAATAAAGCTAAGTTCGTGGCATTTCCTGTTTGGCATTGGCCATAGAGACAGTAATGACCCTCTTCCCATTTGCCTTTCTATGGGGTGTGTGTGTTTGTGTGTTTCAATAGCTTTATTGAAATATATTTATATACCATATGGTTCACCCAAAGTATACAATTCCATGTTTGTTTGTTTTTTGGACACTCATAGAGGTGTGTGTCTATCATTACAATGACTTTTAGAACATTTTTATTACTTCCCCACCAAACTCCTTATCTCTTAGCTGTCACCTCAAAACTTCCCATCCCCCTAGCCCTAAGCAACTACTAATCAGCTTTCTACTTGCTTATTCTGAACATTTCATATAAATGGAATCAGACAATATATGGTTCTTAGCAACCAGCTACTTTTACTCGGCATAGTACTTTCAAGGTTCATTGATGTAGCCTCAATTAGTACTTCACTTCTTTCTGTTGCCAAACAATAGTCCAATGTATTGTGGTCTTAAATACTGAGCCTGGAAGCACAGTTTCAAATGTATTTCTTCAGCCTTCCTAAGGATTCTCTGACATCCTTTTTAATATCTTTAGACAACTCCTGCTTGTCTTGGCCAGTGTGGATTCTGCTGTTTGCAATTAGGAGCTCTCACTGACACATTGTACGTATGTCAATGTTGTGACTTTAAAAACCTACCTAAACCAAGACAACCAGAAACTGGACAAGTCTCTACAGGACATTCGAACTCAGATATTCTGTGAGTTTATAAACTTGAGACCACTAGAAACAGTGGCTGACCTCTGGCAGTGGACTCTCTAACACGGATTTTGGTAGAGATAAGAACTTTCCTTCCCACTGTGCTGATTCTTTGTCCACTCTTCTGTGGAAGATCTCATTCCTCTGCTGTCTCTGCAGGAGGCCCCTCCCCCATCTTTCCTCTGCTTTTAGCCAGGGATCTCTTCCAAGCCGCAGCCTCACACATCCAACTTCTTTCTCCCTCTCTCCTGCCCTGACGTTCCATCCCACTTGGCCTGGGCAGAACTCTTCACCTTTCCTCCAGCCAGTTTCCTCTTTGTTCTTCCTCATTTTCTCTGGTGGTGCCAGCAGTCTCTTAAGAGGTCAAGGATTGAAACCTCCCAGTCAGCTTTGCCTCTTCCCTCTTCTTTAGTAACTTGCTCTTTGTGATGAAGAATTACCAAGTCCAGCTTTTTTCTTCCTGTGTAATAGGGTTTTTGTATTCTTTCTATTCTGTTTCTGTTCAAATCACTGTTCCAACCAGGCTTACTCCCAGATGCCTTAAGGAAATTTCAGGGGAGATTCTGCATCAGTCTCTTCCCTTCTCATGCAATGAGTGGCCTCCAAACCTTCCATTGTCTGCCCCATCAGTAAAAAGTTTTGTGTAGTTTCCTCTCTCTCTCTCATGCAAATATACTATGTTAGAAATATATTATTTGCCTTTAAACATACACATAAAAAGAATTTTTAAAACAGTAAGTGTTAGAAAGTAGCTAGGGAGAAGTCATAAAACTTTTTATCCCATACCTCAGTGAAGGTATCTCACCCACTACCTGCCAAGTCCATGGTTCTCTCTGCTGAGCCAGGGAGTCTCCACACTGCAGATCTGGACAGGATCATTCCCTAATCAAGCCTTCCAAGTCTCCAAGGAGAAATGGACTTCTCATCACCTACATAAGCCCTTCCCCACTTAGTGGGTTATGAGCGCCTTCTTCAGCTTTCTCTAGACAACTGGACTCAGGTTGGTTGTTTGGTTTTTTTGAACAAGACCAAGAGGGCTGTCTCCAGGACCTCATTCCTACTCCTGCTGTCCCACTTGGATCACCACCGTCCCTATTCATTCCCTATCTGAACTCACTGCATTGAACTCACTCACTGAAAGACAAAATCCATGTAACTTTGTGCCAGATATCTGGTGAGTTTTAGTAAAAATCTCTCTAATCAAAACCTCTAAAATATATTTATTGAAACTTCTGGTAATCAAATGACTTTGAGATAAAGTTTGCATTTACACTTCCAGACTGTGAATTGGTGAAGTGTTATGTGTCATTACCCATTTTTTCAAAGAGAAATTGAATTTCATAGAAGTCGAGGGACTTGCCCAAATTCGCAGAGTTGTAGAAGCCCAGCTAGCCCTGGTATGTGGATTTGGCTGGTTCCAGAGCTCAGGCACCTTTTCCACCATCCACTACTCCTCTAGCAGAATAATGATTTACAACCCCCCCCCAAATATTACTATTCAATTTAGTTCAGACTTTGGGGCCTCTCCCCAGCCTTGCACCAGTCACGGGGGAGAGGCCCTTTCCCCTTCAAATTCAAGGTTTTCAAATGGGGATCAGACATTCACACCTACCCACTTCACAGGCTTTTGGCAGGATTAATGAGCTAATGTTTGCAAAATACTTTGAGCTTCAAGAAAAGCCAGGCGCCAAGAACTACAAAGGGTTATTAAGACAGTAGGCTTTAAATTCCCTTAACAAGCTCCCTCTCCTCCTTTCTGTTCTAAAGCCCTGTGTCGTGGCTCACCTCTGTGTCTTTAGGGTGAGTGATGTCTCTTCTCCTGCTTCCTCTATTTCCAGGACTTTCACTGTTTATATTCCTTTGAGGCGCAGCTATTTTAATATGGCATATGGAATCCAGATAATGTTTAGAACCTTATCATGATAAAGACCCATCAAGAGCATCTAGCCTGATTCATCATTGTATAGATGAGGACAAAAGCTTAAGGAGGAGTAGGTATACACCAGAGATCTGTGGCAGAGTAGGCATAGAGACCATGTGCCCTGGTTATGTACCAATCATGCATTCAGAAACAAAACTGAAGAGATTTATACAACCTGTCTCTCACTCCTCCCCCAAGGTCAAGTTCATCAGTGTAAACTGGGACTGGATTCAAGTTTTCAGAGCTCCCAGAAGCACTGAGTCAGTTCTAACCCAGGTCTAGATTTTCAGATGGGAGAAAGCAGCTTGGAAGAAGGACAGAACACAGACTAGGGTTCACACACCCCTGAGTTTCATCTCCAGCTCCCTCTCTTTGTAACTGTGTCATGTCGGGCTGGAATTGGCCCGGGGGCTCTCTTTTTCTGACCCTTGTTTTAAAGCACAAATCCAAGCGTGTCACCTCCACGCTCAGTGAACTCCGAATGCCCTCCCACCGCCTGCAGGAATCAAACCTTCGTCAGTAAAGATGCTGTCTGCCTTATCTCTTGCCATTGGCCTTTCTTTCGAAAACTGGTGATTTCTTGAGCTTGCTGTTTTCCTCACACTTGTGTCTTGTCATGTGCAGTTCATTTTTTGCCCTCCCCCCCCACGAATAATCTTCCCACCTTGTTGGCATGGAAAATTCTTTTCTCCATTCTTTTGTCCATTTTGTTCCAATTCTCTTGGAATCCTAAGTTCCAAGTTCCCTTCTCCATTGACCCTCCTTGAGATTCCCACACCTACAGATTAATTCTACAACACACATTGTGTGTCTATTGAAACCAGTGCTGGGGTCAGAATTCAGGGAAGCAGGAACAGAATGGGTGGAAACATGCTGTCCTGGAGCAGACAGTTAACTGCAACGACGCAAAGATGAAGTGGACAGAACAGAATGGGGGCTGGGCACAGGGTGGTATCAAAGGAAGCTTCCTGAAAGCAGCTGATGCTAAGCTGGAGTGTCAAAGGCACACGGGATTTCGCCAGAAGGAGGAGAGAGGATGAGAGGTAGAGAGTAATCAGGCATAGCAGGCAGCACTTAAAGGCAGCTTTAAATTTTCATGTCTCCCCTACCAGGATAGCAATTCTTGCTTACTCACTAATGGACAGATAGCATAGCTTAGGCTGAGAATTAACCATCTCTGGCCAAACACTTGTTTTTGTATGGCGTGTGACATCAGAATAGTTTTATGTTGTTAAATGGTTGAGAAAAAAATCAACAAAATATTTAGTGAAACAAAAATTCTATAAAATTCAAATTTCAGTGTCCATAAACAGTTTTGTTGGAACACAGCCACGTTCATTTGTTTTCCTATTGTCCACGGCTGCTTTTATGCTGCAACAGCAGAGTTGAGTAATTGTGCCTGAGACCAGATGGCCTGTGAAGCCTAAAATGTTTATTATCTGGCCTTTTGCAGGAAAAATTTGTCAACTTCTGGCTCTAGTTGTGGAATCAGACTGCCTACAATCAAATCTTGACCCTTTTTCCTAGTACCTGAGTGACACTGGGCAAAATTCTTAACCTCTCTGATTTTTCTTTATCCTCATCTGAGGACTTAAACTAGGGCTGTTATGAAAACTGAGGTAATATGTTATTAGATTTAAAATGTTTAGCAACTCTCTCTACAGAGCAGACCTATGCCTTTCCCCACCCCTTCCCCCAGGTGCAATTTCTTTGCCCCTCTCTCTCCTCTGAGTTCCAAAGGCCCTTCTTGTGCCTCCGTAACTTATTCCCTGAGCCCATTTCTTGTACCTCTGTGACTTTCTAAGTACACTTTTGCTTGTATTTGATTCTTGGCTCTGAAGGTTCTTTAAAAACATATGTTTAGAATAGTGCTTTGTATATAGTAAACACTCAATAAATGTTCATTATGAATGCTACAAGGTTCCAGAACCCAGTGGTGGGCTTGGCACACTATGCTACTCAAAAGATATTTGTTCAACGAATCAAATGAGTAAGTAAATGGAAGTGCATTCTACCTCACCTGAGTCTGTGTAGACTTTTAAAAAGGCAGGAAAAGGAACCTTGGCCTCACACAGCCTTTCCCTTTGCAGTACCTCCTGTGCATCTGCTAGCAATCTGGGTCTTGCTGCATTTCCCTTTTTGTGCTGTTAATTGTTAAATGAATTTTCAGACTGTGGATGATGGAGGCAAAAGCAGAAGGTAGTGGGGAGGGAACCCATAAAGTATGGACAGTGGGGAGCTGTAATTGTGGGGCTTATGCCCAAGTGATCGGGTTTCCAGAGAGTAGGAGCCCCCCAACATAAACAATTTCTACCAGACAAAGAAAAGAAATAACCATCCCTCAGAGCCCCCTTGAGAGTCCCACTGGGAACTAGGCCTCTTTAGCATTTGGAACTTGCTCCATCCTCCCAGGGAAGCCAACACAAGGGCCATGGAACAGAAGGGCAGCATTGCTCATTTGTAAGCCAAGTGCTTTTGTGGCTGCAACGCTCCCCTGTGGTTTGGAATAAGGCTCTTGTTCCTGGCCAAGCATTTGTCCTTGAAAGCCAGTCCAGAACACTCTGAGTACTTCTAGTGGTGATCTGAACTTGCCCTTCAGGGAATGTGGTATCTATAGGTTGACTGGAACACCAAGCCTGTTGAGTCATTGCAGACCCTGTTTCTAATGAGTTTTAGTTTCCACATTCACCCTAACACTGGCTTGGGAGCCCCTCAAAGGATAGCGCCTGTGGATTCATGTCTGCTTTCTCTAGATATTCATAAAAGTTAACCTCCCACACACACACACATACATGGCAGCTAAAAAATTCTTTTCAAAGTCTTGACTCTCCAGAGGCTGACTGAGTCCCGTAGAAGGAGAAACACTGCAGCCTGTGGGCTGACTGCTGATCACCCTGTGTTTACTTCCACCTTCCTTCCTTGTTTTCAGCCCCACAGCCTATCCTGAGATGGGAAAGGAGGCAGCGTGTGACTCTTACTCACTTACCTCCTGGTACATCGAGAACTGGAATCTTGCTTCAATAGTAATTACTATGATTATAGTTCCCTGTGGAACTCGTAGGGTGAGCTCCAAACACAATTCCTCAAGCTTGTCAAATCACTGCGTCGATTTGCTTATGAAAGGCAGTTCTAATCAAAAGGGGTAATTACAATATTAAGTGCCAAGCCTTGGTGTGCAAACTCTTGAGTCATAGGATATTAAGCTTAATTTAACCGCGCTGAAGGAGACGTGCAGCATCACGCACTCAGCTCTCTGAGCTGAGCTGAGTCCAAGCTGAAAACTTCACTCCAGGAAAGTGGACAAATTACTTGATCTATTAGCCACTATCATGTATTATACAAGCCAGTGCACCTGCCTAAGGGAGTTGTTTTCTCTCTGAAGTCCTAATGCTATAGGGGTTGCAGAGCAAGACCCTACCCTGCCTCACAAAGTTTTTAGTCTTTTGGGGCTGTCATCACACTTAGGCCTGGCCCTGGGTCTGAAACCATCCATTCACTGACCCATCTATTCATCCATCCATCCATCCATTCACTTAATATGAGATTCACAGAATGTCATTCCTGTGCTGGGCATTGTGGCTGCTGAGATAAATAAAACATGCTCTAGGTTTGCCAGAAATGCACTGTTGGTAAAGGTAGTGAACCTATAATGTGAAAGGGCTGTAATTAAAACAAATGTTTAGGAGGAATAGGAAAAGGAATGTCCCAGTCTGCCTTGAAGAAGCCAGATAAGTCTACGAGGAGAGGTGCCACCCAAGCAGATTCCGGAAGAATGAGTGGGTGTGAGAGAGTATACGGTGTCCTAGGCAGAGGCACTAACACATACAAGGTGTGACAAAGGAACACTACATATTTCAGGAAGCTATAAAGGATTCACTAAATTTTTTTTTGAAATGTTAGCACATACACATGTAATGCACATAAGAACTTGAACCTGAAATATTTTTAAAGCTAAATTTTCAAATTTCAATTTCTCCACTTGCAGTGGAGAAATTGCCATGCCCTTTTAAAAAGAAGGAAGCAGGTAATAGGACATCTTGCTGGTTTTACTATCCCAAGCCCCTGTCTCCAGAATGGGGGTCAGGCTCCAACTGCTATATTTTGAGGAATCTATGCAAAAAATATGATGGCAATCAAGCAGATTCCACAAACTCAGAGGCTTACACACACCACACATGGAGACACAATCACCTCACCCCATGAAGCACACGGGTGCTCCTGCTGGGTGTGGTAGCAACCAAATGGATAGTACCCTTTTATACACACAGAGGATGACCTGGTGCCCTCAGGGACACACCCTCAAAACTCACCACCAAGTGTGATCTGGGGTTCAATAGCAGCAAGGGAAGATTTCTCATAAAATGAGTGGAGCGATCCATCACACTAAGGAACAGATTGCCTAGCTAATGAATGTGCCATGCTGCTTATAATCACCTGTTTGCATTAACCATTGAATCATCTTTCAGTTTGGCTAAGGCACCACAAGGAATGACAGTGCACATTTGAATCCATTTAGTTTTGACTTTGATTTTTTTAAATAACATGGAACCAAAGATTTCAGGAGAAAGAGAAGTAAAGAAATATTTATTATGCCCTCTTGATGTTCCATGCTCTTCACATTTCTTAAAGCTAATATTCAGAGTAAACTTTGCCATGGAGAAACTGCTATTTCCATTTTTAAAATGAAGATATAAAGTCTCAGAGAGATTAAGTAATTAGCCAAGATCATCCAGATAGTGGGTCAAGGACTAGAACCCAAGACAACCTCATTTCTATACCTGGCTTCTTGCAGTAGCATGCTGCTTTCTTTTTTGCTAAGAATGAAGATAATTACTATTTCAAAAATTAAATCAATCATGTAAGTAAATCATTCAACATTTCATCAAATTAATCATTTATTTTTACCTACTAAATCAACCATGAGCCCGGTTGAGACATAGCCCATAAGAATCGCTGAACAGTTGGGATGTGTCATTGCCTTCTTTCCAGAAAAGCTTACCTGAGCCATGTTCAACCAGCAAGTTTGTCTACCACTGGTCCTGAGCCACCTGCTCCTCACAGTAACTGATTCACAGCAGCATTTAGAAAAGGTCCACTGTGGAGTCATGCCAAGGAAGTTCTGGGGCTAAGGCAGCTGAATTTGGAGCCTGATTCTTTTCTTGTCCAATGTGCTTCGCCATATTCTTCCCTTGCTAGGTTGCAAGAGAAAGGCTGGAGAGAAAGTGTACTATTGTGAACAAATCCATCCATCTAAAGAAATCGTCATTCTGAGCTCAGTGTCAGTGACCAGGACATCAGCCCCTAGCACTACCTGGCCAATCTGCAGGGGTTGAGACTTCCTTTTGCCCTTTTGGTGTTAGGGGATGATTGAAGATCATTTTGGTTTGATCAGGTGGAAAGTGTAAGAGTTTATTTAAGATCTTTGACTGAACGAATAATTGCCTGGAAAGCCTTCCCCCCCCCCCCCCCGACTTGAGACTCTCCTTTTGTTACTGAATGAACAATGGCAATGATTACTGGTGCTTCGCTCATTACTTCCTCATGCCACAAGCAATGCTAACCTATGTCTTTGTTCAGAATCCCTTCCATTCCCAGGAAATGATAAAGAAAATATGAACTTTCATTCGATTTCGAGTCTTCAGTGAATATGTTCTTGCTCCTTCTGGCTCGAATTTAAAAGCCTGACTAATGTAATCCATCCCAGGAGTGAACCAGTGTTGTTGAGTTCTTCCTTGGGAGGGTATCAGAAAGGCTTGGAGATTTGGCAACAAGGTTACACTGGGTCATGCGTTCATACTTTTTTGATAGCAGATTTCTTGGGAGGCTGGTATCTTTGATTGGCCTGTCATTTCTAGGCTTTAATATATAGTGTAGAAAGAGCAGTGGCAGGTTAGTCAAGTGACAATGTTTCTAGACTCAGGTCTACTCCAGTTGGTAGCTCAGTGACCCTGGCTAACTCATGTCCACTCTCTGGACCTCCGTTTTTTTTTTCTCTGTAAAATAAGGGGCTTTGCCAGAAAGCTTCTCATAGGGATGACATCATACATTTAACAACACTGTAAACATTTATTGACTGTCTCCGATGTATGGGACACTGGGCTAAGTGCTGCAAATAAAAAGGTGAATCATACGTGGTCTTATCTCCTGCGTTTTCTGGGTATAGAGGAAAGGCATACACAAATTGGGTTGACACAGTGTGTATCCTGTGTTGGAAATTTATAGAATCTAGTATTCTGTGAAAATTTTCTCCTTATATCCTTTTACATTCAAAGTGGCTTTTGAATCAGTGGGTGTGTTCAGAATGACAGTTGGGGTCCAAGCTTATGGAGAGATTACTATATTGGGGGAAACGCATTCAGTTCTTAATGTTGTTGTTATCTTCACACAACAGTCTCTCCTGCATAGAGGTGATGACAAACTATGGAGACAGCAGCTCTGTAAACAAGCCTCTTATTAATCATTATCATAATGATCTGAACCAACCTGCTGAGCTTTTTGATGTTTGTTCAACTCCAAGGATTAAGATGAAAATCTTGGTGTGATCTCTATCATAGTTGCATTAGGATCTGTGGTCCATTAATCTCGGGCTACAAATGACCAGAGGTAACCCCAAATGGACACAAGCCAACTCATTTCCCATCCCAGGGATCTCTGCACTTCCCCCTCCCCCTTCCTTGGCTCCCACAGCACTTGTGAAGGGTTTTCTGGGTAGAATCCAGCCAGAATGGTGTACTTTCCTTCTATTCCAGAGTTATCAAAAATATTTTTCTAGTGCTTCCCTTTAGGCTGAATCTCCAGTGGCCATGGGAACCTGCCAAACAAGGTACTTTCCAAGAGTAGTATCTTCAGAACAAAATCTTTAAAAGATGAAAGAAAGGCAGAGGATGCTCAAACATCAAAACTCCAGGCATGAACTCAAGATCTAAACACATGGCAACGGTTGTCAGGGGACAGGTTTAGTCCTTTAGAAAAAGAGACCAAGGTTCAAATCTCAGCCCTGCTCCTGTTTTGTGTATGACCCAGATGATGAGGCAGTTAGGACCATAGAATTTACAAACAGGTAATTACCCAGATTCTATTAAGCGCTCCATGAGCGGGCTCACATAACTTAATGTTTCTATGTCATTTAGGTAAATTGAGAATATTAATATATATAGATCCCCATAGGGTGGTGATGAGATAATAATATTTTTGTAATTGTTAAGCATAAATTGGAAAGCAAGTATGTCACAATGAGAGCTATCTGTGAGCTCAAAGCAAAGCTATTGTGAGTAAATACATCACACTTATAAGCACTGTCTGCTCACTTTTCTGGCTCCCAGGAGGATATAGTAGGATTTCCTTCTTTCTCAGACTTGATCACCCAGTTTCACGTGCTCTGAGGATGTGACCATGCTGATATGCTAGCTGGGGGGATGCGCTCTAGCCTGAGGATTAGGCTCATCTGGATGACGCAGGGAAGTTAGAGACTTAATAATCCAAGGATCTTTCCCAGTTTAGATTCCTCGACTTTTGCTATCTAGATCAAATGATTTCCACACCTCTACCCCATTTCCCATTAACAGCTCCCCTGACTGCTCTGGCTATGTTTGACACCGAACAGGACCCAGTGGCCAATGGACATCAGTGATTTTGCATAGAGTCCTGGAAGAGTCATCCTTGCACCTGTCCCCCAGTGGTGCTTTCTTATGTCAGGCGCTCATTTTTGAGGCAGGCTATATATACCTGAGAAACAAAGAACAACAGTGAAACAACCCTAGAATGGCTAATACAGTAGCAGCAAAAACAGTTTTACAACAATAACAAAATGATAGGAAAAATAAAGACTATACAAACAAGGGAAAAGAATGTTCTCCCTCTTTAAAAAAAATTCTTAGAGGGAGAGGAGGAAAGGGAGAAAGGGAGAGAGAAATGTCGATGTGGGAGAGATACAAACATCGATTAGTTGCCTCTTGCAGACTCCCAACTGGGGACCTGGCCTGCAACCCAGGCATGTGCCCTGGCTGGGGATGGAACTGGCAACCTTTTGGTTCACAGGCCAGCACTCAATCCACTGAGCCACACAAGGCAGGGCTGTTCCACCTCTTAATGTATAAGAAAAAGTTTTGTAAACTGTCCAGTGTCTGTGCAGATAAATGTCAGGGGGGTTGCTATACCATTGCGATGTAAGTGCTCTCAATCTTGTATTTTGGTAGTGGGCAAGAGTGCGCTCCAGGGGAAAATCCTGCAATTCTAATGAACAGCCTAAATGTAAGCTGGTTTAGAATTGAAGGAAGATGATCAATTCAGATAAGCAAAAGGGATGTCCTGAAGGACTTATCTTTTTGCATCTGTCTCACCTTTGCTCAGGCTGGACACAAAGTAGGTACCCCAGGAATTAAGAATTTTACCTCATTCTGTTAGCTTATTGGGTACTTTCTAAAGATTCTTCATGGGAACACTAGCAATACTTAGACCTTCCTTTTGTGATTATTTCAAACAGAGCAACAAAACTACAGCTCACTTTTGAGAGAACAGGGACTGCACAGAAGATGTTACACTTGGCGATTCCTCTAAGACAACCAGGAATTTATTCTGGAGGCCTCTTCCCTTAAAGGATGTCTCCCTTTAAATCTTCCAGTATGCACAGTTTGCATGTGTGAACATAGGCTCAGGTCCCCACATTTTATGGAAACAACACTGAATCATTTGGCAACAAAGGAAGGGCTTTGGATGCTTTTTGGAGGTGTGGCGGAGTGGCAGGATCCGGGCAAACCAGTCGAATGGGTGCACCAGTGGCAAGCTCTGGAAGGAAATGGGTACTGAAACCAGAATGAACTGTGATTAGAGGAGCTCCCAGGCATTCCTACCTATACTCCTGGGATGTTGTATTCTTCACAGCCCATGTATGGATGTTCCTAGCCAGTGTGTGACCTGCTACCCAACCAGACTGAGGGCTACCCACACCTTCCCACTTAGATTCTCTTGGCCAAAGAGCCCTTTACAGAGCTTTCAGCTCAGTAATCTTGGGTCTTCTCTCCAAGGAGCCCTAGCATTTTCCAAGACTGCCTTTGGGTCCACTGCAAGGGCAAGGAGTTGGGACTAGATAAGCTCTTGAAGTCCCTGCTTGAACTACACAGTTTTGATTTTTGTTCTTTTATATCTTGAGATTCTTTTAATGATTTATTTTAAGAAAAGAGTATTTCTGCTTAAAAATGCTTGAAAACAATTTCCTTTTTTTTAAAAAAATGGGTAGACAGACGACTCAAGAGATAAAAAGTGAAACTGATCCCTATAATATCACCCAAGACTTCCATGTTGCCAAATTCAACCCTCTTCCTAGCTGACCTCTTGGAAGCATTTGACCCAGATTACCACTCCTTTTGTTTTTAAATACTTTCTTCTCTTGGCTTCCATGACTACATACTCTTCCAGAGTTCATCTGTCGGTACTGGCTGCTTCCTCTTGGTCTCTTTTGCTCATCCCTACTACTCCGCCTCAAAATTCTGTTCTCTCCAGGCCTCTACTCTGAGACTCCATATCTTCAACTATATACTCTCTGTAGGTGAGCACACCTGCCCCAATACCTTTAAATACTATCTAAATGCCAAAGATTCTTGCTTGCATATCTGCCATCCTTATCTCTCCCAATGAATTTGAGACTTGTACATCCAATATTCTGTCTTCTCCACTTGGGTATCTACTAGACATCTCAAATTTAACATTTCAAAGGCAGAAGTCTTCGATCTCCTATCTCTAGTCCACCTCTTACTCAGCTGTCTCCATCCAATAACTTGGTGTATGGGCTGAAGTACTATTTCTAGGTGTGGAATGTGTTACCAATAGGATTATCTCAAACACTATAGGCAAAACTTTAGCATCCATCCTTGCTTCTTCTCACTCTCTCACTCCTACACTTAATCAGAATCAAGACTCTAGTTCATTAGGCTCCTCTCTTCAGACACCGTCTGAATTTAGCTATTGATTTCTCACCTACATGAATGGAACAGCTTCTTAACCAGTCTCATGGCTTATACTCCTGCCTCTGTTTCACTCACAATCTATTCTCTTTACAGGAACTCTATTCCTAGCCTGCTGAAAACATTCCAGTGATCATTTGGTGCACTTAGTGTAAACTCCACATTCCTTCTCTTGGACTGTAGGGCCTCTATCTTCCCCAGTGACCTCAGGTGGTATGACGCTAACCCTCCTCTCCCAAGTTCCAGGCACAGGCTTTCTTCTGATTCCTGAAGCATTCTACATTGCTTCACTTTGAACACGTGTAGTAGCTGCCCCCAGTGCCTGGAATGTTTTTCCACTACATCTCAAATCTAAGCTGAATGTTATTGTTAGTTTTCATTGAAGAGTTCCTTAATTTACTTTGCAAAGGTAGCCTTCCTGGGCAGCTCCTAACCTGTTTTCTTGTTTCATTTCAATCATAGCACTTACAGCTATCCAACTTTACTTTTCTTTGCTCTTATTTATTGTTTAATGCACTATCTCCTTTCAGTCAAGGTTCATGAGAATAGCAACCTGGCCTATCATATGCAGGACTTTTGCCCCAGCGCTTGGATCAGCGCCTGGCACATGAATGACAGTGACTTGTCCAGGGACATGCAGCCCTGCTGGAACCACGACTCTGACCAGGATGCCAGACTCCCACTTCAAGGAAGGACTCATGAAATTGACTTCAAGCATCTCTGTTCAGGACAGAGTGTTTTATTGACTTATGTAACATCTTTCCATCCATGGAGCAAAAGGAGGGATTAAAATTCCTTGAGATATAATCTCTGGAGTCATGGGGATGTTTTACTGCCTAGAAAATAATCGACGTATTCTATAAACATTTATTGAGGGCTTATTATGTGGAACTGTTAGGCACCAGGAATATAAGCATGAATAAGGCATGGTCCCCACCCTCTTCTCTAGACAAAGAGAGAGACACCTAAACAGATGATGACAGTATTAAAAGTTTAGTGGACATAATAATAATAGCCAACACTTACTGAACACTTATAATGAGTGGGGCACTCTTCTAAGGATTTCAGGTGCTTGTTGCCATATAGTAAATCCTATGCAGTACTTACTATTATTCCTCTTGTTTCACAGTTGAGGCTACTGAGACATAAATAAGCTAATTGGTTCAAGGTCAGAAAACTAGAAAACTAGAACCCTGTTAATCTACAAGGTGGATCTCCTGACCTACTATCCTGTACTGCCTCTCCAATAGAGGTGAGTGGAGATTGACATCCCAATGGCAAGGGAGATTCCATGAAGCCTTTATTGAGGAAAGGACATCTGAGTTTGGATCTTGAAGGATGAGAGGGGGTTCCCCAAAGGAGATGTCATGTGTGCTCGGAGGTCTGTACGCAAAGCCACTGAGTTGTGAAGGGCCCAATTGTCTTGGAAATCTTGTGGAATTCTGTGAGGATGGCACATGTGAGGATTGGGGAAGGGATGCAAGAAAAACTGAAGAGAAAGAAATACCAGGGCCTGGATGAGAGGAGTCTGCTCTTTCAGGTTGAGAAGAATGAGTTTTATACCCTTGGCAATAGGGGAGAAGTAGAGATTTTCAAGCCAGTGAATTACACATTCCAAGCTTGTTTTAGAAAGGCTATGTGGTGCATGCAGTGTGGACAGGAGACAGAAAGTAGTAGAAGACTTTTTAGAAAGCTTTTTGTAAGTGCCCCAGGCAGAAGATACAGAGGGCCTGCACAGCACTGTGGCCCCTATCTCGGGCAGAGGAGCAAGGTAAGTCCGACACTATTTGTGAAAGGTGAAGAAGAACAGCCCCTTGGGGGACATGGAGCGTATTGGCTTGGGCATGTGTAGGTCATTTCTCCAGCGACCAGGGAGGACAGTAAAGTCTCCCTGGCCCTCGAGGGCTGTGGGGACAGAGCCTTCTCGGCACTGTCATGGTTCTGGGCCCTGCTACGTCTTGTTGGTAAAAGCTGCACCTCAGCCCAGCGCAGAAGTGATGTCAATGCATTTTTGTCCTGCCTGTCTGTCACTGCTCTTTCACAACAGGCTTAAAAACATGCTGAGGTCTTGTGAGAATGTGTGAACTTGTTTGGTGGATTACTATGGT
The DNA here is from genome assembly GCF_014824575.4 of Sturnira hondurensis. Taxonomy (NCBI): domain Eukaryota; kingdom Metazoa; phylum Chordata; class Mammalia; order Chiroptera; family Phyllostomidae; genus Sturnira; species Sturnira hondurensis. The sequence goes on from NW_028095197.1 coordinate 16,980,656, forward strand.
TTTGTCATCCCTGTGATTGGTTAGAGGGATGAGTTCTTTGGGTATTTAGACAAGAAAGCACAGGAATTACCATTCTCTCTCTCTCTGGCTGATGCATGGACATACTCAGAGGGGGAAAGAACAGTGTCAGTGGACTTTCACAGACCACCCCTTGTCCTCGGGAGGAACAGTAACTATAGTTTTCTCCCATTGTACTGAAAGCCAGTGGAAAGGGGGATTTGGGTTTTTAAATATTGAGGGTTTTTTTTTTTTAAATGAAGCTATTTCTGCCTCTCAAGTGTACTCTATTAAACTGGTCACAATGAATTTTGCAGAAGACAGAAATCCCAAATACAAAGAATTCCATGGACCCTTTCTGTGTAAGAGTTGTTTTCTGTAGTTCAGACCTGATGGGAGCCAGCTGTAGCCAAGCTATTTCCTCATCTGCTGTCCTGCCATCAACTCCCCTACCCCTCCTTGCCTGAGCATTTCAGACAAGCTTACCTGCATCCCAGTGGCTCTCATAGCAAAACAACTCAGGACAACATCTGGGAGCTTAAGGGAGGAATGGCCAAAGGTGATTTGCTCTCAGTATCCCCTGCTGGTTTTAAAGAAATTACGTATTTTTTCTACTAAGCACCTGGAAGACTGCATATTAGCTTTGTTTCAACTTAGCTTCGTCTGCTTTTCAAATCCCATCTTCCATCATGAGATCTTGGCATCTCCCTCAATTCATTCTTCCTCCCTCCCTCTTTCCTTTCTTCCTTTCCTCTTTCTCTCACTTCCTCGTTTCCCTTCAGAACATTTTCTCAAAGGCAGGAGCAATGAGGTTACTACCTAGGAAATACAAATTGCTTTTTGGATGTGATATTACATCAGTTTTTAGCTCTACGGATTTCAACACTACCCAAAGGAATCTTATTAATTTCTCCCATTAGGGATAATATACACTGAATATATGTTTCTCTTCTTGTGGCAGGATGTGGCTGGCAATACTTTAAAAAAAAAAAAAGCTGAGGACTGCTGCTTTAGAAGAAGATAAAGGGTATATGCACACACAAGTATTTTAAAAACCCACAGAAAGTTTTGAAAATATTCTAGTCCTTCATTTGTAAATAGTTAGAGTAAATATAAAGTACTTTAGATCTGGCTGGGATTTACTCACCTATTACTTTCTTCCTTTTCTTGATAGGGAACATGAGGCTCAGAGAAAAGAGGTACATTCCTTCATCATGGAATTTCTCCCAATGCATCAGGGTTTCAATGTTTAAGGGAACAAAGGCAAGTAAAACTTATAAGGAGAACCAGCAGATGCTAGGCACTTCGTACCACTAGCCATGAACATCAACAGCATCAGTAGTGGTAGCAGCGCCATTGCTATTTTTTTCACTCCATCCCAGGTTCTGCGGTCAGGTGCTAGGAATAAGGTGGTGGTGGAGAGAACAGAATGGTCTACACCTTGATGTAGGTCCCACTCTAGTGGGTTAGATGGGAGATCACCATGGGATCTATAAATGCAAACTGTAGTAAGTGCAGGGAACTGCAAGAGTATATAACAAGAAGAACTGATTTTGTCAAAGAGTTTGGACCGAAGAACATTCTGGGTTACACCCAACCCCACACGAGTGAGAAATGCATTCTTAGTCATGACAAGGGAAAGGCATCTTAACAAACAGGATTTTACTGGCTAGGACTGACCAATGATTTAACCCAGACCAATGATTTTAACCTGAGGAAAGAAACAACTACTCTACCAACCTACAAACTCCATTTTTAACATTCCAGCCCCAGCTCTATTATTCAAACACCCATATATCTAACAGTGCTCAAGTTTGGCCTAGATCAGTGATTTTTGGCCTTTTTCATCTTATGGCACACATCAGATAACTACTAAAATTCTTCAGCATGCCAAAAAAATGTATTGTATTTTTTGCTGCTCTGACAAAAAATAAGTATAATTTTGATTCATTCCCATCAGATGGCTATGTTGTGTTGGCTGATGTTATTTTTTAATTTTACAATCTTAGAAAAAGAGGTCAATGCCCCTGACTAAATATTTAGGTTTCGCATATTTTAAAAATTCCCATGGTGCACCAGTTGCTTTTTGCAGCACACCAATTGAAAATGGAGAATTAGGCATATTATGCTATGATAGGTACAAAGAAAAATGAGAAAATATATGAACTGCTGTAGAATGATGTCTGTGTCTGGGACACAGTGATTGTTTAAAAGTGTCATTATTGTTGTTATTGTTGTTGTTATTTACCATTGTTGTTAGGTGTCATTGTCCCTGGGCAGGTTTTCTATCTCATTCCAGTAGTTTTTTGATGTTATTCTCTCCTTCTTAGCCCTCTCTCCTATTGGGTTCTTCTCCTACTCTTTGAACCATGAATTCTTTCATTTATTTTTATACTAAATATATAATATGTTTATCTATTCCTCTTCTATCTCCCATCGGTTATTTTATTCTTTTCTCTTTGGTTTCACTATGATCTTGTCTGGATTATAGCAGAAATTTCTTTAATCTTTCTCCCTGTAGTTCTTGAGCTCCCTGAGGGTAAGGACCAAGGATTTTATGTCTCCATATGCCCAGAGTGTTAAAGGAGCTCCATAAATACTTGCTAAGTGTGTGTATATATGACCAATAAATAGATAAAAGAATGGATAAACCAGCATGCTCATCTTTCCACCACTAGTCTTTAACCCTTTCCAGTTAGTCATGCCCCCTGCAAGCAGAACTATCTCCTGAAAATCCTATCTTTATGCAGTTACTCCCTTGCTCAAACATATAAGTAGCTCTCCATGACTCTTCAGGGCAGCTTTCAAGCCACCCCCATCCTGTTATCTTGCTCTTTCTGAGGTCCTGTCCAATGCCACCTCTTACTCTTATCTGCATAAATCCCAGTACCAGGCCGGTTGGACTCTTCTCAGGCACTGAATTTTATATACTCATTTTCCCAGATCCTTGCTTATGATCTTCCAAACCCTCTTTCTAACCATCCAAATCTGACCCCCCATTCAATGCCTACATCTCAACCCTTAGCAACAATACAGCCCCCCCCCCCACAGCCCCTTCTTGCAACTTCCCGCACCCACATTGCCTCTGCTTGGCTCCTCATCAAATGCTGCCTGTATCATTATCTGACAGGCAGTTTGTAAGGTCTTGAGAGTAGGAGCCATGCCTTATGTTTCTTTTGGACCATCGTGAAGAGTCTTGTCAAAGTGAACTAAATGCAACGTGCATTTACAGAAGAGAACTCTGTAAAGCGTAAAGCTGAGCTTGACCCCCCTTTGTTTCCATGCAATCACTACATTTAGATATAGAGAGGATCACAGCAAAGTGCGTCTCCAGGATATCCTGCATCACCAATACGTCTAAATAATGGTAACAAAAATGGTAGCAGCTAATATAGTTGAGTCCTTACCATTTTGAATGCAAGGCCCTGTGCCAAGGAGTTTAATATTTTAATGTAATGATCCAAAATTCTTAGAAATAAGTTCTGTTATTTCATTTCACAGATGAGGAAATGAACCAAAGCTTCAAATATACGTCAAACCCTGACTTGGTTTCATGACCAGTGTCAGATTCTGCAGACATAGAGATGGATTGGGCACAGTCTCTACTCTCAAAAAACTCCCAACCTAGGAGGGAAAAGGAAAATGAAATTTATAATTCAGTTTAATAAGTGAAATATCAGAATTAGTATTAGCCTTTCCTCTGTTAAATGAACACAGTGACCAACCTTCTCCAATGTCCAAACAATGCCGTAAAAATCACGTCAGCATTTAACTTCTATTGTCTTCTTTCTAATAACCTGTAACCTAGTTTAGTTTAAAAAAAATTGGTAAATTTCAATAGAAGAAGATTCTAGAATATACCTGGCCAGAGCTCCTCTAAACTATCAATGTCATCAAAAACAAGGAAAACCTGAGAGACTGTCACAGCCAAGAGGAGTCTAAAGAGACACAATAACTAAATGTTATGTGGTACCCCATATGGGATCCTGGAAGAGATGATGGATATTCGGTAAAACCTAGACATCTGAATGAAGTGTGGAGTTAATAACAATGAACCATTACTGGTTTGTTCATGGTAACAAATGTACCATACCAATATAGGATGTTAGCAACAGGAAAAGTGCCTGGGGCATACAGGAACTCTCTGCACTATTTTCTCAATTTCTCTGTAAATCCAAGACTGTTTTAAAATATAAAATCTACTAAAAGTGATCATGGTGACCATTAAAATAAGGGTTGTGAGTGACTGTCAGGATAGTGGGTGGGGAAGGCCGGGGATCTGAGGAAGGGAGTTCATTTACAGTGGGAGGGCAAGAGGGAACTCAGGATGTCTGGTCTGGGAGATACTGCCTTGGACAGTGTGGAAGGAAGTCCAAATGTCCCATAGGCAGCTTGATTTAGCGTCTAGAGGGGAGCAAGAGGAAGACTTGAGTTGAAGACGTACTCTGGAGTCATCATGCACATAGGTGGTAGTTGAAGCATTTGATGTCCTAAACACCATTCTGGAGATGAGCAGCCAGCAACTCTGTTATTACTGTGTGATGGATGAGCCCGAGGAGGCTGGGGGAGAGCCAGTTTGATTATAACTGCAGAGCAGCTGGAGTCTTTCATCCTCGGGGGGAGCCAAGTCATCCTTGTGGGCACAGACACTGTGTTTTCCTTATTCTGGAAGGCATTTCCCGAGACAAACTCTGGATATGATAATTATGCTGGTTAGTGTGTTGATCTGGCCTCAACTGCATAGACAGGGATCCCACAACAAAAATGCCTCCATGTTATTCAATACATTAGCTTTTCTTAAAAAAGGAAATATTTTTATTCTTTCTTCCTTAGTAGGTTTAGGGTAATTATGTTAAATGAAAACGATTTTGATAACCGTCTTTCTTGAAGTAACAGCATGTCAGTAGTTTTAAAACCTAAGTTAATTAGATATCTGATGTTAACAAAAGCTTCCATTAAAAAAATCCTCAAAAGCTGCACCCCCAGACTCCTGCTATAGCAGAGGAGTGGATGCTAAGTACAGCTTTTATCATCAAACTGGCACTTTTGTATAGTTAATCATAGATGTCTGCTGCCTCTGAGATGGAGAAGGTACCCCCTCACCAAACACACACACACAACTCTTACCCCCAAGGATGAAAGACCCAGCACCGTGGTAAAATCTGTATTTTTCACTTGGCAATCCCAGCAAGCTGGGTCTTAAAGACACTAATATCTTAACTTTGCTTGGCATTTAAGGATTATCTAGTTTGTAAGAAAAGGCCATGTCTTGGCAATATAAGGGAGGTAGTCTCAGTTAACTATAAGGTAAACATCCCAGTGAGCATGACAGGATGTGCAGAATTATCCAGAAGTAGGCAAAATGACCAGGTTTTTAGAAATGTTCCTACTAATGGAGCCTCAGAAATGTAGGAGCCTCTCTCTCTTGACTATAAGGCAAATGCTGTTTAGACAGGATTCCTGTACCTTTTATAAAGCCTCCTCACCCCATCCCAAACGCATAAGCAAGCACAATAGCATGCACACACACACACATTTGACTTCCAAGCTGGGCAATTTCATCGACTTTCTTTAGTTCAGTAAGAAGAAAAAGTTAGTAGCTAGAAAGACTGCCAAGCAACTTTGACTCCTGGCAAAAGGCAAAGTGGGGTCTGTGGCCACAGGTAGCCTGTGTTGGAGGTCCTACTCCATCTCTTACCAGCTTTGTCATCTTAAGTGTGCTACCACACTCCCCCGAGTCTCAGGTTCCTTCTTTAACCAGTAGGGATAAATATGCTCATGCCAGTTCAATTATTACACACTGAATGTCTTCCAAGTATCAGGCGCTCTGTTGGGGATATAGTGGTGAACTAGAAAAACACAACTGCCCCACTGAGAGATGGATGGATTTCAGGGAGGTTGCTGTGAGTATTCAGGGATATCCAACATTCATTCATGTGGCCCCTGACCACTGAGTATACAATGTTACTGTGCTTTTCTCCCACACCAAGATGAGCAGTTGAACTTGAGTAAGAGGACAGTCTAATGACAGGACATTCAGCAGTTCTAGGTCTAGGACTGAAGGGTATTAGTTTATGGAGCCCCAAAAGACTTTAATAGTAAAGACATGTTGAAAAGCCAAAGCTCTTTGGAGCCATTAAAGAGCTGATCCTAAGGTCTTAGCCTTGACTCTTACTACCTATACGACATTGAGTAATTTCTGTAATCTCATTGAGGTTAAATGTCCTCATTTGTAAAATGGAGGTATTTTTAGTAATTCCTAACCAAGGTTGATGGTATATGTGACAAAGGAAATTTGTACGTGAAAAGGGGCTTGTTAAAGGGCAAAGCAATATCCACGTTAGTTATTATTGATTATTTCCATTATTATTAATGAATAAACACCAGCTATGACAACAGTCCCCATGTGATGCCTTTGGGGCTAGTGTTCTGGGCTGAGTATTAGAGCAGAGATGTTCACATATTTTGTAGGTTTCAGATGACATCCAATCAATGGGAGGGTTTGTAAATAAGTCTCCAACCTAATTAGAAGCAGACCCGAGGATTGTGACTTTCTTGTGAATAACCGCAACAAAGACAATGGCACAGAGAGAAGGCCTGAGTATCGCCTTTCCCAGATTCTCAAGAGCAATGTCAGCAGTGCTTTGCCATCTACTGCGGTTCTCACCTGGTCTCCTTTCTCAGCTGACTTGATTCCTGTCCATTTTAGAGCTCCAGAGGAGAGCACTTAAACAGCACAGTTTCAGAAATAGCCCTCACCAGTCATCAGCCTGCATTGTAACCTTAGGCCAATTTCTTTTGGCTCCTCCAGTCCAAGGGGAGTTCTAGGCTGACCTGAGAAACCACTGCAAAGCTTTAGGACTCTTCATGATCTCCACAGACTAGCATTTTAATTCTGATAGTTGTGGAGGTCTGAGTCAGTCTGAAGGGTTTACCTCACTGTGTCTTCTAAGAGGCCATGGAAACTCATGCAAATAGTCTCTTGGAGAGCATCTCAGAAGTTCCAGAGTTTTAAAGGTGAGCTTGCAGGAATTCGTCAGTGCTAGAACAATATAAGAGAACTCACTAGGGCTTGGTCATGCTGAACTATTATAGTTTCATGAATCCATTATATAGTTTCATACTCCTGTATCTTTGCACGTGCTTTCATTATGCTTGGGGAAACTATTCCTCCTCTGCCTGCCTGTACATCCCCTATTTATCCTTTAAAACCCAGCTCAAGAATCTCTCTGTGAAGCTGTTCCTTACTCCCCACCTCTCTCCACTTCACCAGAGCACTGGCTTCAAATAGTGAGTTCTCACAAAGTGATAATTGTTTTCTCAAATTCTTAGAGCTGACCTGGTTTCTTCTCCAGCCTCTGACAATTAGACCCTAGGGCAATGCAGGAGGCTGGAAGTCAGCTATGCAGTTGTGAAACCTTTGACTTGAAGCACAAGTCTAGGTTGCTCAAATGCGAGTTATGTAACCTTGGCATTGTGCAAGAGGCAGGAGGACCTCACTGTGAGCAGAGATTTGGAGGCTCTGTCTGGTATAACAGCACATCTGCCTCATTTCCACTGAGGCCATCACACCTCCCAGCACAGTTCCTGGTCCAAAGCAGGCACTCAACATAGATACACTGTTTCTGGGGGACAAGAAAACAACCTCCTAGGAGGACCCTAGGAGTCCTTCCCCCGCCTTCTCCACAAGACTTTGTGACCCATTTGCAAAAACCCGGTTTGGCTACTCTGGAAGTTATTTCCCCATTTTAAGATGGTAATCAGGACAGAGAAGCCAGTCTCATGATTGATGATGAGGCTGACTCTTCAGTAGAAGGTGTTTGAGTGAAAAATGCCATCACAACTCCAAGTGATAATCATTACTTTATTGTTATTATTACTAATCTTTTTTTCCATTTTTATGGCATGAAAACCATTGTTTAATCTTCTTAAAAAACTATTCCCATTAGTCCTTCTGCTAAAGGTTTCTACTGGGAGAAAGGGCTGGACCTAGAAAAATTAAAATTAGGAACCCTACCTAGCAAGTCAGGCTGAGGGGCATTAAGGCAATCATCCCTCTGAGATATGGGGCAGTTGGTGGGCCATGGTTTTCAATCTAACTCGACTATGTCAGTGCTACCTTCCCTAGGGGGCCGTTCTTTGCCTCTCAAGCAGAGGTGGCCTTTCTTCCACCACACCTTGTCTTTTTAAATACAATTATCACAGCTGTTTTTGTGTCTTAACACTCTTAGTTAATTAAGAGCTCCTTAGTTTTGAACCATGTAACCCATGGCTTTGTGGAAAGAGTGTACTTTCTGGAGATAGAAAAACTTAGTTCATTTTTTTCTGTTGTAAATTAGCTATGTGACATTAGATAAGTCACTTGAAATTTATGAATTGGTTTCATCATCTATAAAACAGGAATAATACAACCTACTTTGCAAGTTATTTGTGATGATTGAGTAAGATAACATGAATGAAGCGTTTGGCAGTACAAGTTCATGCTCTGGGATTAGAAAGTATCCCCACAAACTAGCTGGTCAGTCCTGTCAAATTATTGGACCTTCTAAGCCTCAGTGTATAATATCAGGCCAACAGGACCTTCCTCATAAGGGTTGGAGAGGAATAAATGGGCTGATACATATAAAAACTTCCCACCTAACTTCACACAAATAGAATGCTCAATAAATGTTGGCTATTATCAGGGCTTCATCCACTTTGACCTCCCTCCCTTCCACGGTGCCTGGAAGAGAGACAGAAGATACTGTTGAACCAAAATGATGTTAGGTTGCACATCTCGTCACATGACAGGATGGGTGTAATTTCCCCTACTTCACTGTTTGATAACCTCCAGGATTTTTCTTAGTTTTTCTTTGAAGTTAGTTTCTGTATTTAAAAAGAAGACCCCAGCTAAAATATCAAGCTTTAGATAGTTTAGAGGAAGGGAAGTAAGGATTATAAGTGAATACATGGTGGGGGTGGGTGTAGGGGCAGGTTTTAGAGAAGGGGAGTGGCTAGAAGGGGAAGGGATAGGGAACATTCTGGAAGAGGAGGATTGTTAAATTAATTTTGCACAGGTTACTGTGTTCCTCCTGTACTCATATGTCTTGGATTTTGGAGATGTGTTCATTGTCCTAGGATGCTGGGGTGGTTGGACAATGATTGGAGGTTGACACACTCTTTACCTCACCAGGAAGGTTTGGCATGGAGAATTGTGACCAGGGTGGACCCAGTCACACAACCATTGCTCATAAGAAGCCCAGTGAAGTTCCTGTTAGCTCCACAAGCTTAGTGGCCCCAGTGGGCCGGAGCACACTTCTCCAGAAACTGTGTGTGTCATTCTTAGTCAGAATCATTCCCTCTTCCAATTCTCGGGGGCCATGTCCAGGACCGCCTCTTCCCCCCACCCCCCCACCCCCGCCACTTGTCTGGCAGCAGAGCCCAATTAAAGGTAGTTGTGGGCCATGGGGCATGGGACATGCTGGCCTTGGCCAGCTCCTTCTGCTTCCAATGAGTCAAACCTAGCACATAGGGTGCCATGTGACTTAGAGGTCCCAGAATCTGTTATAATGAGAGCATGGAATTGGAAAATCCAAGAAAATTTTGTTTGGAAAATTCATTTTTCACCAAAACCCAAGCAATTCTTAAAAGCCATCTAGAACTCCATGCCTTCAGCAACATTGCATTGGTCCCAGAACCATTTCTGGAGGGCAGGGGCTGGGGCCAGGAAGAGAATGCTGTTGGTTCTTTTATTCCTGGATGTAAATAAAAATCTATTTTTACTCTGGAAATGGCTCTGAGGTCAAGGATATGACCTGCTTAAACAATAGATTTCCCCACATCAGAAATTTCTACCAAAAATTTAGGTAACTGCTTTGGCTCATCAGCCATCCCAGATACCACTTCCTTAAGGATCCCATAAAACCTAATCCACTCTACTCATCCATATATGATCGCTAAAGATTTTTAGAAATCATGCTTTAAAGTAAAATGCCATTTGCCTTCTCCAAAACTTTTTAGTATGATAGATAGGTCATGCTTCACTTCATTTTTTAACTTACCAATCTCCTAGGAAGAGGTAGGGGCTTTGCATTCTCCTCCCCCTCCCCAGGATATTCAGAAAATAGTATATTTGTAGTTGCCTTACATTAAGCAAAATTTCCTCACTTCCTGTCCTACCTTCTATCCCAACCTGTAATTGGGCTTTGCTCTACAAACATTTACTGAACAGAAGAAGGTCCTCATCCTGTTGTATCATCTCCCCTGTTTCTTGCCTATTTTCTCTTCTGCAACAAAAGTCCACCAGGTATGTTCTGATTTTGCTCATAGGTCCATTTACCAGCCCCATACTAGAAACAAGTACTTTCCAATGCTCTCCACCCTTTCATCCCTTTTTCTTCCAGTATAACATTTATTTTTTGAAATCAAGATGTGATATAATATGCAATAAAGCTCACAAATTTCGAATGTACAGCTCAGTAGCTTTGGGGGGCATTTTGATCAAGATATAGACCATTTCCCACACCCACAAGCCTCCTATTTGCCTCTTGCCTCCAACACTTCCCACCAAGGGCAATCACTGTGCTGACTTTAGTCTTGCCTGTTCTTGAACTTTACATGAATGAAATCCTACAGCATGTACACTTTTGTGTCAGGCTTCCTACGCTTTTCCACTGGGGATTCACCTTCTTCCTTGACATAAGAGAGGCACCAAACAAAAAGTATTCCCTGAAATGATTGCATAAAATCTCCATGTATAAACCTGATTTTTAAAAGAGCATCTGTTTTAAAGAAAAGACTTTCAGAGCCAGACCAGATCGCTAATGAGAAAATGAATGAATTAGAAGAACATACTGAAGAAGCAGATCATGGAACCCTTATCTCCCCCTCTTCAGCCTGCCGGGGCATGTGGAATATCCAGATGCATACAACCCTTCCGTTGTGTCACCTTGATTCACTCTTTGTTGCCACCACTTGATGGGTAACTAGCTAGTAACCACCACTTGATGGGTAACTAGCTAGTTATCTAGTTTCCTGAGACATGAATCCAGGTTTTCCCCTAATTCTTCCCAGATTCTCCAGTAGGATTCGTCTCCCTCTTTGCACATGGCCCACAGCAAACAGCCAGGTGGTAAGACAGAGTGCAATGGCATATCTCTCATACGGTTTAGCTTATTAGATTCCTTACCTATTTACTAATTTCATGAACCTACCACAGGCCACAAAGCTGTGTTAGGTTCCGGAGATGCAAGACCTCAAGAAGTTCACAGTCGAGCAAGAAATATAGTTTTTTAAAAAAAATATGATTGTGAGAGTCTGATAAGTGTTTGTAACCTAAGCCATAGGTAACATCAACCAGAGGCATGCAAACCAGACTAGCGATCGTGTTGATGAGGGAGGTGACCACACTGAGAATGGAAGGGAATGCGGGAGAATGGGAGTGTCTGCGCTGTTGCTGGTGGGTGAAAGGAAAGTGGATGTTGAGAAGACTGCAGGGCGCGTCAGAGATAAAATGAGAAATGACCACAGCGCATCACGAATTGCAAATTGCCAGCATGGGTGAAACACAGAATCTGAGATGAATAGGAAGGGCTTTGAATGCCAAGCTAAGGACTTTGAAAAAACATTAAGCAGGAAAATGACGTGATTTAGTACGATTGTGTTTTACAAAGATAACTGAAGGAAGTAGAGAGAGAGTACTGGGGGTTACAGGTAGAAGACCATTTAAGTGGCTTCAACATTTCAGCCAAAAGAGATGGTGCGGTGAGGCAGCAGTTGTAGAGAAAAATCATAGGTAATATTTAAACACGTGTACTCACAACAAGGGCACTAAGTTCTTTCTGCCAATAGGCTCACACTACTANGTGAAACACAGAATCTGAGATGAATAGGAAGGGCTTTGAATGCCAAGCTAAGGACTTTGAAAAAACATTAAGCAGGAAAATGACGTGATTTAGTACGATTGTGTTTTACAAAGATAACTGAAGGAAGTAGAGAGAGAGTACTGGGGGTTACAGGTAGAAGACCATTTAAGTGGCTTCAACATTTCAGCCAAAAGAGATGATGCGGTGAGGCAGCAGTTGTAGAGAAAAATCATAGGTAATATTTAAAAACGTGTACTCACAACAAGGGCACTAAGTTCTTTCTGCCAATAGGCTCACACTACTATCTGTTTCTTGTATTACTATGTTTAAAGGGAAGTGGGAAGTGGCACAGCACTGGGGTCAGAGGCTGGGTTTGAGTCTGTCTGTGTCGGCACCACCATGAGTGTGGCACATTGGGCAGAGTTGGGGGACTGTGGTCAGGTACTCACTCGTTGTGTGTGCTTGGAGAATTACTCAGCATTTTAGCCTCAGTTTGCTACTCCATAAAAAGTGCACCGAGTGGGTTAAAGGAAATAAGGACTGTCAATGTGTGGTGAGAGTTATAAAGCTCTGAGCCGGGGCGGGGCGGCGGGGGTCCAACCTTTTGGCATCTCTGGGCCACACTGGAAGAAGAAGAGTTGTCTCAGGCCACACATTAAATACAAAAACACTAACAAAAACTGATGAGAAAAAAAAAGGTTTTAAATAAATTTACGATTTTGTGTTGGGCCGCATTCATAGCCACCCTGGGCTGCATGCATCCCGTGGGCCACGGGTTGGACACCCCTTCAGAGAAATTAGTTTCATAAACAAGTTGTGATGGTTCATTTCATGTATCAACTTGGCTGGGCTATGGTGTCCAGATATTTGGTCAAACATTATTCTGGCTGTTTCTTTGAAAGTGTTTTTTGGATGATATTAACACTTAAATGGGTGGATTTTAAATAAAGCTGGTTACCCTTCAAATGTGGTGGGCCTCCTCCAATCATTTGAAAACCAAAATAAAACAAAGACTGACCTCCTCTGAGCAAGAATAAATGCTGCCAGCAGATGGCCTTTGAACTGGAACTGCAACTCTTCCCTGGGTGTCTAGGCCGCTGAGATACACGTATAGGCCTCCCCTATACATCTGAGACGTTTCAAGCCTGCACTATCACATGAGTCAATTCCTTAAAATAAGTGATGTATATCTATCTATATATTGATCTATATCTATATCTATACACATCTTATTTTGTTTTTCTGGACAATCCTTCCGAATGCACCTGTTTTTCATTTAGTTTATTAATACTGACGTCTTCTTATTTATTTTGTTTATTTTATTTATTTTATTCCATATGCTGTCTAGTTTATTATTTCTTTTCTAAATCACTAAGGGGTATATTTCAATCACATTTTTCTTTGTTTTCTTATTGTTCCTAAAGGTATTTCAAGTACTATTTTTTCTTTCCATTATTGACTCAACCACTATCCATTTATGAGAAAGGGAAAGTAACTTTTTTGCAGACACACTATGTGCTGTACCCTGGGCTAGGTTGTTAGGGACATTTGGAGAAGTTTTGTGTTACTACCCATGCATTTTGGTGTGCCATCATCGTGGTCAGGTTTCCAGATCTATGGGCTCCCCGTTACTCACCCTCCAGCCTCCCTGACTCCAGGGCCATGCTTACATTTCTCTAGGAGATTCAGTGTAAATCCAGATTACCAGCTTGATCTGATACCTAGACTTCCTATTCCTTCCCACAATAGTGAATTGATCAGATCAAACATAAAATTTCCTGACATCTCTTCCGTCTTCCCCTAATACAAAGTTTCAATCAGATTTACTTCTTAGAACCCTCCTTACCTGCTCCTGGTCAGTCTGAGAGCCTTCCAGGCAGAAGGTACACTCTCACTGCCTTGCTGCTCTGTAGAACCTCTGGAAAGGTGAACTGATGGGATTTTGGAGAAAAATTTTCCCTCTTTCTTCTCTCCTTGTGAGGGCTTCACCCAAAAGGATGGCCAGTCGTGTGTCTTTGATGACCACAAAGCAGGTCGGGGTCCTGCCAGACAGAAGGAAGTGGGGCCTTGTGGTCTGTATCTTCTGTCATCGAAAATCTTGTTCGTGTTCTGGGATGACTTCACTGACACATGCATAACTTTTGATTTAAAAAATTCTTTAGCTTTGTTATTTTCATCTAACTTTGTTGAATCATGACTTGAGCTTATGATGGGTAGAATTTCAGTTTATATTATTGAGTTCATCTCAGGACCATATGAGCTCCCTTCTCCCGCCCTCCCTATCCCTTTATTTTATTTTATTTTATTTTTTAAGTTACGATCATGTAGGTACTGTTTTCCACATTTTAAATATAGTTTTTCCCGGTGTCTAGCAGATCTATACAAATATTTTATCTTTTATTTGTAAGAAGGATTTTTTAGGTCTTTGATTCTTAGATTGGTCTGATTACTATCAGTTTTGAGACATGCTAATCCAAGCCATTTGGTCAAGTACTAACAGCCTAAAAGGACATCACTTATTGTGTGAACTTGGGTAGTGACTTATTCTCTCCATGCCTTGCTTTCCTTATTTGTAAAGAAGGGCCAAGAATATTAATCTGTCAATAAGTTTGTGGTAAGGATCACAATGTTTTTTAATGGTTCATTATATTACTGGCTTTCAGACATATAGATATCATATATATATATATATATCTTAGATAATGTTTGGGAGAGACTGGCTATAGTGCTGGATATAGTAGTTGTTCAATAAAGGATTATAGTTCTTACAAGTTCAAACTGTGTATAAGAGGTAACATCTGAAACAATCATTTAAAGTACTCAGTTCAAAGCCCTGTATGCAATACCATAGGACATCCAAAGATGCGTAAACAGCAACGTCCTGCCCAGATGAGTCTGCAGTATAGCTGCAGTAGCACATAAATATGGCCAGCAAATTGAGGCCTAGGCCTAGTCTATTCTCTATGACAGTGTTTCCTGAACTCTTCCGTGTCACAGCACACAGAGAAAGTAAGAATATTTGTACAGTCCCCTAGGGCAGGTTGAGGGTACCTGGGGATGTCTGTATGGGCTGGATTTTTAAAAATCACTATTTTTAATATGACAAAATTACTGGTATGATGAAATTCAAAGTTTAAAGACTATATTAAATATTGACTTTATTTAAACCCCCAAATGAATATTTTAAATTTTCCAATGGGTAACTGGGCTTGCACCCATTAATATGACTTTTAAAACTGTCAGTCCTCATGCTCGAAATGACAGTACCACCCCTGAAACCATGACAGTTTCACGACTGTCTTTTACATTTTTGACCACAGGCCAGAAACTTTTTACATAGAGGTATTCAGATTATACATGATTTATAGAACTATTTAATATTTTCTACAGTTGAAATTGTATTTAAACTTTCTTAGGACAAATAAGATCCTAAACCTTTATAGTACTTTTAAAAAAGGAAAATAAGAATAATCAGTAAAACATTCAACATTCAGTCTATACTGAATGAGAAAAATTGAATGTTTCTCCAGAAATTTCTTGAACTTCAGTTCTCACCTCGAATAGAGCTTTTCCAACTTGAATAGATTCATAACCAGTACTAAAATTTTCTAATCAATTAATTACTAATTATAATTAGAGAAGCTTCCTTACTAACACACAAAAGGAAACTGCAATAAAGGGTGCTGATGTTCTTGTATACAAAAGGCAAACATTGTGCCCAGCGACAAGGGCGTCTGCCAGGGAGAACTCATCAGGAGCCCGGCAACCCTGAGAAAAGTCAAGGGCAGCGGCAGCTGTGGCGGCGGCGGCAGGATGGCAGCCATTGGCCGGCGCCTAAAGACCTTGGAGCCTTGGCTGCCTCAGCAGTCGGGGCCCAGAGGCTTCCCCCTGCGCCCAGCGACAGGGGCGTCTGACACAGAGGACTCATCGGGACCCCAGCACCTGTGAGTAAAGACAAAAGCGGCAGCGGCAGGGCCGGCTGCCCTCGGGAGCCAGGCACCCCAGAGTAAAGTCAAAAGCAACAGCTGCGGGACCAGCAGCCACTGGCGGGCGCGTAAAGACCTCGGAGCTGCTACTTCCACAGCTTCCAGGGCCCAGAGGCTTCTGTCTACGGCCAGCGTTGGGGCGTCTGCCACAGAGGACTCAGCGGGAGCCCAGCAACTGTGAGTAAAGACAAAAGCGGCAGTGGCAGGACCGGCTGCCCTGGGCCAGCCCAAAACGCCTCAGAGCCGCCATTGCCGCTGTGTTAGGGGTGTAGAGGCTTCCGTCTGTGGCCAGTGCCACAGAGGACTCATAGGGAGCCCAGAACCCAGTGGAGCATTGGGCCGGCTGTGGGGTCCCTGGAAGAGCTGGCTCCCTCCCTCACCATCTAGGCGGGGCTGGGTGGCAGAGACCTGTCTGCCTAGGTGTGCAGGGAGGGTGGCAAGGACAGGGGGCCGTGTTCAGTTGCGATCTCTGTGGTCGCCAGCCCACCAGCCTGCCAGCCCAGGAAATTTGAGAGGAGCATTGTCCTAACCAGTCAGGTTGGGGATTGGGCTGGGCTGAGAGGCACGCTTTCTGGAGAAGTTTTTACTGGAAAGTGGACTGAGGTGTTTGTGAAGGCAGCTTGACTTGCTTCTTACCCAGCCACAGGACAGTACCAGATCCCGTGGGACCAAGGCAGCCTGTCAGGTGTGTGGGCACCCACACCCCAGTCTGGTAGCCTGGCTGGTGGGTGGGTGTGCACCTGGGCCTACAACCCAGTCCACAGAGGGGTCCCACCGAAACGAGAAAAACTGCATTGGACAATTTGAAACCAACAAGGAAGGAGTTTTTGTTGTTGGTTTTTTTTTTGTTTTTTTGTTGTTTTTTTTACTTTTATTTTTAAACTTTTTTCAGTAATCGTATATATTTTTTAATTTTATTGTTGCTGTATCTTTCAGTACTCTGTTCTTCTCCTTTCTTTTTTCCTGTTTTAATCCCTCTTCATTTCACCCCAAACTTATTGCTTTTTCCTCACTTCTCTTGCCCTTTTTTTGTGTGTTTGTTTGTTTGTTTGTTTGTTGCTTTCTATAGCACTGTAAATACTTCACAACACATCTCTCCAGTCCTAGCCCACTTTACAGGTTCCTGAATTCTATTACTGTAGTGATTAACTCTACTTGCTCACACGCTACGTCTATTTACTATTCTTTACTCTCACCTTAACTCAAAATCCAACCACCCGCAACCTCACTGCTTTCTAGATACAACTCACAAGCCTTCCCTCCCCAACAAGAGGCTTATCTTTGGTCTATCCTTTCCTAGAGGTGGCAAATTGGGTTGAAGATTACAGTTAACACTATATAGAGCCTAAAGATCTTCTATCTCTTCTCTACTGGCTTTGACTGTAAATATCATAAAGTACTCTCCTGCTGTCATAAACCATTTTGCCTCCCCCTCCAGCTGATCACACACACACAAAGAAAGGAGTAGGTGGAAGCAGAGAACATCAAGATACCTGCAGGAGACTGTACCACTGAATTTCACAGGAATTCTACCACAGAAGTTCACACCATAAACCTAGGGAGTCAGAACAGATCAATTTAAGAAGCTGAAGCTAACAAGAAGAGTCTCATAAGCAATGGGAAGACAAAGAAACAATGCCCAAATGAAAGAAAAGGTGGAAGTCTCAGAAATAATGTTAGATGAAAGAGAGGCAAGTCAGCTATCAGATATTGAATTCAAAGCACTAGTTATCAGGAAATTCAAAGAGCTCACAATGAGCTACCAGAAACTAGAGGGGAGCTACCATGAGCTCTCCGCAAACTATATCAACATGAAAAAGGAAATAGAAACTATCACCAAAGGACAAGAGGAAATGAAGAATACAATTTCGGAACTGAAGAACACAGTAGAAGGAATGAAAAGCAGGATCGATGAGGCAGAAGATCGGATCAGTGAGTTGGAGGACACAGTAGAAAGAATCTCCCAGAAAGAGCAAGAAAGGGAAAAGAGGCTCAAAAAGAATGAAGATGGGCTAAGAGAAATGCAAGATAATATGAAACGTAATAATATCCGAATAATAGGAATACCAGAAGGAGAAGAAGAAGAACAAGGGATAGAAAACCTATTTGAAAGAGTAATGATGGAAAATTTTCCTAATTTGATGAGAGAAAAAGTTACACGAATCCAGGAATCACAGAGAGTCCCATTCAAGAGGAACCCAAAGAGGCCCACTTCAAGACACATCATCATTAAAATGGCAAAATTTCAAGACAAAGAGAGAATCCTAAAGGCAGCAAGGGAGAAAAAGGAAGTAACATACAAGGGAGCCCCAATAAGGTTAGCTACTGACTTCTCAATGGAAACACTCCAAGCAAGAAGAGAATGGCAAGAAATATTTCAAGTAATGAGAACCAGAGGCCTACAACCAAGGCTACTTTACCCAGCAAGGCTCTCAATCAAGATAGAAGGCCAAATAAAGAGCTTCCAAGACAAAAGAAGTCTAAAAGAATATGCCTCCACCAAACCAGCTCTACAAGAAATACTAAAAGGGCTGCTTTAAGGAAAGGAAGGAAAAGAGAGAGACAGAGAGGAACTGTGGTACAAAAATGGCAATGAATAAGTCCCTATCAATAATAACCTTGAATGTAAATGGATTAAATGCTCCAATCAAAAGACATAGAATAGCTGAATGGATAAGAAAGCATGACCCACACATATGCTGCCTACAGGAGACCCACCTCAGGACAAAAGACCATCACAGACTAAAAGTGAAAGGCTGGAAACAAATTTTCCAAGCAAATGGACAAGAAAAAAAAGCCGGGGTAGCAATTCTAATATCAGACAAAATAGACTTCAAAAAAAGGGCCATAAAGAGAGACCCAGAAGGTCACTTCATATTGCTCAAGGGAAGAATCCAGCACGAAGACATTAACATCATAAATATATATGCACCCAACATAGGAGCACCCAAATATATAAGAAAAATCCTAGAAGACTTCAAGAAAGATATTGACAGCAACACAATTATAGTAGGGGATTTTAACACCCCACTGTCAAAAATGGACAGATCTTCCAAACAAAATATCAACAAAGATATAGCAGCATTAAACGACACTCTAGAAGAAATGGACTTGACTGATATATATAGAGCGCTTCATCCCAAAGAAGCTAAATACACATTCTTTTCAAATGCACATGGAACATTTTCAAAGATAGACCACATGATAGGACACAAAATGAGCCTCAACAAATTCAAGAAAATTGAAATCATACCAAGCATTTTCTCTGACCACAAGGGACTGAAATTAGAAACCAACCCCAAAGGAAAAAACCCAAAACACCCAAAATCATGGAGACTGAATGGTATGCTATTAAACAACGAATGGGTCAAGATTGAAATTAGGGAAGAAATCAAAAAGTTTCTGGAAACAAATGAAAATGAACTCACAACAACCCAAAACTTATGGGACACGGCCAAGGCAGTCCTGAGAGGGAAGTTCATAGCAATACAGGCTTACCTAAAGAAAATAGAAACATTTCAAACAAACAACCTAACCCGACGCCTGCAAGAACTCGAAGAACAACAACAAAGACAGCCCAGAGCAAGTACAAGGAAGGAAATAACCAAGATCAGAGCAGAATTAAATGACATAGAGACCAAAAGCACAATTATAAGGATCAATGAATCCAAGAGTTGGTTTTTTGAAAAGATAAACAAAATAGACAAGCCTTTAAGTAGGCTCATTAAGAAAAGAAGAGAGAGGACACAAATAAACACAATCAGAAATGAAAGAGGAGAGATTACAACTGATACCACAGAAATAGAAGGGATTGTAAGGAATTACTATGAAGAACTGTATGCCAAGAAATTTGAAAACCTAGGTGAAATGGACAAATTTCTAGAAAAATATAATCTTCCAAAACTCAATGAAGAAGAAGTAGAAAGCCTGAACAGACCAATAACAGCAAATGAAATTGAAGCAGTAATCAAAAAACTCCCATCACACAAAAGCCCCGGACCAGATGGTTTCACAGGAGAATTCTACAAAGCGTTTAAGGAAGAGCTAACCCCTATTCTTCACAGACTATTCCAAAAAATCCAAAATGATGGGAAACTCCCAAACTCTTTTTATGAAGCGAGCATTATCCTAATTCCAAAACCAGATAGAGACACAACAAAGAAAGAAAACTTTAGGCCAATATCACTGATGAACATAGATGCTAAAATCCTCAACAAAATATTGGCAAATCGCATCCAACAATACATCAAAAAGATCATACACCATGACCAAGTGGGATTCATCCCAGGGATGCAAGGATGGTTCAATATCCGCAAATCAGTAAATGTAATACACCACATAAACAAAAGCAAGGACAAAAACCACATGGTCATATCAATAGACGCGGAAAAAGCTTTTGATAAGGTACAACACCCATTTATGATAAAGGTACTCAGCAAAGTGGGAATAGAGGGAGCATTCCTCAATATAATAAAGGCCATATATGAAAGACCTACAGCCAACATCATACTGAATGGGCAAAAACTGAAAGCTTTTCCACTAAGATCAGGAACAAGACAAGGTTGTCCACTTTCACCACTTCTATTTAATATAGTATTGGAAGTTCTAGCCACAGCGATCAGACAAGAAAAGGAAATAAAAGGCATCCAAATCGGAAAGGAGGAAACAAAACTGTCACTGTTTGCAGATGACATGATAGTGTACATGGAAAATCCTATAGACTCTACCAAAAAATTGCTGGAACTAATAAATGAATTTGGCAAAACAGCGGGATACAAAGTCAATATCCAGAAATCAAAGGCATTTCTGTATACTAACAATGAATCAGCAGAAGCAGAAATCAAGAAAAAAATCCCATTCGATATAGCAAAAAGAAAAATAAAATATCTGGGAATAAATCTAACCAAGGAGGTTAAAGACCTGTATGCAGAAAATTACACAACACTGAAGACAGAAATCAAGGAAGACACAAACAAATGGAGACGTATACCGTGTTCATGGATTGGAAGAATTAACATCATCAAAATGTCCATACTACCCAAAGCAATTTACAGATTCAATGCAATACCTATTAAAGTACCAATGGCATATTTCACAGACATAGAACAAACACTTCAAAAATTTATCTGGAACCATAAAAGACCCCGAATAGCAGCTGCAATGTTAAGAAAGAAGAACAAAGTAGGAGGGATCACAATACCTGATATCAAACTGTATTACAAGGCCACTGTAATCAAAACAGCCTGGTACTGGCATAAAAACAGGCACATAGACCAATGGAACAGAATAGAGAGCCCAGAAATAAACCCAAATCTCTACAGTCAATTAATATTCGACAAAGGGGGCAGTATCATAAAATGGGGTAAAGATAGCCTCTTCAACAAATGGTGTTGGGAGAACTGGACAGCTACATGCAAAAAAATGAAACTCGAGCACCAACTTACATCATACACCAAAATAAATTCAAGGTGGATAAAAGACTTAAATATAAGCCATGACACCATTAAAGTCCTAGAGGAGAACATTGGCAGGAAAATCTCAGATATTTCACGCAGCAACATTTTTACTGATATGTCCCCTAGAGCAAGGACTATAAAGGAAAGAATAAACAAATGGGATCTCATCAAAATAAAAAGCTTCTGCGCAGCTAAAGAAAACAGCATTAAAATAAAAAGACAACCAACTGTATGGGAAAACATATTTGCCAATGATACCTCAGACAAAGGTTTAATCTCCAAAATATACAAAGAACTCACACGACTTCACTCTAAGAAGACAACTAACCCAATTAAAAAATGGGGAAAGGACTTGAACAGACACTTCTGCAAGGAGGACATACAGAGGATCCAGAGACACATGAAAAGATGCTCAATATCACTAGCTATCAGAGAGATGCAAATTAAAACTACAATGAGATACCACTTTACACCGGTGAGAATGGCTATCATAAACAAAGCAATAAACAACAAATGTTGGAGAGGGTGTGGGGAAAAGGGGACTCTGGTCCACTGTTGGTGGGATTGCAGACTGGTACAACCATTATGGAAAACAGTATGGAATTTTCTCAGAAAACTAAAATTGGACTTGCCTTTTGACCCAGCAATTCCACTGCTGGGATTGTATCCTAAGAACCCTAAAACACCAATCCCAAAGAACCTATGCACCCCAATGTTCATAGCAGCACAATTTACAATAGCCAAGAGTTGGAAGCAACCTAGGTGCCCGTCAGTAAATGAATGGATCAAAAAACTATGGTACATATACACAATGGAATTTTATGCTGCAGAAAGAAAGAAGGAGCTCCTACCTTTTGCAACAACATGGATGGAACTGGAAAGCATTATGCTGAGTGAAATAAGCCAGGTGTTGAAGGACAAATACCATATGATCTCACCTCTAACAGGAAGCTAAACAACAAAACAAACAAGCAAGCAAAATATAACCAAAGACACTGAAATAGAGAACAGGCTGACAGTGACCAGAGGGGAGAGGGGAGGGAATTTCAGGGGAAATAAGGGAGGGATTTAGAGGAACCTATATAAAGGATACATGGACAACAACTAAGAAGGGTGGAAATGGGAGGGAGGGGGGAGAATGGGGGTAGGATGGGATGGGAATAATAGACAGAAAACTGTGCTTGAAAAATAATTAAATAAAAAAATTGAAAAAAAAAAACATAAAAGGCAAACATTTTGAAAGGAGTGTTAGTTTATAAGTGATGGTGAAGCCACTAGCCAATTTTCTTTAAAGCTCAGTTACACATGTAAACAGACCTTTTTTTCCCTATGTGAAATCCACTGAGTTTAAACTTCAGTTGTTCATTTTAACTTCAAAAATAGCTCTCGTTTAATATACAAAGCTCTAAATAACTTAAAGGAATAAAACACTTTATTTTAAAAATTGAAAAAAAAAAGAACCTAACAGCTCTTCCTAATGGATTGGTAAATATTGAATCATTTATAATCATAC
This sequence comes from Sturnira hondurensis, assembly GCF_014824575.4. Lineage (NCBI taxonomy): Eukaryota > Metazoa > Chordata > Mammalia > Chiroptera > Phyllostomidae > Sturnira > Sturnira hondurensis. The sequence goes on from NW_028095197.1 coordinate 17,003,451, forward strand.
AAATGGATTCCAAATCCAACTAAAATTCTTTACATCAAGGGCTTCAGGATAAGGATGAAGTTACAATTTATATGATATGTAGGCATTCTTGGAGCTAATACCCTTCAGCCAGGTAGCAAACCACTAAAGGACTCATTGGCCACAAAGGAAAACAGGTATCTAACACACATGAACCGAGATGTTGGAGCTGCTACTTGGCATTGTCCCCACCAGGATCCCCTGTTGGGCCTTCCCAGGACTGACCACACCTGAGGCTATTCCTCAAGGTCCTTGAACCTCTGGGGCAGGAGCTCATCTGGCAGCTCCAGGTGCCCTTGTCTCCAGAACAGTGGAATCACAGGTCCTGGGCTGGGCAGTGAACATAACCCACAGCCCCAGTGTGCTTGCATATGCAGATGGCTCATGAAAGGACATGGCAATTAAGGATGATGATAGTGTCTTTGATTATGTATATCTTTACCTGCATAATGGAGTTTTATACAAGTTGGGACATACTCAAGAATACTTTCCATCCATATAGGGGAAAGGTTTGCCAATTACTGATGTGGAGGCCAGGACTTTGGAGATTGGGCTGGGAGGGGTTAGAGAGCATCTAGTCGAAGGCCCTTATTTTAAAAATGAGAGGAGGACTGAGATTCAGAGGGAGAGGGGGCCTTCGCTCTGGCCACAGTGGAGTATGGGTGGGTCTGCATAAACCCCCAAACGGTCCAGATTCCATGATCCCCAAAGGCAGATGGCAGAGGCCCAGTCACCTGAGCCCGAGAGCATGTGCCCTGGGGAGCACATCTTCCTCCTCCCTGTGCCACGTTCTCAGCTTTAATCACCTTGCTTCTTTCATTTTTATTCTCTTAGCTTTTACAACTAAGAACATAGGCATTTTGGAGGAGAAGCTACACATTCCTTTGGAGAAAAGTAAATATACTACTTACTATAAAAGAAATGAAGGACTAAGGTACTCTGGCATGAGAGGCCCCACTCTGAAGCCCCTGGTTTAGGCTAGGTTTAAGTTTCTTGTTTGGGCAAGTTGTATAACCTTCATGTGCTTAAAAGCCTTGCTGTATGAAAGTGCTTTCTTCACTTGAAGGCAGTCTGCACTTTGGGTACTTTCCATGACATGAATGAATTCAACACAGACTCCCTCAGAGAGAGAGCATAGCTTAGTGGTTACTAAGATAGGGGTAGGTTCAACTCGTCTGGCTTCAAGTTCCCTCTCTATCATGTCATAACCACGTGACCCTAGGGAAGTTACCTAGTCTCTAGGCCTCAGCTTCATCAGCTATAAAATGGGAACAACTTGCCTGATTGCTTTACTCTGTATCCAGTGTCTCAGCTTCGGCGCTAGTGACATTTGTGGGGTAATTTCTTGTCGTGGGGGGCTGTACTGTGTACTATAGGAGTTTAAGAGCATTCTAGTCTCTGCACACTAGAAGCATTAGTCCCCCCTCCCCAGTTCTAAGAACTAAAACCATCTCTGGATATTGTCAAATGTCCTCTATGGTGGCAGGGTTCTGATCTGGGTTCAGACCCATTTTTTCCACTTCTGAAAAGCTGCTCGACATCTCTGAGTATCATTTTTTCATTTTCAAATAGGGAGCTTCATCCCTCCTGGGACTACCACCCTGGACAGTTGCAAAAATCAAATGAGATCTCTGATATAAAAAGCCCATGTAAGCCATCAAAGTTATGGACAGCTGCTTTGACACGCTGGTACTGTGTGGTTTCTAGTTTAGTAATGAGGTTGCAAAGCTGAGTTTAGAGTGCTTCTAACGTTCAGAGTGACTTGATATCAAAGCACTCGGTATGTTTTAACTTCTATTGTTATCACCTCCATGTTACAGGTGACAAAGCTAAGGCTCAGAGAGGTAAAGGAACTTGCTCAATACGACACAGCATGGTGCGTGGAGTCAGGGTTGAATTAGGGCAACGTTAACTCTGAAGTTGGTGCTATGTCCAGGACCTCGTGTGCTTCCTGGTGAACACAAGTGCCATGATTTAGGTGACAGAAGCCTTTCTTGCTAGCAAAGGGAGTTGTCATTCATAAAACAGATGTCTGCCTTTTGGTCGGGGTTGAAGGATGTATAATCTGGACAACAAATAAGAAAATTGAAATACTTTTTTCCTGAGTTCAGGAAAGAGGCACCTCCTTAGGAACTACTTGAAGGAAGTTGAGAATAAAAGGGCAGAGCCAATCCCCCCCCCCCATGCTATGAATCACTCGCTTGGAGGGCCATGTCGTACTTTCCACATCTGGGTTCATATTTTTAACTTTGCAAACCTCAGTTATTCTGGCTTCCTAGGGGAAACCCCTTTGGTGCCTGCAGCCTCACTCAAAATCCTGCCCATTCATCTGTTGGTCCTTCTGAGCATCCGACAGGTGGAGGGGAGGCCACTTGAGCTTTCTTATCCTCCTTTTTTAAAAAATTAAATATTTTATTGTTGTTCTACTATGGTTGTCCTAATTTTCCCATTGCTCTCTACCCCCTGCTCCCATAGTCAATCCCCACCCTGTTGTCCATGTTCATGGCTCGGTCATACATGTTCCTTGACTAGTCCCTTCCTCTTCTTTCTATCCTTATCCCTCCCTCCCCTTCCCTCCGGTCATTGCCAGCCTGTTCCTTGTTTCTATGCCTCTGGTTCTATTTTGCCCATTTGTTTGTTTCCTTCATTAGGTTCTTCTCATAGGTGAGGTCATATGGTATTTGTCTTCCACCTCCTGGCTTATAACTTCCCTTGGAGAAAGCTCCTGATCTCTGAGGTTCCAAAACCTGAGCTCAGTTGCCACTCCCTGCCCCGTAGTACACTCAGTTCAATTGTCTTCTAGAAGGAATTTCCCACTGTGAGTCTTGCCTGCCCTTGGAAATTGTTTTGAACCAGGACTCCCTTCTCAGGCTCCCCATTTGTAGCCACATAATCAGAAGAAGGGCAGCCTGTGCAAGGTACAGGTTACATCTAGCCATACACCCCTTCTCTCCTAAGACTGCACTCTGGACACAGAATTCAGGATTCCAGAGAGCTGAGAGGGAACAGCACGGGAAGATGCAGCCCTATCCAACAGTGACCCAGCCACGCAGAAAAAGAGGAAGTTTCTATTAGCTGTGTGCAATGCTCTCCAGGAAGGTGCCTGGCAAAGTCCTAAGTGCGTGTCTTTTGGGAAGTGGGGCGTGGAGAGGGGAGAGCACGTGTTTTGGAGTCAGAGAATTCTAGGTTTGGAATCCCAGATTGGCTATGAGTAAGCTGTCTGGCCTTCTACTAATTCTTAGGAAGAATTAACTTTATCTTTTTTCTTCAGATCCTGAAACATATTTAGAAAGACTAGTTATTTAACCCTGCTGAGGTGAGAGGTACTGTGCAAACATAATGCAGTACTCAGCACACATGGATGCCTAATAAGTGTTGATTCACATCCTTCAACAGCTCTTGGGGAGCAGCTGCTATACGCCACTGTCCAGGGCCCAGCCCCCAGATGGTCAATTACTCTTACTCTACACATGATAATGCTGAAGTTTGGAGTCAGTGCCCAGCTCTAATGTTATTTCCTCTTCTTTCCAGCTTGTAATACTAGGCAGGTCATTTCCCTTCTCTGAGTCCACATCTCTCATGTGTTACATGGGGACTATACTTACAGGACTGTTGTGGTGACTCCATGAGATCACACACCTAACACAGTGCCTGCACAGTGAATGAGTGAATACCCCTATTCTACCCACCTGCTAAGTACTCAAAACTTTTCAGAGATAGGAACTTGTGAAACTTTTCTCATTGTTGCCTAAGCCAGTACAAATATTCCCCCTCACACCAGCTGATACAGGTCACAGTTTCTCTTCTCTGGTTTAGTAGCACCAAACCCCAGCCATTAAGTCACCTGGGGAACTTTAAAAAGTATCAGTGTCCAAGCCTTTCTACAAAAAATGGTTCCGTTTCATGTTTTTGTTTTTGCACAAATCTCCCCAGTTTTCCCAACATCAATTATTAAAGAGATTGTTTCTACCCAAGTACACATTCTTGCTTCCTTTGTCAAATATTACTTGACCATATAAGCAATTTATCTCTGGACTCTATATTCTATTCTATTGATTCATATATCTGTTTTTATGCCAGTACCTTAGTGTTTTAATTATTGTAGCTTTGTAGTATAGTTTGAAATCAGGGGGTATGATACCTCCCACTTGGTTCTGTCTTAAGATTTCTCTGGCTATTCGAGGTTTTTGTGTAGTTTCATACAAATTTTAGGGTTAATTGTTCTAGTTCTGAGAAGACTGTGTCTTGGCAACTTTTCAGCATTTGATTGGCTTGTCTGATTCAAAGAATAAAAGATACTCGAGGAGAGGTCTCTGGAGCTGGCCTCCATAGAGCAGAGAGAGCAGGTTTCTCTGACTGGCTCTTACTTTCATGGAGTATCTTCATTCTACAGACAATTCCTGACATCTACCATGACCTATGAGATGAGCTAGGCTTGATGATGCAGTTGTGAATGAGACACAGTGCCTGGTCTTAAGGAGCTCATGGGTGGTTACTATGGGCTGAATTTATATGTTGAGGTCTTAAACCTTAGTACCTCAGAATGTGATTACATTTGGAAATAGGGCCTTTCAAGAAATAGTTAAGTTAAAATAAGGACATTAGAGTGGTTCTGAATTCAATATGACTAGTATCCTTTTAAGAAGAACAGATTAGCTCACAGAAACACACAGAGGGANCAATTCCTGACATCTACCATGACCTATGAGATGAGCTAGGCTTGATGATGCAGTTGTGAATGAGACACAGTGCCTGGTCTTAAGGAGCTCATGGGTGGTTACTATGGGCTGAATTGTTCTCCCCCCCGCCACCCACAGAATTTATATGTTGAGGTCTTAAACCTTAGTATTTCAGAATGTGATTACATTTGTAAATAGGACCTTTCAAGAAATAGTTAAGTTAATTTTATCCAGATGAAATAAAACGGTTATTTGGGGGAAACAAAAAAAGAAATAGTGAAGTTAAAATAAGGACATTAGAGTGGTTCTGAATTCAATATGACTAGTATCCTTTTAAGAAGAACAGATTAGCTCACAGAAACACACAGAGGGAAGACCATGTGAGCCCCCATGGAGGAGAAGACAGCCATCTACAAGACGAGGAGGAGGCCTCCGAAGAAACCAACCTTGCCAAAACCTTGATCTTGGACCTCCAGTTTCCCTAAGTGTGAGAAAACACATTTCTGTTGTTTAAACCACCCAGCCTGGGGTACTTCTTTATGGCAGCCCTAGAAAACTCATACACTGGTTATAGAGGGGAGATAGCAAGTAAGCAATTGGCCAACTAAAATATCCTGTAATAAACATCATGATGATTATAAGCTGCTGTTGCTGTGTGAGCCAAGAGGATGTCCCCAACCCTGGAGAAACGGTTGCTAACAGAGAAGGCTCCATTGGGGAAGAAACACTACAGCTGAGCTTTTGAGAACAAGGGAGAGTTTTCTGTGGGAAGTGAGAGAGTGTAAGCAGACTAGGCAACGTGAAGGTGCAGTAGTGTGAGAGGGCATGGCCTGCCAAAGCTGTGGGATGAGGCAGGGGATGGGGGCATGCATGATGAGATGAGAGATGAGACAGGGAGATGGGCAGGGCCAGGTCATCCAATGCCTTTGCATGTTCACCTAAAGGGCCATGGCTGAGTGAACAGGAGCCAGTGAAAAGGCATTAGGCAGGGGAGCACCAAGTAAAGTACTGTGAAGTGGCTCTGATGTTCACATGAAGGCTGGATTGGTGTGGAAAGACCAAAGGCAGGGAGACCATAAAGAGAAATTCTGGGGTTTGGAACTAGTGCCTAGTTCTAGGGCATGGAGAGGACCTGGTAAGTCTTGGTACGGAATAAAGCAAGTTGGAGCCCTGGTTGGTATAGCTCAGTGGATTGAGCGCGGGCCTGCGAACCAGAGGATCGTAGTTCAATTCCCAGTCGGGGCACATGCCTGGGTTGCAGACCAGTTCCCGGCAGGAGACACACGAGAGGCAACCATACATTGATGTTTCTCTCCCTCTCTCCTTCCCTCCCCCTCTAAACATAAATAAATTTTTAAAAATCTAAAAAAAAATTGAATCAAGTTGGGGAATTTTTTGATAAGTCATGGTGATTGATTAGGTAAAGAAGACAGAAGGATTAAGAGGACTCAGGAATGACTTCCAGGTTTCTGGCTGGGACAAGTGGGTAGATAATGGTGCCAACTAGTAGAGAATAATTCTCTCTCCCTTTTGTCTTAGTCAATTTGGGTTGCCAAATACCCTAGTCTGGGTGGTTGAAGCAACTTAAATTCATTTTCTCAGTTTTGGAGGCTGGAACGCCAAGGTCAAGGTGGCAGCACAGTCAGTTTCTGGCAAGAGCTCTCTTCCTGGTTTACAGACGGTCACTTTCTCATTGTGTGTTCACATAGCCTTTCCTTAGTACCCACTCACAGGGAGAGACACAGAACGAGTTTTTGGTGTGTTTTCTTGTAGGGACACTAATCCCATCAAACAAGGACTCCACCCATATGATCTCATCTAACCCTAATCACCTCCCAAATGGCCACATCTCCAAATGCTATCATGCTGGGTTTTGGGCTTCTACATATGGATTTTGGGGGATATAGTCAATCCATAACACTTCCCCACTGAATGGAGAACAATAATAATGCTCTAAATCCCAGCCACCTCCCTGTTTTGATTGGTTTGAGCCTCTTGGATGATTTTGGGAGAAGCTTGCAAGCACATTTGTTTACATTCATTCACCTATCCTTCCAGCCATAGGGAGAAGTGCTGGGAAAGGAGCTTTAATAGGCAAGTTAGGGCTAAGTTAATTCTTGGCTTGAGTTAATAGTGAAGACTTTCTGACACAAGCATGGAAAACTATGTTCCTGAGATCCAGGTTCTGTGAGGTCCTGAACTGGAAACGGGATGTCAGCTGACTCAGATGTACCCCTGCCTTCCAGTTTCTCACTATTGTGCAGATCCAGAGGCAACATTATCAGGATGTCTACCTCAGGTCATGAATATCTTGCTTCTGGACATGAAGCAAGGGATGACCCCCATCATTCTCCTCTCTCTGAGACAGGCCTGCATCTAATTTCTCAGATATAGGACGGTCTGCTCGCCTGACTCCAAAGTGGTTTGTTATGATGAATCATGTTCCAATTCTCTAAGAGGGTTTACTTGTTGGAAAGAGTATTCTCTTTGATCTCACAGCATAGAGTGTTTAGGTTTTGTCCAGTTAATCATGTAGCTGGTGTCAAGCTTTGCCAGGCTTTATTTCTTTAGGACTGTATGGCATTCAGAGGGCTTGGGTACTCGCCTTACATAGCCAATGTGGGTTGACTTCAACAGCAACTGGAGCCTGAACATTTTCTCCAGCACTTTGATGCTAATTGAGCAGTCAGTTTAGCCTATTCTAAAGTGGCCCTTAGATCTGAGAGGTGATTGAAGCAGTGGGCTTTCAAAAAGGACATACTCTCCTCTCCTGGGCCATTCCCACGTGACTGAAGGAGCCATCCCAATAGGCTTTATTTTCTCTTAGTACTTTCCACTTATAAAGCACATTCATTTCACCATAATGTTAACTTCTCGGTCAGCTCTCAGAGGTAAAATAAGGTGAGGTAGATGAGTTTAATTTTGCAAAAGAGAAATTCTAACTCATTGAAGGATGGGGTAGAAGTTGTTAGAAAAAGTAACACTTGTCGATGTGCCAAATTCTTTGCATATACTACCTTACGTAATGTACAAACCAACCCAGTGGAGTAGATTTTGCCATGTCCATTTCAAAGAGGAAGACATTGAGTCATGAGAGATTTAAATGGTTGTCTCAAAGTCCCTGAGCCCATTCACAGCTAAGGCAACATTGCCCCCTAGTCTTCCGTTAACTGGCCCAGTGCCTTTACCTGTTAAGCTGTGTTTAAACTCACCAAGTCTGACTGTAATTAGAAAAATGGTGTTTCTGTTTAGTTGTATTTTGAGTAAAAAGGACCGTAGTGGAAAAGTGGGTATCTCTGCTATTTACAGAGAGATTTGTGGTACTTTTTCCTTTATATATAAAATGAAACAAGGCACAGAGACATAAACCCGCTGCCCCGTGCACCTCTGTCAGGGCCTGAGCATTCCAAAAGTCAGCCATTTGTAAACCAAGCTGAGGTTCTCCAGGCTTGATTGCATTGCACAAGACTGTAGGCCAGGGTAGCAGCCTTGACATGGGGAAGGCCAAGTCTTCTCCAGTCTACTGCTTGTGTTCCTCTCCTTACATGCTCCTAGGTCTGGCAAGAAGCTGGGTGCCTCAACAGCAAAGCCACCACAGCAGCAATGCTCCTCCATGCCTGGTCTGAGTGAGCCCAGCTTCACATCCCAGGAGGTGATGAGGGTCTGAACTTGAAGAGGACAGTAGACTGAGGAGATAAGGGAGGATTAGGGTGGATAGCTTAGAGGCATCCTTTAGAGACTGCTGTGATGTTATCATGCAGAGAAATCACCAATGACTGGAAGCATTTAACCTGTCAGACAGAGCATTGCTAAGTCCAAAGACATGTAGGCACAAGTTCACTGAAAAGTGAAAGAATGGGTCAAAGGCTATCACCTCAGCAGCCTCTGGTTTCCCTTCCTGACACTTCCTCTTGGGACCCATGAGGTGCTTGCCCTGGGTTATTTGTGGGGTCACTGGGTCTTAGCTCTGACTAACTGTGAAAGTAAGAGAAGCTACATGCTCCATTTCATTTAATCCCCATCTAACTCCTTCTATGCAAAGTGGCTATTGGAGCTTATCTTACAGGTGAGGAAACTGAAGCTCTGAGAGGTACAGCACTTTGCTGAAAGCAGTGGGCTCAACTTGCATTGGGTCCTGAATCTGCTAAACCTGTGCACTTTCCAACATTCCCCATTCCCCATTGGCATACAGAGAGCACTTTCTATGGCTCATAACACTTTTCCTACTCTGTGAGCCATGGCTGTTTAGAGCCAAATCTTTCTCTTCAGAAGAAAAGAGCTGTTTAAGGACAAAGACCTTGTTGCTCAGCCCTTTGTCCCTCACCAGATCCAGCAAAAGGCCTTGTAAATTATAGGTACCCAATGATTCCTTGTTTTTATTTATTGAAACACTTAGATCCACATATAGCCCATGGTTGGTTTTTCCCAATGACCAAAGCCCGCTGGTCATGAATGGTATTTTCCTATACCCTGAGCTAATTGATTCTCTTTATTATAACTCTGTTTCTTGCCCATCACCTTGGGTAGCAGGAATACCATTCTACCCAATGGGGAGGTAGTGAACTATTCTACTCAATGAAGCTCAAATCAGAAGTGTGAAGGGAAGCTAGATTATCTGGGGCAAGTTACATGGGATGGTGGTGATTTGGACTCTACAAATTCCCAAATCCATGTTGCAAGGTCTGTTTTCAATCTTTAGGCATTGTAGGCATCTCCTGGGGCTATAAGAAGAATGCTCTCATTTTAGGACAGAATATAGCCAAGAGCCAACTTGGCAAGGGCCAGAGGGATATAAATTCAGAGTGACAACCTAAGGAACATGGTTTTAATAGAAACATACTTCTATTTCTTCTCCAATCACATGTCGACTGTCTGTTTGCATGGGGAGACCTGAGCTGAAATGAAGATTGTCAGAACTGGTAATTGAGGGGTTCTGCTTTTCCCCTAAAGCTCCCCTGTCCTCCAGATGACAACTATGAGAGATCACCTGGGTGGTTGGGGACTTAGTGAAGTCAGCATTACAGAGCAGCCAGGGCAACTTTAGATATGATTTGCTTTATGCTGTGGGGTACAATTCTGATACAATTCATTCAAAAAATGTTAACAAATCCCTGGACTGTGCTGGGCACATATTCACTGGCAATGTTGCAAAGGTGAATAAAATACCTGTTTGAGGACCTTGTGGCCCAATGGAGTGGACAGACTTGTAAAGAATTACCTACATTAGAAGTACGGCAGGTGTCACAATAGACCTCTTTGGGCATGGGATGGAGAGTAGAGAGAAGGCAACCTCACAGAGAATCCCTTGGAAAGGCTGAACTGAAGTTTACAGGATGAAGGGGAGAGAAAAGAACATTCTGGGAACATGAAGGCATTACAAAAAAAATGGAGTCTTGGGAAACTAACGTAATACAGCTTGGCTGGGGCCAAGGTTGTGTTTTGGGACGTGGTGCGGAAGCAGGAGATATCCCTGGAGAATTAGAAGGAGGTTATGTCACACATGGCCTTATACATCACCACAAGAAGCTAAGAAGCTTGGGCTGACAAAGTCAGAGGTGTGCAGTGGAATGATCACCTTGGCTGCAGTGTTGTGGGTGAAGGAGACTGAGATCCAGAAAACAAAAGAACAGATATAAGGCTCATATTGTGGTATAGGCAGGAGGTGACAAGGGTCTGAACCAGGACAGGACAGTGGGACTGAAGAGATAGGAAGGATTGGGGGGATAGCTTAGAGGCATCCTTCAGAAACTGCTGTGATATTTCCCTGTAGAGAAATCACCACCTGCCTACCAAAGACCTTTCTGAGGTACCAGAACCTTATATTTGCAAGCCTAATTTTCCATTGTTGCATAGTATTCTAACATACAGGTGTGTCTTATTGGCCTATAGGTGTTGATGCACATTTAGGTTATTTTCATGCATAAGAATTTTTGCTCTCATCAATATGCTTTGCTAAATACCCTTTAATGTATCTTTCCTCCACCTTTCCTTAGAATAAATTCCTAGAAGTGGGTCAAACAGAATGTACTCATTTCAAAGACTTTGTATTTGTTGCCAAATTATTCCATGGATGTTTATTTCAATTTACCACACGTACCCACAGTGAAATAGTCAACGCATATTATCTACCTTCATCAATGCTGATCATTATTTTTTCAAAAATTGTTGTCAATATGTTATGCAAATGTGATATCTTATTATTGGGTTTATTTGTATGTCCTTATCACTAGTGTGGTTGAATTCTTTTTCTCATTGGATTGATAAGGAAATGGAGGGTTACTAACTTGCCTGTACCATGGATTCAGTAATCAGCCAAGAATGGACTATAAGTTAGCCTGGTCATACCCTTTGGGCAATGCTCTTCCCACCACCTGACACTGTCCCTTTGATGTGGGAAGAGACACCATGACTTCTCTGGGTTGACTGGCCTTCCTCTTATTGGCGTCACACCCTCAGGAGCTCCTGGGCTGCATGTCACAGCAAGACCAAGCCTTTTCTCCAGAGGGATAGGGGTTCCTCAACTTGTCGGAGAACCAAGCAATGGGGACAGGTCATGCTGAATGGATGCCCTAGGTATGGTATGTGCTTAAATGGCGGGTTCCCATAGAATACCTGGATTGAAAAATGACATAAGGAACTGACCCATGTTCTTTTGAGAAAGAAACCCTGGGCACTCAGCCCTTTTCTGAAAACCCTTCCTTGTTCCCTCATTGCTTTTAGGATCTGGCCCAGGTGCTGTAGTCTGGCACACAAGTCTCTGAGACCCTGTTCCAGTCTACGTCCACCACGGGGTCCACCCTGGGATCTCTCCAGCCACATCACTTGCTCGCACTTCAAGTTTTCCTAGAATCTCTCTGTTTTTGTCCTTCTGGCCTCAATGTCAACTTCTTCAAGAAGCTGTCTGCCTTTTCTGTGCTACCACAGCCCTCTGAGCTTACTCCACTTAAAGTCCTCCCCTTAAGGTAGGATTGGTTGTTTAGAAGTCTGCCTACTCATCCCTGAGCCAAGCACCTGCACAACCCTGACCAAGAACTTGCACATTCTAAAGGTACATGGACTGAGTGTGTGTTGAAAGTTCCACAGAGAGTCTACAGGATTCCACTGAGATTGTCGCAGATTTTTCCATTCAAGCCACAAGTGTTCATGGGAAAGCTGCAAAGAGCCAGACAGATGCTCTTGGGCATAGTGACATTAACAGACACTCCCCACTCCAGCACTAAGGCTCTCGTGTTTCCAGTAGCTGCAAATGTTGGCAACTATATGCTGCATCCCACTGGAATGTCCTCAGCTGAAGAGAGCTGCCTAGCCCAAAGTTTTACCCCACTCCTGGAGGCAGCCTTCAACCAAGACAGGTCAATGGTAGTGTAATCATAGAGGCCTGACCCTCATGTCTCAATTTGGAACAATGCCTTTGTGGCCACTGCATTGCAGTTTGACTCTCCATCTACTCACTCTTGCTTCCCTCACTCTCCCAGAGGGCCATCCCAAGGATGCTGCAGGAAATCTCTTGTATGCAAATCTCCATTGCAGAGTCTGCTTGTGGGGCATGCACTCTGTGACAGTGGTAAGCAACACAGACATGATACGTGTTCTCCCAGAGCTTGGGGGCTGGCTTTGTCATCAGATCCACCTTTGTTTCCACCCAAGGATAATCCAGGAACATCCAACCTTGGCACATGATGCTCATGGTGTCACTTTCCAGGGATCCAAACAAAGGCTTGCAGCCACAGCATCCTCTGCAGCCACCATTAAAGCAAGAATGGAGCTGACGTGGCAACTTGCAATCATTCATATTTGTTTCATCAACTTGTTATGGAGTACCTTGTGTGTCCCAGGTCCCTGTGCTGGTGCTGGGACAAATACCTAAGGTGTAGCTCTTCTAAGACCATCGTTTAGTGGGGAAGATGAACATGGAACAAGACAATTTGGGACATAGGAGATAAGTGCCCCAGTGAAAACCTGCAGAGGGCTGTGGAGAGCTCAGAGGATGTGATTATGGCTTCTTAGGGGCCAGGGAAGGATTCCCAGGAAAACAGAAGGAGGGGAGCAGGGCGAGGGTGGTATTGATGGGAAAGAAAGGGAAAGCAAAGTTCAGCTTTTAGAACTGTGTTTGTAAAAGTGAGGAGCGAGTGAATAAGGATGTCTGCATATATCACTTCATCTAGCAGTTGAATAAGATTGTCTGCAGGGACCCTTACCTGTATGTTATAGACCAACTGAGGTCCTGGGAGAATGAACCACTTCTATTCAGCCATAGGAAGGGCAATACCTATGACTTGAACCTGAGTCTCCTGATATCAAATCAATGCCTCTGTCTATTGCACTTGTCAGCAAACACTGCGTTCCCCACTCACCCCACCCTCCCACAGCCTGCATTGTGCCCAGTGAAAATTAAAAGATTAATATAAAGGCTTGACTCTCAAGACACTTGCTCATAGGATTAAAAAAAATTGCTAATGTCATGGAACAGTTGTTGGACCAAAGGCCCATGCAAATGCCCTGGGATCACAGCAGAGGCATGCTGCAGAGAACTGTCTTTAGCCCTGTTTAATATTTGGTACCAGTGATTTGGACAGAGATGTATAAAGTCCGCTTATCACATCTGTGGCTGACACACAGCTGGGAGGGATAGAAACAATGATTGATGACAAAATCAAACTTCTAAATGATCTCAGTTGGCTGGAACGATGAGCCAAATCCAGTTAGATGAAGTGCAGCAGGGGTCCATGCGAGGGCCGGCATTTCCCTTCAAATTGTGTGAGAATAGGAGAGGGGAGCCTGGCCTGGCCCCTGGCCAGAAGAAGGGAGAGATCTAGGGACTTCACTGGGCCTCAAGTCTCATTTACACCAAGTAGTTAAAGGGTAACAAACTAGCACACCCTTCCTTTGTGTGAAGATGATCATTATAGTCGTGGCTCACATTCAATGAGATTTTTTAGGAATCACTTTGGGGGTGGCCTGGAGTGGGGGACAGCATCTTCAAATGGAGGCGGAAGTTATTACGGTACTCATCACTTCATCTGGACTGTGCTCTCTGTGAGATTATCATACACCAGGTCCTGGACAACACGAACCATTGGCCGAGGACACACAGGGACCTTGTAAGAGGACTGACGGTTGTGTTCTGCATGTATCAGTGTGTGACTCTGGGAAAGTTATAGAGGCTTGCTAGCCTTTAGCGTCCTTATAAAATGGGCAACTCATTTCAATCTCATAGGGTTTTGCGATTAATGAATGAGATCACTTGGGAAGAAGATTAGAAACAAAATTTGGCCTGAAGTTAGTTTTTAAAAAATGATGCTTACTGGTAGTATCCAGGCAAATCCAGAGACATCTATAAATAGGCAGCAGGATCCCAGATCCCTCAGACTTGGGTTAAGGGTCAGGATTTCAATGTTCAGTTGGTTTTAGGACAGATTATTTTTTCTGTAATTATGCCACTTATGTGTGCACATCTGTGTGTGTGTGTATATGTGAGGATGTGATAAATTTCAAATAGAGGAAGAACCCAACCCCCCAATCACTGGGGCATTAAACAGATGAGACAGTCATCTGAATTAGGACCAAAAATCAAAGCTATATGGACAGCCAGGGAGACACACGGCTGATTTCCATAATTCTGGGCTGGGGTGTCCTTAATACACTTTGTTTCAGGGAGGGTTGAGTTCTAGGCCTCTGGGTCCCAGTTTCCTGAAAGAAAAGTGAGAGGGTTAGGCCAAATTAGTGGTTCACAAATATACATGCTTGGGAAGCACTGGCCTGTGTTAGGTCGAGTCCATGACACCCCACTCAGATGAATTCCTGATGCTCCATATGTGGCTACCGGGGAGATAAAGTGCCCCTTGCTGTGGGTGCCGTGAGGAGAATAATGCTGGCAGACCCTTCCCAGCCACCGCCACTGTCCAGACTCCCAGCAACTGCTGTGAGTTTTCTTCAAACCCTGGGAAGAAAAGAAAGGGGAGAATCACTGGATATGGTGAAGCTGAGTTGCTCACCCACTTCTTGGAGTGAGCAAGATACACGTTCCGTGTTCATCAATAAAGCTCTGAAATTTTATTTTCGATGATGGTAGTAGCAATGAAGTGACAAGATTACCCGGAGACTCAAGCTCCCTTTGAATGGCAATGTCGCATGTATATACCATCTTGATTAACAACTCTGTCACAAAAATATGATCTGCAACACAAATAATAAAATATAATTTTACATCGTGTTTTATTTTAACCTTATAAAAATATCCTTTAAAATGACAGTGTTTGATTGCCAACGGTCTTTCCTTGGAAAAGATGGTTTTCCTTCTGAGATTATACCCTTCCCTTTTGAGGGTAGAGAATGTTAAAATTCTCATCCTTTTATGAAATAATATGATATTTGATGGAAGATGTGTTTATTTTTATTTCCTATTCTTTTTTATTGTATTACTTGAAAGAATAAAAGGTCAACAACCTTACGATGATTTTCCTCTTTAAAAAGGTTTCCTGCTCCAAGAAATACAAAATAAAAAACCCCTGAAAACAAATTAGGAAGCATTTATGCATTGTATATCTAAAGAAAGAAGTGGGTAAAAATTTTTTTTTTAAAGTTTTATTTATTTATCTTTAGAGGGGAAGGAGAGAGGGAGAGAAACATCAATGTATGGTTGCCTTTTGTGCGTCCCCTGCTGGGAGTTGGCCTGCAGGGAACTGGCCTGCAACCCAGGCATGTGCCCTGGCTGGGAATCGAACCGCGATCCTTTTGTTCGCAGGCCTGTGCTCAGTCCACTGAGCTACACCAGCCAGGGCCTAGTGGGTAAAAATTTTAAACCATTAAATAAAATGCATAGAAGTGGTGGTTAATTTTATGTGTCAACCTGCTTGGGTCACAGGCTGCCCAGATATTTAGTTAGAGAGCATGCCAGGTGTTTGGAGATGATATTAACATTTAAATCATGCATTCCAATGCATGATTTAAATGTTAATATCTATGCATTCCAATCTTTAAATCGGTACACCAGGTTAAGAAAGTTCCCATCCCTGACACGAGTGGGTCTATCCAATCAGCCAAAGTCCCACCTGAAGGCAACAAAAAGGCTGACCATTCCTTAAGTAAGAGAGGAGAATTCTTTCTGCTTGCCTGCCTTCCAACTTACATGTTTGTCTTTTTTCCCCTGGCTTTGGACTTGAACTAAAATATCAGCTCTTCCTGGGTCTCAAACCTGCTGGCCTTTGGCCTGAGACTACACCATTACCTCTTCTGGTTCTCAGGCCTTCGGACTCAGATTGGAACGACACCATTGGCTCTCCCCAGGTCTCCAGTTTGCCAACTCATCCTGCAGATCCTGGGACTTGTCAGCCTCCAAAATCATGATGTGAGCTAATTCTTAATAATCAATCAATCAATCAATCGATCCATCTCTGTCTCCCTACACCCAGCATATTTAGAATCAACCAGGCTTCATTTCCTTCCACGTGGGGCTCAGAAAATGTCACCAAAAGTCCCTCTCTACGTAGCTTAGGTGAAATACAAATAAATAGCCTCTGCTCCCTGAATCTACCTCCTTGGGGCCTTCTGCCTCCTTCACTTAACCCACTCTATTCTTCCAATGAAAAGGAACTCCTTCCCATTCATGCTTTATCTGTCACAATCTTACACGTTCTTGAAGGCCAATCTCATACTCACTGCCACAGGAAGCCTTCTCTGCTCTGCCTCCCCTAACTACATAGGGTCTGTAAGTCTACACAGCACGTTACCATCACTTCTTAGCATCACATTCTGCATTACTGTGCACTTATCTGTGTATTTTTTTCCTTCCCTTCCCATTAGACAGAAGCTGAATGAGAACAGGAACTAACATCTCTCTTTCTCTTTTCCTCCTGGTCCTTGCACAGACAATATGGGATGAGTTGAATGGAACTGAATACTTCTTCCCAGGTCATCTGATTCCAACAATCCACACAGAATTACTGGGTCTTAACTTTGAGCAGGAAACCTCAAAACATAAAATGTCATCTCCTGCTGTCTCCCTACTTTGGACTCAGGACAAGCCTGAAATGGCCCTGTCTGAATTGGTTTTCTTTGGCTGAAGCCATGACAAGACCTGAGGTGTGAGTGGCATGAGAAAAAATAAAGTCAAGTTTTCAAAAACAGTAAAGAGTGTCGGCATGGGTTTTTCCGAGGTTTGTGACGAAGACATGTTCACTCCCATTTTATTTACTCAGCAAGCTCCTTCTTTCTATAAGACAACTCAGCATGGAGATGCAGAAACTGGGTGCTACACAAAGTGATGGCCCTGGCAACCTGCTAATTATAGATGGATAGACACACAACTTAGCTTGGCATTCAAGGCTCCATGTGGTCTTATTCCAACCTGCAGTTACAACCTGATTTCTCCTTCTCTTCAGTTCACCAGTTTCAGCTCAGTGCTGCCTGGACAACATTTGTCATGCCCGATACTATGACAGGAAACCAAAAAGGCATTGGAGATACAGGGTGGAGAAGACCCAGGCCACTTCTTTGAGAAGAACAGCATTAAAGTGGTTCTCAGGAAGGAGTGATGGTAACCAAACAGGAAAGGGAGAAGGAAGATGCTGGTAAGACTCCGGAGCACACTAGAAAACAGTGATGTCAAAACAGAACTGGGCCTAAATGTTGTAGGTCCTACAGACGACAAGTGGCGTGCATTTTTTAGATGTATTTACATTCTTTTTCTAATGAGTATAATCACATTTTAAAAATTTCATCCTTTGGTTTGATAGTAACCTTAATCAAATCATTCACTCCAAGTCATGCTTATTTATCCTTAAAACAAATGTTAACATAGACAATAGCTATTTCAAAAAGTATTGTATATCAATAGTGGATAAAAAGTGCTTCACCAATTCTCAAGTATCATTTTATTTCTAAGAGTTTCTGTATACATGGAAGAAAGCAGTACTAGGTAGGCTGTAGGGGAATGGAGTTTTGGAAGATAACTAGGACCTCTTCCAAGTCACACTCACAAAGCGCTTGGTGACCCCCACATAGATCACTATTTTCTCTATCCCTCCCATGTGCCTGATTTAGAAGACAGGGAAGCTTGTATCTGCCTTATATCTACCTCCTCCAATGACAGAAGAGGTGATTTAGAGTCTAGGAGACAGTGAGTACCTATGGGAAAAATGGAAGACAGGATTTTTTTTTCTTGTCATTCTCTCTTTCCCTCTCCTTTTTTTTTCTTGAGAGGGGATTTGGTTTTTGCCAAAGACAGTTTTTCATAATATGTTTTTACTTTCTAAGGCTGGCAAGACCTCCGGCTTGGAAAAGGAGAGTGCTTAACTGCTAGAATGACCTGGTTTTGATTTCAGACTTGGAGAAGCATGACAAATATACTGAGGATGAAGATGCATGTCTACCTTAGAAGTCACTGGGCAGATGGCTATAGTGGAAAGAGCACAAGAATTGGGGTCAAGACACCTGGGTTTGAATTCCTGCTCTGTTTTTCATTAGCTAGTTGACATGGAGCAAATTAATTCACTTCTCTGGTTCTTATTTTTCTTGTATATAAAATAAAAATAGCACTATTTATCTTAGAAGGTTTCATGTCCACATGGATATTCAATACATTTGCTCTTGTTGTAGCTCATGTATTTGGAAGAGGATGTTGTGTGGAAAGTTCTTAAGCTCTATAAATCTTGATGCCCCATGGAGAAATATCTCTACCTTTCCTTCTCCATCTTTACTCACTCCCATGATGATTTAACATTTTATCATCTTAAATACCTTTTACATGTTTATGATTCTCATCTACCTGCATGCTCTACACCTCCACTTGAATGGCTAACAAGCAGATCAAATGTAACACGTGCAACGCCAAACTCCCAATTCTCCCTCCCCAATCTGCTTTACCTACAATTATCCGCATCTGTGAGAATAGCAGCTCCTTCCAGTTGTTTAAGCTCAAAACCTCAGAGTCTTTCTTGACCCCCATTCCCTCAAACCCACATTCAAACCGCCAGCAAATGCTGGAGGCTCTCCCTACTTGTATAATGTATTCCAGAACTCTTCAACTCCCCACCACCTCTGATGTTATCATCTCAACCAAAGGCACTGTTTGCTCTCACCCAGATTCTTCCAATGGCCTTCCGATTAGCCTCTTGGCTTCTGCGCTTACTCATTTAGCAACTCTTCCCCACGCGGCAGCCAGTGCCATCCTATTAAAAGTAAGTAAGTCTGATCCTTTCACTGCTCCATTCAAACAAAACCTTCCCAAGATGTTCCACTCCTGCAGAGTCAAGCTGAAGTTCTGATGCTAGCCTCCCAGTCTGGCATGGTCAGGCCCCATCCCTCTCTGATTTCTGGCTGCCTTCACTCCAGCCGCACTAGGCTGCCCCTTTGCTGCTCCTGAGCACCCCGGGCTCTCTCCTGCTCCGGACTTTGGCTCAAGTGGTTTCCTTTGCTTTCAGTACTAGCCTTCCAAATGGCCCCATGGCTTGCTTTCTCGCCTCTTTCAATCTTTGTTCAAATATCATCTTCTCAGCAAGGCCCTCTCTGACCACCCCATTTAAACGGCACCCTAATCCCTGTCTTTCTGATCTCTTCTCTACTGTGTTTGTATACAGAGCACTTTTCACCTTACAACATTCTATTTTACTTACAACTAGAATGTAATGAAAGCAGGTGTTTTTTTTTTTTTAATTCACTAATTTATTCCTCTGTAACCCTGCCTGGACCCTAGTAGGTACTTGATAAATATGTTAAATGAATGAATGAATGAATGAACAGGGCATTCTACTAAAAGAAGCATCAGAACATGATAAAATCCATTGATTATATTATCTCCATTTTACAGACTAATAAAGCGAAGTACTGAAAGATTAAATAATTCGCTTATGCTTACACAATGGGTGTGTTTATGGTCAGATTAAATCAGGTCTCACAATTTTCAAATACACATTCAGGCTACAAAACAGGATACATTTGAAAAGGATCCTAACATTTATGCTTAATTTTTTTTTCTGGCCTTACCTCCTCGCATAGTTCCTTCAGGCTCCGACATCTATCGGGATGTTTAGGTGGGAGAGGTTCTGTGCCCAGGACACATCCTACAGAGCTCGGTACGTGTGCTGAGCCTTGGCTCTGTTCCCACACAGTCTTCCCTGACCCCTCTCAGCTGGGCTATGAGAGTGTGGAAAACCAGGCTGGGGAGGGCTGGGGTTTCAAGCTAAGGTCCCTGCGCCTCTGCCGGTGAGAGTCCCAAGGCTTCATGTCCTGGTCCCTGGTGCCTCCTCCCCAGCAGGCAGGCTCCTGTCTCTCGTTCTCCAAAACAGCCTTTTCCCTTCCTTCACACAGTTTTCGTCTTCCTGCTCTTAGTTTGATGTTGTGTCTGGCCACACAGGCCATGTTGGCTATTTTTACTGACAGCAGCCACCAGCCCATATGGTTCTCATTACCACAAACTGTTACCTTCATTGAAACCAGTTTGCAAATGAGTGGACTGCAGACAGCGGGGAGGTTAAGTCCATGGCCACTCATGGGGCTCCCAGAATTGGCCTGGACAGGTATGCTGGTGTTGATGAATGTCCTTTAAAACCAAATTAGGTTGGACAAAATGCTGATTAATTACTCACATGTTTTTTTCCCCCTTCTTCTCCTTTTCCTAGTTCAATTCAGTAGGTTTTCCACAGGTTCAATTTTCAAAGGCAGGCTGCTTGTTATAGGGAGACAAATTGGAACTTCATTTTTTTCCATTTCAGCAGCATACTCCAAGATGATATCGGGATGGGACATGACGCATGTTCACCCCTTGGGGAGTGACAGTGACACACAGACTTTGGTGCCGAGTATACGAGTTTCTGATGGGATGAGGTGGAACCCTGAGCACCCTCTGTCTCCAGGAAGATCATTAGAGACCCCCAGACCTTCAATGCCATTGGCAATATCTCCTTGGATAATTCATAATATACTTTCGAAGAGTTCCTCTTGTTTGAGTCTCACAACCTTGCTATGGGACTGGGTTTGTCACCCCCATTTTACAGCAAGGAAACTGGAGCTCTGAGGAGCTGACTCTCCCCAGGACACATGGCTAGTGGGAGCCGGAGGTGGGATTCAACCTCACTCAGCTCCCTGGACTTCAGGCCTGAGCTCACACCCCAGCACCACAGCTGCCTCTGTGCCCTGAAACCAGCCGGGCAGGGCTGTGCAACGACACAAACCAGCAGCTCCTAGTGGGGCTTGCTGGGGCATGTCACATCGAAACTGGAAGTTGGCATTGAGACCCAGGCTCACTGCAGCGCTATGAAATTGCTGCCACTCCAGCCGGATGACACATTTCAGTAGCATAAAAGGGCTTCTCCCTGCAGTGCACATTGTCACCTTAGCAAGGCCCTGGAGCTATTGTCATGCACTGAGACTAAGTCTTCCAAAACAGTGAAAAGGTGAAAGGGAGAGAACTCTGGATGGAGAATGAGGCTGGAGGCAGGGCCAAGTCATTCTGAGACCCCCTTCTGGCCTGACCACCTGGGACTCGGGACTCTCCTACAAGGCCTTCCAAGGTCTTGTCGGGCTCCTATCCCCATTGCCGACCTGGCCTCAGCTTCACTGTTTCCTTTTTCTCCTCAGACACACACAGGTTTTTCCTACTTCAGGATCTCAAGGTACCTTGTCCTTTTTACCTGTTCTTTCCAAGTCACACTTTTCTACATCTATGTCTCCATGTCCATCTCAGAAAGTCCTTCCTTGGTCACTGAAATGGATTGAACAGTGACCCCACAAAAAATATATGATCATGTCTCAACACCTGGAAACTGTGAAGTTGATTATATTTGGGAAAAGGGCCTTTGCAGATGTAATTAAGCTCAGGATCTTGAGATGAGACAGTCTGGTTTTAGAGTGGGCTCTAAAGCCATCGGCAGACGTCCTTACAGGAAGAGGAGAGAATGGAGAGATGCAGAGGGAAAAGAAGGCAACGTGAAGACGGAGGATGAGACTGGAGTTATACAGGCCTAAGCCAAGGAAGGCTGACAGCCACCAGAAGCTGGACAAGGCAAGAACGGAGTCTACCCTAGAGCCTTCGATGGAGGAGCACAGCCCTTCTGACACCTGGATTTCAGGCGTCTGGCCTCTAGAATTGTGAGAGAACACATTTCTGTTATTTTTCAGTCACCAAGTTTGTGCTTGTTTGTTAAGCTGCTCTAGGAAATACCGTAGTCATCTAATCTCGTCAGCATCCTCCTTACCCTCCCTGCAGACACATGGGCATTTATTCACTATTAATTCCATGTTGAATCGGTTCATGTCAATGATCAATTTCTAAATATTCCATCATTTGGGATGGCTCGTGTTTTGTCCTTATTTCCACTTCCTGAGGGCAGAAACTATGCTCATCTTCCCCACTCTTACACAGTTCCTCTCACATTGCTAGCACGTAGTAGGTTTTCAAAGAGTTCTGACTTTTCTGGCCTCATTCACACCCTGGGCTCCTCCCACTGTGACAAAGGCACCATGGGACCTTCCACAAAGCACAGAGCCTTGGGGGTGGGGGCGGGCATGGCATGGAGATACAGACTCAAACTTGAGTTCTGTCTCTGACAAGCCACCTCACCATTGAGCCTCCAGGCTTTGGTGTCCTTTTCTAGAAATCGAGCACTAGGAAGCCCATCTCACTGAACTGCGTCCTGGAGTAAGCGAGGGAGTCCGTACAAAGTGCTGGAGGGTCTTACCTCATGCCTGGCAGGCAGAAGTCTGGGGTCACATCACTCCTGTCCCAAACACTCTAAGGTCAGCAACCTCAAAGTAATCCCAGGGTCCCCACAAGCTCTCCTTGGTGAAGAGCAAGGGGGTATCCTGGAATCTGCATCAGGGCGATTGACAGCAGTGAAGTGGTAAATGGCATAATCATATCTACTTTATATGCATGGCCATGTGGAGAAGAATGTAGGGGGATTGGTAATAGGAATTAAAGGGCTTTAAAAAACACAGTTGTCTCACTTCCCTTATTCAGCAGTTCCCTGGCCATGGGGGGCCATGTGCCAGGGGGTTCTGATATGAACTTGATATCTCTCTGAGAGTGTCCTTTTGGTGAAGGCCCAGGGGAAATTCAGAGAGGTCATCAGTAAGCCCTTTGTAAAGGCACGCCCCCTCACGAACCTGCAAAGAGCAGACTGATGGGGTGTGCTGACTCATCCCGGGCCCAGATTTTGTACCTGAAACACTGGGCCTTTCAGTATGAACTATAAGATACACAGGTTGCAGGACAGTAGGCTTCCGAAATGAATCAGGCTATGTTCTTTTTCACATTTCTTTGCATAGAACCTTCTTACCCCGGTTAGGTGAAGGCATCCATTTCCCTGGGAAATAATTAAATTTTGTCAACAATAAGGCAAAGAGAAGAACAGAGTTGTGTCTATTTTATGACATCTTCCCCTTGGTTGTAGTGAGTCAAGAGTTTCAGAAGGTAGATTTTGTTGAGAAGAGAACAAAAACAGTTTTGAAATCCCTCATCAAGAGCTATTTCCAGTGTGTTTTACTCTGAGCAACTTGTAATATGAGATGGGATAGGCTCCTGGAAACACAAAGAGGAAGAAGAATGCTTGGATTGGGAGGTTCATGGAGAAGACCCCCCCAAGTCAAGTTCCTCCTACCTTCACCTTTTGAGGGGGTCAACATGGGTGGGGTGGGATAGAATATTCAAGTATGAGAGTATCAGAACACTGCCCTGCTTCCCTGAGTATACCCACAAAAACACTGACATAATATCACATTAACAGTAATGAGGAGAGCTCACACTTATGGGCACTTCACATATGCCAGGTGATATTCTAAGTTTATTACATACATGACTTTATTGAACTCTCACAATAGCCTCATGAGGCAGGTACTAGTACCCACCCTATTTCTGAGATCCAGGAATGAAATCGCAAGGAATTCGAAATACATTTTCCAAAGCCACCAGCTAAAGAGTAACTGAGCTGAGTTTCCAGTACACAATAAACAATTCCAAGTCCATGCTCTGAACCCCAAGACCCCACTCCTTCTTGCTCATGACATCAGCTTATACCTATTTTGAGGCTTACTATGATAGCCAGATTATGTTTTAAGTATATTACAAATATTACCTTTTTTGACCATCAATAAGTCTACAATGGAGGTGCCATTATCAACCACACTTTGCACATAAAGAAACAAAGACCAAGAGAAGTTTAAAAACTTTCACAGAATCAGACAGTTAACCAATGCCACAGTGAGAGTTGAACCCAGACGGTCTGGATCTGAGTCCCTGCAGATGTGGCTGAACCTTAGGGTTCTGTAGTTGCAAGGGAGAGTAGACATGGAAAAGATACGGGGCCCGAATGGGTGGGGAGAGCACTTTAGTTCATTAGCTGTAGAAGGCAGCAGCCCTGGAAAGGAAGTGGTCCCCTGGTTCAAAGATAGCTCTTACCTGAATTTCTTCTCTTCTCCATATTCACCATGGCTCACCTGGACTAATAGAAAGGTAAAGCCAAACTCCTGCCACTTCCCCTCTCTCTTCTACATGCTCATCAAAGCTCACCTGGAGAAATAAGGATTACAGTCATCCACCATCCCCTTCTATTCTCTGTCCTCATCAGTGCTCACCTGGACTAAACAGAAGGATCACACTTATCCTCCATTCCCTTCTCTTCTGCATCCTCATCAAGTTTCAGTGGACTAATAGTAAAGGATCCCAAATGATGTCTGCATTCTTCTCTGCCTACAGCCAGACCTTAATGAATATGTCCAGAAAAACTCCAGCCATTGTTAAGATAATGACAATGGTTTGCATGACATTGATGTAACCTGGCAGCCAAGGAGAGTGGACTGGAATGTGAATGAGTGAACAATGATGACTTCACTGTACTAGTCAGTGGGGCAGTAGACACTGTTGAGTGAGCATGTGTACTGTGTGGCCGTTGCATTCAAAATGAGCGAGTAGAGCAACGGATCTATATGAAATTTTGCATTACGCTTGAACATTCCTCTGTGAAAAGTATCTGGATGACTGGGAAGGCCACAGCTATAGGCAACTGATTATTGGCAGCTTCATCACAACAACATGCTTGCTCATGCATCGCATGTTGTATGGGTTTTTTTGCAAAACATCAAATCACCCAGGTGACTCACCTCCCCTACAGTCCAGATTTGGCACCCTGCAACTTTTGCTTTTCTCAAAACTAAAATCACCTTTGAAAGCAAAGAGATTTGAGACCATTGTTGAGGCTCAGGAAAATACAACAGGGCAGCTGATGGCAACTGGGAGAACTATGTGAGGTCCCAAGGTGCCTACTCTGAAGGGACAATATTGAGGTGTCATTGTCCCATGTATAATGTTTCTTGTATCTCATCTCTTCTTCAATAAATGTCTCTATTTTTCATATTACACGGCTGGATACCTTCTGGACAGACCTCAGATGTCACAGGTCTGACCCTCTTAATTCTCAGGTCATAAAGCTTCAATGGTTCCCATTGTCTAAAGCAGTGCTGTCTATTCAAACTTCCTGTGACAGAAATGGTCTATGTATACAATTTCCAATACAGTAGCCACTAAACATATGTGGCTATTGAGCACTTGAATATTACCTGTTCCATTTAAGAACTGAGTTTTTAATTTTATTCCATTTAAATAGCTTCATGTGGCCAGCAATGACCTTATTGGACAATGCTGGTTTAGAGTGTGAAATCCCACGTCCTTTGTCTGACAATGAGACTTTTCCTGACCTGCTTACTGCCTTCTCATTCAGTCTAGAGTACTCTAATCACCCATCCTGCACCTGCAGCTGCTTGCAGTGTCCTGACCCAGGTGAGCTACTTCTGAGTACTGGGACTAGAGCAAGACAAAAGAGGTACACAGCTGAAGGAGGGATCACTTTCAGTGTCACACAGTGCACTCAAGAAAGCCCTCAGTGCTTTTTCTTCTCCATCAGTCCCCACCTTCAAGCCCCATCTCAACTGCCTCTTCCACCAGATAGCCTTTCTCCACATCCCTAGCTAGAGCCAGCTCCCTTTCCCTCTGTGTCACCTAGAGCTTACATAACACCTTGTCATCCCCCTTCTCACACTGAGCCTCCTGTCTGTTTCTCCATCTGCCCCTCCTCTGGCTGGTCAGTTTTTTAAGATCAGGGACCATGAGTCATTCACCTCTACATCAATGCTTTCAATGTAGAGAAGGGGCTCATTCAGGGAGTACAAGTTAAATTATTGAATTAAATTTTTGTAGCAATGGAGGTCTTCCGTTTATCTGGCCTGATCCATAATCACAGATTCCCCTCTCCACTAAAAAAAATCTCAGACATGGTACAATTTGGGGTTAATCCAAGACCTGTGATGTTAGCAAACAGAAGGGAGAGGAGAAGTTATCACTTAGGACTTTGTCTAAATTCTCTTCTAAGTCCATCTAGACTTCTCCACTTCAAGGTACCCTCCTCCCCAATTCTTAGCCCCTCCAATGTACATCCCAGCAGCTTCTGCCCCCTTGCTGCCACAACATGGCCTGGCGCTGTTGGGCTCTGGCAGATTTTGGACTCTGTCACACCTCCTTTTACCTCCAGTAGAGTTGGATGCTGTTGGTCTTGGCAACCAACTTGAGGCTACACTTGTTCCTCTACCAGCTCTAATTCGTGACTAATAAACAGCCAGAGAGCTTCAGGATAGGCCCATATGCAGGACCTTCAGACTGGGTGGAAAATGTCAAGATGTATTGGAACTTCTCTGCTCTGAATCACGTCTGGAGAATGAAATATTGGAGAGAGCCAAATTTCGAAACACATGAGAAAAATAGGAGAATGGAGCACAGTTCTCCCTGGAGCTCCTGTGTCTTTGCAACATGCTTGGGAGGAAAGAAAAATCCATGTGCACGGGCAGAGCCAGGAGGCTGCTGTGCTGAACATTCCTGCACTCCGCATTTGGCTCAGTGGGAGTTGCATGAACCCATGTTACTGACTGACGTTTTGTGCCTGTGGATGGCTCAGAAGACATGGACGTGTCAAAGATTTCTCTAAAATGTGGCACACCTAGTATAGGATAGGAAGTAATAGCCATTATGGGTTGCCTGGAGTCAGGGCTTGTCTCAAATATACTCACTCATAATCAGAGGAACTGCAGCCCAGAGAGGGGAGGTGACTTAGCTGAATGCACAGAGAACATCAGTAGCAAGGGAGTCCAGGCCTCAAACCTGGGCTCCCTGACTCCCAGACAAGTGCTCTTTCTGCTATAACTCAACAACAGAGGGCACATGGGTTCTGGAAACACAAGTTGACTTTCTCTCTCAACTGTCTTCACTAATATCCTTAAATGTCATCAGCAGAGTGGATTAGAACTGAGATGTTCACTGTTAGCTCTGAAGTCATCATATCTTCTTGGTAGGGTGATTGGAACAAGCTTAGAAGCTAGAGGCAAATGACCTTGGGCAAAGTCCAGATCCACTTGTTTGCTCCTGTCTGTGGGAACATTATTTAACTTGCTGGGCTTCAGCCTCCCATCTGCCAAGTGGAGCTGGTAAACCTGACCTTGCTGGCAATTTATGGGAATTAAATGAGATAGTGGAGATAAGGTACCCGATTCAACAGCTCTGTTTATCATATTGAGTGGCTGTCCTAGGCCTCCTCTGGGGATTCAGAGGTGCCAGCTGGTTGCCCAAATGATGTTAAGCACCCTTCATGGCCACCTGGAAGGGGCAGGTTGGGGGCAAGGATGCCAGTGAAGGCAGCCCCATTGGCTACAAACACTCAAACCCAAGGAGTCTCCTTCACTGCGCGTGCACTCTGCTACAGTCCCACTTTAGGCAGGGCTGGGCTCCGGCTGGCTCTGCAGCACCCCCTTTCCCTCCCCCCCAAGACATCTGGAGCAACTGACTCAGGCACCAATGAGGTAATGTTTTTATTTTCTCTGTTTGTTTTTTGTATATAAACCTGGGCTCCTGGGAAAAGCCAGATCCAAAGGCAGGTCTGAGATGTGAAGGTCAGCCCTGAGGCTGACCACAGGACCACAGGGCCTGGGCCCAGCTGGGGGAAACACCAGGCCTCCACACCTAATAGGCCTGTCCCAATGGCCGTGCCCTGCACTGTTATGGCACTTCTCTGTGCCCAACCCTGGGTAGGAGGCTGTGGACACAGAGGCAAAGCCAGGAAGGACCCTTCTTTTGAGACCCTCAGGGGCTCTTGCAAAAGGGGGAGACTGTTTTATAATGCAACACGATCAAGCTATGACAACAATCGAAGCTAACAGGCTTATTTAAGAATTAAATTAGTTGTAGCAAGTCCTTAAGAAAAGTTAACAATTATTCTTATGTAAAGGGAAACACAGAAACTTTGGAAACAGCAAGGAGGCTCAGAGTCCAATCCCGTGGTGGGGTGAGGTGGGATGTGCTGAAATCCTTGCTGGACTTTGCTTTGAGGGGGCCACAGAGATGTGTACAATTCAATCTCTGTCCCCCAGTAGCTCTTAGGTATGGTCAGAGAGGGCACACAAATAATTACACAATTGTGCAAATCCTACAGGAACACGCTCTAGCATCACAAGGGCCTCGGTTTTCCCATCTGGACCTATATCCTTGCTATCATAATCATCTTTTCTTTAGAGGCTTTTAAGAGATGAAATAAGCCAGTCTATGTAAAGCAGCTTGTGCGGTGCTCAGGGCTCATTGTCAGAGCTTAGTCAACATGCTTTAGCGGGAAGAGATTGGTGATGAGTGGGGAGGCACCGCCATGAGCCACTCGGGGGGTGGATATGCGTTGGGGGTGGACATGTGTTAAGGGTGGGGAGCACTTGGAAAGCACCCACAATGGAAGTGGCTACAATGAAAACACACACCTGAGTTCACATGGCAAACAGGGATCAGAATCCCAACTGTAACCCAGGTCTGTTTCCCACTCCCCCGCCCTCCCCTGAAGCTCCCCAAATCTCATCTTTGTATCACCAGTGTTCTCATCTTAGGTGGGCCTAGGGGTGCTCTGTCAGCATCCCCTATCCAACAAACAAAAAGTCTTGTCTTTGTGCTGCCTTTAGAATATCAATGCCATTTTCCAGTTATTAATAATGTCTCTCTTAAGCCCCGATTCCCATGCTTCATCCAAGATGAATCTGGCCCATCGATCAGTAAAGCAATTTGCTCAAGGTCTCATGACCAGACCTGGGCCTGAAACCAGTGTTCCTGGATCTTTCCTCATTTCTAACATTAGATTAAAATCATGTCCGTATGTGAAGCACACTGGCATATAGTTATTCCCTTCTTCTCATCTGATCTCTTGCACCAGGCCTGCTGTGGCTACCAGTCCCTCCAGTCAGTACATTCTGGAGCAGTTCGTGGATGGCTTTGTCCCTTTATGAAAGGACAGGACCAGGAGAGAGCATTGCTCTGAGCCTGTGCCCCACGGCCCTCAGGGATAAGTCCAGATCCTTGCCCCTGACATTGAAGTATCCCTTGTGAACCCCAGCCCCTCAGATTCTGCCTTCTCTTTGAAACCCTGTCCTGGGCGCAGTTTCCTGTGCTCTCGGTCACAACAGCAATGTGGTGGCACACTCAGTCCCCTGGAAGTCACTGCCTATGTGGGGAATTTTACCCCCCACTAGACTATTCTTCTTAAGAGGTTTGAAGGCCTTATTCACACCATGTTTCTCTGTTGATCAGCACAGGGACAGGCACAGGTAGGTACTCAGTAAATATTTGTTGAATGAATGCAACTATAAATAAATACATAAACCAGTGGAGCAATGGGGATGACAATGCCTGCCCTTAATGAATATGCAGAGTTACTGTGGTAAAGATATGAAATGTGTGAGAGCAGGACAAATTATGAGGTGCCACAAAAATGGGGACCATTATCCTTATGGGTTTCCAAAACAAACCCTGAAGATGTAGCGTGTGGGCTCATACAGTCTGTGTTGGTCCCACGTGTGTTGCTGTTTGGGTGTCAGGGGTGGAGGAGACTTGCAAAGCAAACTTGTTTATCATTATGAAAGGAACCATGTTGTCGTTTCCAATAGAGGTGGGCATAGTAAATGCAGTCAGATCATATGTAGATTAATGGGGCAGATCCCAACCGTAGGGCAGTCTGCCCTTCTGACTCAGTGGGCCACATGTAAATTCCAAAGGCTGCAAGTTGATGTTAACTTCCTAGGTTCACTGAGCCTCTCTGAGACTCAGTTTGCATTAGTCAGTGCATGTCTGGAAGGTGCCTGTTCTAGTGTCTGCCCCCTGGTAAATGCTAAGTGACTGACATTGACGCTGGCAGGAATAAGCATATTGACGGGGCTGGCAATCGACCACTCCCAAATCCCAGTGCAGCACCTGGCTTATAGGTCAGGCTAAGTAATGTTTGTTGAAGAACAAATAAAGTCAGGTCCTCCAGGAGAACTTAATCAGGCAAGAGAGATAAACATGTGGAGTGAGTTACTTGGGAAAGCAATTGAAGCCAAAACTCTAAATGAGTTCATGAGAAATCAGGTTTGTTTCTTTGTAAGAGATGGATGAAAAATATGGTGAAAAAACAGGAAACTGGGATCCTGATGAACCAGAAAGAAGGGCAGTGGTTGAAAAAAGCCAGATGGCTTCTTCTTTTTCTTAGTATCAGGTCCATTCCACAACAAATGGGGAAGTATTTTATATGAATTAAATTATGGTCATTCAACTTGTTCTGGACTGCAAGGCATGGTGGGATCTCACTGATACTTTGGAATCCTTTTGGATCCCTTGGCTGGGTAGCTGACCAGTAGAAGAGATGAAGTCAGTCCTTGATGAAGTATGGGGAACAGGAATGCCAAGGGTCCTGAGTGCCTACCAGGCGGTAGTGCCTTGGGTATAACTTGTCAGGCTCTGGGCACTGAGACTCTCCTAGCCCAGTGACAGCTGATTAGGCCAAAGATTCACTTTCTGGCTAGAATCTAGATACCAGGTAATGAGCGGCAGCCTTGAGAATCTGGTTTGAGCAACTGCCCTACAGGAATAGTCCATATGATATGCTGATACAAGGACACTGTCAGGATCTCTCTAGGAAAGTTATGAATGAGATACACAGAGAAAATTCAGTGAAAAAGGGTGAACGTAGTGGGGACACCTGCGAGTAGAGGGAGAAGCAGTTGAACACAGAGAAACAGAAGGGAGGCACAGGAATAAGGAGCACCAGAACAGGGAGTGCCGTGATGGCTTCGGAGGAGGATGAAAATTCCAGGCTGCTGTTGTCTGTCTGCTATGAGGCACCCTGCGCTGCTCTCCCTGAAGCTTCACAGTGTGGCTGCCAGTTTCTGGAATTTCCCTACTTCCCTGAGTATCTTTCCATGAAATATCTGCATTGGAAGCAACCTAATTTCTTATTTACAACCTGAAAGAGACACCCGTGCACATGTCCTGTCTTAGGTTTGGGCCCCACCTGCACTGAGACCTACAGTGAGAGTCTGCAGAGGAGAGTTCTTGGTCAGGTGTCTTGGTTCTTCCTCTCTGCATGGTTGACCCCAAGCCTGCCTTAGGAAACATCCTCAGCCTTTGCCAGAAGGCCTGGGATGGTGTGTAGGTGGAAGTGCCAGGTCTCAGAAAAAGGCTATTTGTAAGAGATAGGTTCTCAGGACCCCAGCAAAGAGATTTAGGTTGCCAGATCAGGTATTTGTTCAAGCAGGAGACGAGACTCACGTCAGGAGTGAGGGAGTTGCCTGGGGTATCATACAATGGGCATCCCTTGTCTTAGATCTAGGAATGCTCTAAGCAGCCCAGGGGCACAGAGTTGTCCACAGCTGCCACCAGGCTCACACAGTCACCAGACCCTGTTGGCAGTGATCGGTGGCAGGTTACTGCACTCTGAGTGGGGTGGCAGACCCCTCTCAGAGCTAACTTGCTGTTGGACCATGCTCCTTAATCATCAGCAAGACTGCTGAGCTGACCCAGGTAGGGTAGGGCGGGACTTAGAAGCTGAAGGCTTCATGGATTGTTGGAGAGTTGATCTGAGAAGGCAGGTGCTGACACCTGGGTTTTCCCACTTTGTACAGACACTGATCAGATAGATTCTTCACTCTTCTCTAAGGCTATGGTGTTGTTAGAGACCATGTCCTAGTTTTCTCTGTGTTTCCAGCACCCAGCACAGTGCCAGGCATGTGGAAAGTGTTCAGTACATCACTGAAGAATTTATGAATAAACATTTAGATCTGGGGAGATAGTGTCCTAAGAAAAGCACAGACCTAAGATTCCAAATCTTATACTCTTCAACCTCAGGTTATTACAGGCAGGATTCAGTGATGTCTTTCCTGCTTGAAGCAGGAAAAAAACAACCCAACACTTATTTGGAGGAAAGTTTAAATCTTGCCTTTAGCATTTACGAGCTGGGGGCCTCACACAGGGTCACCTAACATCTCTGTGTCTGTTTTCCCATCTGTAGAGTGAGGAGATAACGCCTACTCATGGGGTAACAAGCATTCAGTGAGATGACACGTGAGAAAACAGCAGCCCACAGCATGGCCCGAGAAATGTTTGTTGAATGGCAAATGCCATTCTGGTGACTAAAGTTCACCATGGCTCAGTTCTGCTTTTTGCCTTGACTCATCTCGCCATTGTCTGCCAAAAATTGTTCTGGGCTCGGCCTCACTCTTTCTCAAACGAAGAGGAATATTCACGGGCTTGTTGGAAGCCACTCATGGCCATCTACTGCCCATCCTTCAGAGACATGCATTGACAGAAAGACCTTAAAAGGGGAGTCCTGGGCACTGAGAGTGCGAATTCATCGTTGAAGCCACTTCTTGGGGAGAGCGCCGACACCTTTAGAAGGTGAGACTCAGCAGTGCCAGCTGTCTGGCACCAACTGGCAGCAAAGGATTCTTATTGTATCAATGCCTCGGAGCTTATGCAAGTTTCCTTTGGGTTAGAGAAGCCATAGGTTTTGATGTGCTAAATACATAATAACTAAGGCAGAATGTCAAGAGACAGGCAGAGAGAAAAGTAATGATTATATAAGGCAGATATATCAAGAAAAGGCCATGATAACTTCTTTATGTCTTCCCTGAGAAAGATGTACACAAAGCAATAGACTCCAACTTCGGAAAGCATGAAGACTCACACAGAGGCCTGTTGGAGGTCCGTAGGCTGGGATGTGTCACCAAGGTGTGGGATGTGTCACTGCATTTATTGACCAGACAGTCTGAGCCAGGGTGTTTCCTCATATTATCTCTCATCCACGCTGCAGTCCTACAGAGTACAGAATATCATCCCAATTTTTATTTTGTCAACTATTTTAGCGTACCTATAATTGTTTAAAAAATCAAATACTACTAAAGGTCTTATAACAAAGAACAGTAATTCTTTCTCTTTGTCCCTATAAACCAGTTTTGACCCTGTATTAGGACATTTCAGTGACTTTAACTGTTATTTACATTTCTAAATTAAATTTGCATGCTACTTTTTGATATGTCGATTTGAGACATCTACTGAGCTAAACATCACTTGTTGACATTATCACAATAGAGTAATCGAGTAATCAGTTCTCACGTACCATCATCCTGGTGGACATGAAGTGGTATTTCGTGGTGATTTTGATTTGCATGTGATGATGTTGAGCATCTTTCCATGTGCACATTGGCTATTTGTGTAGCTTCTTTAGAGAAATGTTTATTCAGATGATTGGTGATTTTTAAAGTGGGTTGTTATTTTATTATTGAGTTGCAAGTGTTCCTTATATATTCTGGAATATAAATCCCCTGTCAATATTTACAAATGAGTTGTAATATTTTGTCTCTATTTGTGGGTTATCTTTTTACTTTTTTCAAATCATTGTTTGAAGCACAAAAGTTTTAAATTTTTATCAAGTCAAATTTATCTTATTTTTTTTCTGTTGTTTGTGTTTTGGTATCATATATACGAAGACTGCCTAACCCACAGTACTTAAAATTTACTACTATATTTTCTTCTAAAATATATGCAGTTACTGCTCTTAAATTTATGTCTATGCAAATTTTGAGTATTTTTGTTGTATATGGTGTTAGATTTATTTTTAGATGGTTGACATTGTTTGTTTCTACTTATTTATCTTTATTGCATTTTTTAAATTGTATTTTAGTTCCTTTATACCCTTCTCCCCCTAGCAATCCCCACACTGTTGTCCATGCCCATGAGTCCTTTTTCCTTTTTGCTCAATCCCTCCACCCCTTAATTACCCACCCCACCCCCATAGTTGTCATCCTGCTGTCCATTTATGAGTCTGTCCCCATTTTCCTTGTTAGTTCAGTTTGTTCATTTGATTCCACATATGAGTGAAATCATATGTTATTTGTCTTTCTCACTGGCTTATTTCATTTAGCATAATGTTCTCCAGGTCCATCCATACTGTCACAAAGGGTAAAATTTTCTTCTTTTTTATGGCCAAGTAGTATTCCATTGTGTAAATGACCCATAGTTGTTTTATCCACTCATCTACTGATGGACGCATGGGCTGCTTCAATATCTTGGCAATTATAAATAACACTGCAATGAACGTATGAGTGCTGTGTTCTTTCAAATTAGTGTTTTGGGTTTCCTCAGATATATTCCCAGAAGTGGGATCACTGTATCAAAAGGCAGATCCAGTTTTAATTTTTTGAAAATGGTGTTGTTTTATACTGCTTTCCACAGTAGCTGTAGCAATCTGCATTCCTACCAACAGCGCAGAAGGGCTCCCCTTTCTCCACATCCTCACCAACACTTGTTGTCTGTTGATTTTTTAATGATGCCCATGCTGACCGGTGTGAGATAGTGTCTCATTGTGGTTTAAATTTGCATCTGTCTGATGATTCATGATGTTGAGCATCTTTGCATATGTCTATTGGCCATCAGTAGGTCCTCTTCGGAGGAGTGTCTATTCAGGTTCTTTGCCTATTTTTTAATTGGGTTGTTTGTTTTTTTTGGTGTTGAATTTTGTAAATATTTTATAAATTTCGGATATTAACACTTTATCAATTGTATTGGTGAATATGTTTTCCCATTCAGTGGGTTATCTTTTTATTTTGTTGAGGATTTCCTTTGGTGTGCTAAAACTTTTTAGTTTGAGGTAGTCCTATTTGTTTATTTATTTTTTTGTTTCCCTTGCCTGGGGATGTGTATCCAATAAAATATTGCTATGAACAATGTCTGAGATTTTACTGCCTATGTTTTCTGCTAGGATTTTTATAGTTTGGGATCTAACATTTAAGTCTTTTTGATCCATGTTGAATTTATTCTTGTGCGTGATAGAAGTAGGTGTTCCAGTTTCATTTTTCTGCATGTATATGTCCAATTTTTCCAACACCACTTATTGAATAAACTATTTTTAGCTCATTGTATGTGTTTCCTTCCTCTGTTGAATGTTAATTAACTATAAAGGTATGGTTTTATTTCTGGTCTCTCTATTCTACTCCATTGATCTATATGTCTTATTTTAAAATTTTTTATTTAATTCTTGTTCAAGTACAGTTTTCTGTCTTGTATTCCCAGCCCTGCTATATGTCTTTTTTTATGCCAGTAGCAGGTTGTTTTGATTACTACGGCCTTCTAGTACAAT
The DNA here is from genome assembly GCF_014824575.4 of Sturnira hondurensis. Taxonomy (NCBI): domain Eukaryota; kingdom Metazoa; phylum Chordata; class Mammalia; order Chiroptera; family Phyllostomidae; genus Sturnira; species Sturnira hondurensis. The sequence goes on from NW_028095197.1 coordinate 17,038,603, forward strand.
TTGATATTAGGTAGCATGATTCCTCCAATTTTGTTCTTCTTTCTCAGGATCACTGTTGCTATGCCTGTGGGGCCTTTTGTGGTTCTAGATAAATCTTTGAAATATTTGTTCTAGTTCTGTGAAACATGTCATTGGATTCTTGGTAGGAATTGTGTTGAACCTACAGATTTCTTAGGGTAGTCTGGACATTTAACAATGTCAGGTCTTCCTATCCATGAACACGGTATGTGCTTCCACTTACTTCTGTCTCCTTCGATTTCTTTCTTCAGTGTCTTATAATTTTCTGAGTACAGGTCTTTTAAATCCTCGATTAGTTTTATTTCTAGGTATTTTATTCTTATTGAAGTAATTGTGAATGGGATTGTTTTCTTGATTTCCCTTTCAGTTAGTTTGTTACTGCTGTATATAAATGCAACTGATCTATAAATATTAATTTTGTATCCTGCTACTTTGCTGAATTCACTCATCAGTTCTAGTAGTTTCTTGGTGGATTCTTTGGGGTTCTCTATATACAGAATCATGCCATTGAGCATAAAGACAGTTTTACTATTTCTTTTCCAATTTGGATGTCTTTTATTTCTTCTTCTTGTCTGATTGCTGTGGCTAGGAATTCCAGTACTCTGTTGAATAGGAGAGGTGAAAGACATCATTTGATTTTTAAAGTGAATTTACCCTTGCCCTGAGTGGTGTGGCTTAATTGATTGGGCATTCTCCTACAAACTGAAAGGTCACTGCTTTGATTTCCAGTCAAGGCACATGCCTGGGTTGCAGGTTCGGTTGCCAGTCAAGGCATATGTAATAGGCAATCAATCGATGTTTCTCTCTTACTTACATTGAAGTTTTTCTCCCTCTTTTTCTCCTCTTTTCCCTTCTTTCTAAAAGTGAATGAATAAAATCTGTATAAATAAGTAAGTAAATAAATAGAATTTATCTTTTTTCTACTAATATTACAGTTACCTACCGTAGTTATACAAAAGTTATTGATTTTTGTGTATTTATTTTTAGCCAGTAATCTTTCTAAAGTAGAAAGGTTTTAGTTTTGTTTTCCTTTTTGGGTTAAGAAATAGAAAATAATAATTGATTTTTAAATCTCCCGTTTTTTTTATCCTTACCTGAGGACATTGTTTCATTGCTCTTAGGGAGAGAGGAAAGGTGGGAGAGAGAGATGTAAGAGAGAATTATCAATTGGTTGCCTTCTCATAATGCCCCAGTTGGGGATCAAACCTGTAACCTAGGCATGCACCCTGACTGGGAATTGAACCTGCAACAGTTTGACCTATGGGATGATGCTCCAACCAACTGAGCCACACTGGCCAGGGCTTAAATCTCCTTTTTTAATAGATTTATCTCTTTGTACTTTATATCACTGACTTAAATTTTTGGAACAATGTTAAATACAAACAGATCTAGTGGACATCTGTGTTGTATTCTTGAATTTAATGGTGATGTACCTGGTGTTTAATTTTAAGTTTGAAATTGACTTCTTGCATTTTTTACCATGTGAGAACTATCCTTTTATTCTTTCTGTACTATTTCTTGTTTAATCAGGTCAGTATGGTACATTTCATCAAGATGATCTGTTATTTCTCCTTTACCATCTCATGCATTGAATTAATGCAGTTACCAACATTTTCATTATTGAACCATCCTTGCACTTCTGGAATGAACCCTGCTTGGTCAGAGTACACTATTCTTTAAAGATACTTCTTGTTTGAATCTCCTCATCTTATTCATGTACTTACACAAATGATATTGACCCACATTAATATTTGTCAAATTCTCTTTTTTTGAGTGAAGCCAGACTGCATTATGAAAGTAAGGTAGGTTAGCAACTAAAGGCCCAGATGAGGTTTCAAGATCTCATTTGTAGTCATTTTGAGAACTTGGTCATTGATCATTTGACAAACTGTTTATTGTATATCACAGTTTCTCACTCCACGATCCTGTCTGTATTTTAGCAAAGCACGGAAAAGAAGTACTAAAGTATCACAGGGCAGTACCTGTAACATAAATCTGCAATAGTTATACTACCATTTATTAACTGCTTACACTATGCCATACTATACTTGATGCTACATATATTATTTTTCCTTCTTTTCCTCCTCCTCCTCCTCTTTCTTCTCCTTATATATCATTATTATTAGCAATACTATTACTGGCAAAAATATTTGGTTATTAATATGTGTTTTTCCTATAATAGGAGGCTCCAAAATGTGTCTAGAACATAACTCCTTGACAGAGTCATTAAAGACTTTTGTGTTGCAGCATACAAAGATAAGGCATCTAAAAGATACTTAACACCTATTCCCTTTGCTTGAGGGACTTATTGAGGGAAGTCGGTATTTGGTGTGGGAAAGGAGGTAGAACTGGACTTACAAGGTAAGCAAATGTTATCATCCTAAAGCCTGGGGTAGGGGAGCATGCTGTGGCAGGTCCCACGAGTGACAGAAACTTACACAGCATCCTGAGATGCTGCCCGGATTTCTCATGGAGTGGTACATGGATGCCACAGAACTGGCTACTGAGAGTCAGTTTGGGGACCTTTGCAAAATAGTCCCATGCTCATGCTTAGCATAGGGACAAAGAGTTCCCCCTTTGTGAGTGGAAACATTTTCATTTTAACATCCCAATGAGTAGCTATGGACTTAAGAATAGTGTTCTTCTTCCATTCAAACATCACAGAAGACTCCTGAATTTTTGTATGAATTTAGGAAGGAGACAAGAGTTCCCCCCAACTCCACCTTATCAAAGTAGTGGTTTGTTTCTTTTTTTTTCAGTGTTGGGGAGCAAATTTCTATTGTCTATCTGCGCAACTCTCATTCAAACTTCTGGTTTTTAAAAAATCATCATTCCAATTTTCAGATAAACAAACTAATATCCGAGAAGTTAAGTAACTTGTCCAAGGTCATGATATCACCCTTAGTTGACCTGAGTTCAGAAACCATGTCTCAACAATCATACTACGCTGCCTTACTTAAAACAAATAAAACAACAAACTATTTCTTACTGAGGGACTACTTTACACTAGGCAAAAAGCTAAATGTCATTCACACACGTATATATATTTATATATGCATAGATGGGTATATATGAGCTATTTAATGTGTTTATCTAATCTCCAGACCTTACAAAAAACTTTCAAGGAAGGTATTCTTATCACTGGACTCATCTTACAATAAAGCAGTAGATGAAAAATCATTCCAATAGTTGATAAACCTAGTATAAACTCCAGCTCTGCCACTAACTCTTAGTTTTTTCATTTGCGATACGAGAAAAGCAAAACTTGCTGTTCCACATTATTACGGGTATTGAGTGAGGCATCGGAAATAGCAGGATCTTGTTAACTGTAAAACGATGTGCACACGCGGACCTTGCATTCTATTGAGATTGCAATCTGTACTGCTCATCTCGACTGAGAGCCTCTCTCAGCAGTTACCAGGATACTGAGACATACATTACAATGCAGAGGGGACCAAGACACCAGGAGTTGGACACCGGCCTTGGAAACTGATTGTTTACATTTGTTTGTAGTCTCCTTGAAGCAGAGGTTAGGTCATAGTTCTCTGGGCCTGGCAAAGTCAGCTGGAAACTGCTAACAGCCAGTCATCCCATCTGATTGCCTCTTTCCAGTCCTTCCCTGCATTCAGGGAAGACAAATAAACAAGATACACTCTCATCACCACTCCAAGGAATCTCCTTTTGGCAGCTGTTCCCGGCAGCAGAAATGCTGGAGATTCGTGTACGCAGTTCATCCACAGAGCCCAGAAAAGTGATTTCCCGGTAGAAAGCAAGGCATTCCAAGGAAGGTCCAAAGAGACTTGCCTGGCAGCTGCCTGTACTCAGAGTGACATCGAGGCACATGTCTGTGCTCTGAGGTTGCTGCCTGGTGTTGGCTGCAGCCAGAGTCGCTTAGGACATACTGCTAATCCAGCCTCGGGTGGAGAGGCCTGAAGAATTTGTCAAACGGTCGCTATTACCAGCCTCATTAGGGCCACAGCTCTGTAGAACCCCCTGAACACAGCCAGACTGTCTGAAAGGCAATGGGGCTTTCAGGAGAAATTCAGTAGGAAACAAGTGAGATAGTAGAGCTGGATTTCTCTCTCCATCAGTATTGGGTTGCCCATGGGAGCCAAAAACGCACCCGTGAGGGTAGAGACCAATCTTACATTCTGTGCTCATTCTGTACTCCATGCACTTGGCAATGACATACTTGGTACTCTATAAATATTGGTTGACAACTGAGTGAATGAGTGTTTTGCCAGTGAGTGGGGTGGTCTCACTTGCTGCAAGTCTTTGTACAATTTAAGAATTTTTTTCTCGTGGAGGGATAAATTCTGCACTAACCCAGTTTCTTCTCATGGAGAATTGTGATGCCAGACATGTAGGGAGCAACAGCCCCAGACACAGAGAGAAAAGTTCTGGGTCTGAATTTTGACTCGTCCTCTGACTAGTTGTGTGGCCATGGAGGAGTTACATAAGCATTTTGAACTTCAAGTTCCTTATCTGAGAATGGAGAGTAACAATCCCTACCCCATGAGGCCTTTTCCCCCCATAATTCAGTGAAACAAAGTCTGTGTGACCTGCCAGTTTCTGGGAGGTGGCAGCTAAGAGAAAGAGCACATGTCTGGCACCAGAATATGCTCAGATCCTGGTTTTGCTACATGCCAGCGGAGTGTCCTTGGGCTAGTCACTTAACTCCTCTAATGCTTCTCTTCATCTCTAAAAAAGGAGGACAGTAGTGTCTGTTCCATTGGATTGAGGGGATAGTGAATGTAATGCGCTTAACATGCTGCTAGAATATGGTAAGCACTTATTATTACCATTCTTGTTAGAAAGAGGAAGCAATTCCTCATTTGCATCAGTCTTTTGACTAGATTAAGAGGCTTTTTGTTTCTTACAGATTTTTCTTGATTTCTTTTAAGTAAACTTTTAAGAACATAGCTACCCCATGTCACTGAGTTTTGCTATGAAATTTTTATGCAGTGTATCTTTTTTTTTGCATTTCCTACCACAGCATGTGCCCGCCCTCCCAACATATAACCTTGCTTTTTTTTTGGAATAGAACCACTGAGACATGAAAGGGCTTTTATGAACTGTATCATATCCTATGCCCTTCTCCAGATATTTAGGGTATAATCCAAGTTCATGATGCAATTAATGAAAAAGTGTAAACCAAGGGACACCTATCACACTGAGGCGTCATGTGGCTATTCCTCCAGTGTGATCTCAGAGAATTCTCAGATTGTACAGCATTTCCATGCTTCAAGTTTCTCATCTATCCAGAGGGGATTCCTGATTCATACTGACAGAGAGAAGCTCCAGATGCATGGTACATAAGCAAAAGCTTTTAATCGAAAGAAGACTGAGGACACAAGTACTGTTCTGTGGTCCTCAAGACAAATTGTGCATGCTCTCTTCTTCTGGGTGGTTGAAGAACCCTATAAAAGTGCTCCTCGATGAATCACCCACAGCTCTCAGAACTGCTCAGCTCTCTGCCTGCACAAAACGGCAGCATTTCCATGATAGTCTTTACATAGCTGGCCCCCCTGTTTCTAATGCAAAGAACTGCTCACAGAAATTCTGAAAATCAGAAATCTCAGCCACCTAACTCCTGCTGCTGCGCAATCTGGATGACTAACAAACGGTGCTCCCATAGGAAAGACTGTTCTCGAAACAGCTGTCAGCATGGCCACCTGCCTTCTCTACCTTTTCCTCCCTTTCCTCTAGCTGCCCGTGAAGCCCTGGTGTGTTTGAATGAATCCCCAGGTGAGGCAGCTGGGAGAGGAGCAGGGTCTGGAAGGAGCAGCACTAGAGCTTCTCGAAACCTAGAAGGTTCCTGTCTTGGCCACACAAAGCTCCGGGCCCAGAGGATTAGTCAAGCCAGGCTCCCTGTGGGCAAGCGTGGGTCCTAGCACCTCCTAGTTTGCACTGTGCCCTGTTATGTTACTAGATGCTTTTCTACGTCTAACTTCATCCTCACTATGCCATGAGACAGGAATGATTTTCCAGTTTTCCAGATTAGAGACTCGAGGCTCAGGGAGGCGAAGCAACCTATCCGAAATCACACAGTTGGCGAGCAGCACAGCTGGAAGTCGAATATGACTCTGTCTGACAATTAACCTCAGGGTTTTTTCCCCAAAAAAACAATCTACCTCCACATGGTGAGTCAAGATAAATTCACAGGCTGAATCCCAGACATATTTTGCCTTGGTGGCAACAATATTTTTCAAATGAAAACAGAGTATTGATGAATAATTTCCCAAGGAGATTTGAACGCTGGAATGCTGGTGATTGTGCTAATGAAAATCAGCAATCCCATTCACTGGGCAGCTTTCCTCCTGAATCTTCGGGTCTCAGAGACCCAGAGGTTATTTCTGATGACATCAGCAGCTGTATGGATCCAGTTCAGGAATCTCGAAACCACATATGTGACTCACATGTCGTTGTTCTAACAGTAGGAAACATATTAACTCAGCTTTAAAGAGCGTTCAGTGAGAAGCCAGGCTTCCAAAAACCAGTTTCTGGGTTGGTGTGGCACACAGTCTAAGCCTTTTTGCTGATGACAGTGTCGTAGTGTTAGGCTGTACATTATGTGACCTGACAGATTAACGAGACTCAGTTGGCTTTTATGGACTCTGTGTCCCAGCCCATTCCACTGACTTCTATAGCAGGTGACTAATGAATACCTCACCGCCATGACATCTTGAATTGCAGGCCATCGGGGTTGTCATTTGATTGAACAATATATTTGAAACTGTTTTTAAAAACATGTGTTACAAAATCACTCTGTGAAAATCATAAAAGGAATTCTTTTCAGCCTTGCTCAGCAGGGACGTTAATGCCGGTGTATTACTGACCTTCCTGAAGGAAGTAAAAGGTCACTTCTTTTTCTCCAAGTACATGTTGTTGATTCTTTTTATAGATTTTATGTGCTTACAATCAGAGTTTTTTCACAGTTGGACCACCAACTGTCTCAGAGGGGAGGTCTCACAAATATTTCACATTCTGTAGTGTTCACATGGCAGCTGAAGGCCCAGAGCATATTCTAGAGACTAGAAACTGGTTAGGACAGAAATTATTACACTTAGAGCCAACATGAGTTCCACGGCACCTTCTGCTCCTTTCCTGCAGCATGTTCTTGGGAAAGTCTCTGAGCTTCTCTGTATCTCAGCCTTCTTGTATCTAAAAATGGGGAAAATAATGTATTTCATGGGGTAGAGGGTGGAGTCTGTGAGGATTAAAATAAGACACTGGATAGAAGCGACCAGATACCTAGAAAGTGCTCAGAAAGGTAGTCTTATTCATTCCTTTGCCTTCATAGGAACAGTGGACAGCTGAATAATGAAGCAAGTTCTCAAACAAGATGCTGAGGCTGGCAGAGTGTGTAGAGGGAGGAATTTGGCAGTGTCAGAGCTACAGGGAGAGAGGGAGGAGGGGAGACCAGGGAGGCAACCACCATGCGGGTGTCAGAGGAAATGACAAATTCTGTTAAAAGACATGAGAGTTTTTCTGACTTAAGAGATTTGCTCTTTCAGGTTTTCTCTCTTCTGCTTTTTTAGGTGATATAGGGAAAAGGGGAAACAAACATATGCTTTTATTTACTGGAAGGAGTAGAGGAAAGGGAGTAGAGACAGAGAGAAAAAACAGAACCTAATGTTGGGCTATTAAAACTGGTGTAGACTGAAATGGCAATGCCTTGAAATTTCCTCATCACATTAATAGGTTCATCAGGGCTCCAGTTGTTGTTATTGGGAAGTTAAATAAAAATGTACCCACAAAGATTAAGGCCTGATGTGATAGTTCTCTAGACGTTGGGTTGTTTACCATAAGGAAAGTAAAAGCAGCTATATTCGAGTGTGCATTTGTGCAGAGGAGTTTTAGACGGGCAACTTTGCATCCGTAGGTGCACTGACTTCTAAGAAACACAGCATCTGCAAAACTGGGAGACACACTCCAAGTCTGCTCATAAAAGTCTTTATCTTCTTTTGGGAGGGAGGTAATTCGACTGGTCTTAACAGGCAGCTGGATAAAACACTCTAGTAAAGAAGGGGACATGACTAAGCTCATTTGCACACAGAGGCTCAGCAAGCAAGACTTCACAGCAGCCTCTATACAGTATTTTCAAAAGATTTATCTGAGCCCTGACCAGGTAGCTAAGTTGGTTAGAGCATCATCCTAACAGCGAATGGGGGTGAGGGGAGCAGTCTGGAGTACCTGAGGGTCTGGGTGATGTAAAATGTCCTGAGAATTCCACAGCAGTTACTGTTTTCAGCTTTGGTGATGGAAACGTCACAAGAGGCCACCTTTGAATATGTGGACTATGCTAATTTTCCTTGGCAATTTTGATGAAATAATGGGGACCATGATATCCTGATATTTTTCCAAGAGTTGGCTATCCAATCAGTAGGCATTCATATCATATCATCACACCTTTTAATAATCCAAAAAGTCCATGGAAATATTGTGCATGCTTATAGGCTTGGCTAACTCTGAGGATCAAATCGGGGGCTTACTATTGATGGAGACATCCACACAGAGATGAAAGGGACTCCTATCAGGGACATTGTAACTGGGATTCCAGTGTTGGCTGGGTGAGCAAGGGAATTGAGTAGGTGGTCCTTTCAACTGCTAGGGATCATTGATTCCATAACTAACTGGAATATGAGCTTGGCAGGGACATTGGGGCATTTGCTGCTTTTCCCTAGAGGAGAGCATTCATTCCTCATAACATGACACATTCTTCATAACTCCCTATCCTGAGTCCATACTAAAGAGTGATAGGGATTGAAGCTGGATAAACCAAAGGCTCCACATTCTACTCCCAGGTAGATTTCCTCCATCTTGAGGAGGAAAAGTGTGTGGCCTTTTCCTCAAGTGTGGCCCACCAGGCTTTCATGACACAGGACTGGATATTGTTGGATGTTTGGGACACATCCCAGGCAGGCTTGGCCCTGCCATCTCCTCACTCACACTAAATTATATGACCCTCTGAGCCCCACCACCATGTGCCTCACCTGAATCTACCTGAAGGATGTCTCCTGCTGTCATTCCTACCAGGTACACAAGTTTCATGTTGGTGCTGCTGGTCCCACAGGATGCTACGTTTGAGGTCCAGAGATGTTATGGAAGGGACAACAAACATCCACCATGAAAATAAAAAATGACACTGGAGTCAGGTGAAACCAGTCCCTTCCACTTTTTTAGCTTCTTAATTTTTGATTGGGTCTTTGAAAGAATAAAACGTATATGGGCCCAGATCTTACTCATGAGAATTAACTTTAAAAAACATGGTAAGTTCTCTCTTCAATACCAATGCTCACTCTGGGCTCTGGGCTGTGGTACTCAGGGTCTGCTCATAGCAGAGTGGCTAGTGGCCATCCCTTTTCTTGGAAATTGTCAAAAGAGCGAAAAAACCCTGGGCAGGGTGGAAGGTAGGGAAGAAATCTCTCACTACTTTGAGGAAGGACAAGGACAATAGCATCAGGACCTGCTTTCCCTGTGAGACAGCCTTGGGACCTAGGATTGCCTAGACCAAGGAAAGGATAACTATTGCTGGAAATCACCAAATGGTATGGGAGAGAACAAGCAAATACTTTCATGGAAAATGCCCTCCTACAACTTTTAAAAAATCAGGGCAGTTATGAGGAGAGGGAGTAGTTCCATGGCCTTGACCTTCCTTTGTAGACAATGCAGTCTGGAGAAGAGTGGGTTACACTGCATGTGGAGGACTCACTCCTCTCCCTCACCATTCACCCGAATCCCACTGGGATATTCTAATCTCCTTGGAACACACTGCATTATCTGTACTCTAGCACAGCTCATGTTTCAAATGGCAGGCTGTGGAGCAATCTGATTGTTTTATAGACACAGCCAAGAGAGGAGTCCGATTCCTAGCTCTTGGCCACGTGCCCTCTTTGAGGGAGAAGACCCTGTGGTGTATAGAGACCAGCCAAGTGAGTAAAGATTTCAGAAACTTCAAAGGCCTGGGAGGAGCCAGAAACAATAAAAAGGAAAATGATAAACATTCAGCTGAAAGTCAGGCAAGTAAAAATCCCTGAGAAGTCACTCTGAGCAGAGTTAGGGGCTGATTCTCAGAGGCCTGTGGCAACATTCCATGGTTACACAATGTTCCAAGAAGCAATTATTAGCTTTGCTGTAGTTGTGATTAGCACAGTTAATGACTCGTAGAGGTGGAAAGGCAATGATAGTGAGAAAGATGAGCCCACTGAAAGGGGTTTCTGCTCCAGCCCCAAACTCTCCACCTAAGGGGAGCTCATCCCACCTTCCAGGAAGAGGGAACTAGAATGCTTCCATCCATCTTGAAATTTCAGTTTTGGAACGAGTGTAGAAGGAGTAATAAGATTTTTTTTTAAGAGGCAAAAGCAGTTTCTATATCATAGCTAGATAAAATTTGTACTATTAAAGGACTCATCACCTCCCATGCACGAAGCTATGCCATGGGATTCTACATCGTTAGGGTCATGTCTACAGAAAGACCAGGGGAGCATGAAAGTGGCCAGCTGGAATGTTTAGGTCCAAAACATTGGAAGAACTCAGCCTGACTGCTCTGGGGCACTGAAATAGCTTAAAGGGGGAAAAAAAGGTAGATGACTGGATTTGACTCAACTAAGCAAGTGTGAGCACTTAGTCTGCACCTGGGTACTTTTTAGGGAGGTGGGATGCACCCAAAAACAGCACCGAGAACCCTTATGTCACAGAGCTTACATTCTAGAGGAACAGATGGCAAATGAGAGTCACAGGGACCAAGACTAGGTTTGAAGGTGGTAAGTGCTGTGGAAGGGAAGAAATGTGGAGCGCAGAAAGGGTACTGGGGGTGTTGGGAAGTAGGCTGCAGATTTAAATAGGAGGTTTAAGTTTTGGCGTCACTGAGATGGTGAGATTAGAGCGAAGACGTGAAGGAGGTGAGAAAGGTAGCCCACGGGTTTCTGGGGGAGGAGCATTCCAGAGAGAGAAAATTGTTCCCTTCTCAGCCAAGCCAGGAGTGGGCCTCCTGTGCGTCAGAAGTACAGCAGGGGCCAGGGAGGCTGCAGTGAAATGAGTAACGTGGAGGGAGGGGATGGAAACTCAGGGAGGAAAAGGATCCGGAGGCCCTGCAGGGTCTGTGAGGCCATTGTGAAGATATCGTCAGGGTATGATATTTCAAACACAAAGTTTGAATACCTGTATACCTGAGTACTGAGGGAACTCAAATAGTTCAGAGAGAAAAAAAGATCTATATATTTATATCGATATAAAAATATAGGTACAATCAAGATGCTCACAGTCTACTGAGACCTAAGTAAGTAAAACTATGGTAATAATACATGTGAAAAGTAGATAATACACTTAACAAAGGCTAAGACGCAGAATAGAGAGAAAGACCTATGATCATTTTTGGATGAACTAGGGCAAAATTCTTACAGGAGAAGCGGTCCGAGCCTATTGGTTCAAGTCAAGGAGAAGTGTGTTGGCATTTACTTTACAGATGTGTGCACAGGGGGCGCTGAGACTCCGAGGAGCGGCAGCTTGCCCCGAGTTGCCCAGCGCTTAGCTTCCAGTTCAGGCAACTTCCTAATAGAGCAGTTGCCCCTCCTGTGTGTGGACCCAGTGGGGGTGTTGTTTGGGGTAATTCTCCTCCAGCTTCCCACTGAGGCCATGGAACACAAAGCCTTTGCCTAACTTGCTCTCTTGGCTCCTGATGTCCGTGGACGCGCACTGTTGGAGCACCTCTCAGTCAAATACTCCCCTTAATGGAATCTAGACTGTGAGCAGTGTGAGGATGGCCCTGTGCAAATGAATTTCCCATGCTGGCAAAGCCTAGAGCAGAGAGGGGAAGACCTACAATCAAATGAAATGTGTGTGGGTACAATAATTAAGAATTCACTGGAAACAAGATCTTCCAAGGTCAATAACCAGAACATTGAAATGTGTTCTTTGTGGCAGAGTAGAAAGTTCGCAGAAGGTTGGTCTCAGACAGACCTGGGTTCATATCTAGGTCCATTCCCTTGCTGGCTGTGTGACCTGTTTTCTTTCTCTGTTGCATGGATTGCAATACTCCCCTTTTCCAGCTCCCAGGACTGTGCCTTGGGATCATGGACATAAAAGAGTACATGTGATTTTTTTTTAAACTTTATCGGCTTATGTGGTCAATAAGACACAATTTTGAAATCTTTTGATCTACAGCATCTTTGTATTAGAAATTAAAACCTTTGAGAGATATATGTCTAAAGCCTTCATGGTATAGATGAACAAACATTTAAGATTGCACAACGAGTTAGGGGCCAAAGCTGGGCCTGGGTCTCCTGACTCACCTCTCAGGGCACTTTCAGAGATTATGGACTGTATAGTGGAGCATGTGAATGAAGATTCCCCCTGCTTTTGGCTGACTCAGAGAGACAGGAAGTACCATTTCCTCCTGGGGCTCTTCCACTGGAAGCACCTTGCTTTCCTTGTATAACAAGCACTTTCACTGGTTTTTAAACCATTTCTTCCCCCTACTCCCACAAAAGACCATTTATCAAGCACCAACAGAGTTACTAGACTGAGGTAGGGGCTTATATGAAAACTGTTCTCTTTAATCCTCCCTGTCACCCAATGCATTATTAGTGGCTCCACTTGGCAGGTGAAGAAACTGAGGCTCTGAGAACTGAAGTGACTTTCCTGTGTCCCCAGGATTAGGAGATAGCAGAGCTGGAGCTGGAGCGCACCTTGAAAGGCACTGTGCCTCAACATCTTTCCACTTCCCCAAAACTCTATGTGCTACTTTCTCTTCTGGCCCCTGGAAGAAGGTAGCAGTCTGGACTAGAAAGAGCTTAATGGAAGGAAGCAGCTGAAGAAGTGGAATCTGTCTTTTTAAATAGATCTGATAAGTAGCATTCACATCACAAATGAGACTTTGTGGACAATCTAATTTTTTTACAAGATTGTAAAAAACAGAGCTAACGATGTTTTTTACACACAGAGACTTTTCACCCAAAGCAGTTTCACAGATATGATGCAGATAAATCAAAGGCAGAATTTACGAGTGGGTCTGACACGCAGCAATGTGGGAGAGCCTGTTAGAGACAGTATCTGTGTAAGAACAGAAGCACCAAATTCAGAACCGCTTAAATCAGAGACTCCTGGCATACAAGATAGGCTCATTACTACTATAAATATATCAGTGTATAAGAAAAGAGTGAAAATCACTTGAGCTTAGCTATCTAGGAGCAACCACTCCTGACTGTGTAGCATGTTTTTTTCTTCTTTGTCTCTGAACACTGCTTTTTGAAAACACTGGCTGGAGTCAGACTGTACGTAAATTTGTATATTTTGCTTTTTTCACTTGGTGTTATTTGTATTATTTACTATGATAAACATGTATTTGAAACACAATATTTAATAGATAAATCATATTCCATTACTGGAATGAAAGGAAAAAAACACTTTTAAAGAAAAACACAGGTGGAAAATAAGGATAGAAACATAATGTGGAAAAAGAAAAGGTGGAATGAGTTCCAGGTTTTGGAAAGATAAGGTCTTTGTGAGGGAAGATGGAATGGACTATCTCATTTCAGTGATACTCCAAATTGACTTCTCTAATTCTAGTTAACATTCTTGTGACGGCATTTGGGATGACTGTTCAACTGGCTAGGTGCCAAGGAGAAGTGCTGGCAAACTTCTGCCAAGTGCCAGACAGTGAGTAGTTTACATTTTGAGGGTCGTGTGTTCTCTGTTGCAACTGCTCAGCTCTGCCGTTATAGCAGGAAAGCAACCACAGTTAATACTAGACCAATGAACATGGATGTGTTTCAGTAAAACTTTACTTACAAACACAGGTGGTGGAGCCCTGGCAGATGTGGCTCAGTAGATTGAGCACCAGACTGTGAAGCAAAGGGTCGCCAGTTCGATTCCCAGTCAGGGCACAGGCCTGGGTTGTGGGCCAGGTCCCCAGTAGGGGGTGAGTGAGAGGCAACCAAACATTGATGTTTCTTTCCCTCTCTTTCTCTCTCCCTTTCTCTCTTTCTACAAATAAATAAAATCTTAAAAAAAAAAAAGAGGTGGTGGATGGGATTTGACCCTTCATATGAGATTTTTTAAAATCAGTCTTTGTCCATGCTGGTCTTGGTGCTAGACTCTATACAGATACAGAGAAGAACAAAATTTGTTGTCCTTGCCCTCAAGGAACTGGAAGAGATAAGAAAAGGGATTGTCAATCTAAGAAAAAGAAATGTCCAAACTATAAACATTTTTATGAGTTTTATTTGAGCTGAACCAATGACACCTACCTGCCAGGAAGCAAAATCTCAATGAATCAAGGGAATGCTCTGAAGAATGGCAATTTTGCTCCTCATTTTATACATTACAAACAAAGGAGGAGGTGGAGGGGGGTTACATGAAATTCACTGGTGATAGATTTAGGGAGGTGGGAGAAAGCAAAGCAGGGGAAATCTCTGGGGTTGGATAAAGGTAAAATGAATGAATAGATGCATACTTCTCTCACACAGGTGGGCACAGGATCATTAACAGTTAACAATTAACATGATAACAATAACAAAATGAGGGGCTCTGTGGTCTCCTGCTCTGGTGGGGGCCTGTGCCCTGAAGGGTCTGGGGAAAGAAAATTACCCTGACACTCTAAAGGTGTGTTATTATAGATGCAAAAAAGACCATTAAGACAGGCTCAATTAAGGTAAGGACTGACCTTTGTCGAAGATACTGGCCTAGGACATGACTGCCTGCTATGACTCCCTTTTAGTTAGGAAGTTTTAATTTCAGCCCATTCTATGTGGTTACTTTAGGTCTCTGAGTTTGTAAGGCTGCCATGTGGGCCTCCCCTGAGCTAGTCAGGTTAGTACGTGGCCCCCTTTTCAACCACAGGATCATTACAAGGCAGCATATTTAGAGCAATAAACAAGGTGCAGCCAAAATGCTGTGAGATCCACAGGAAGGAAGAAGAGGGTTTTCTTTGAGCAATAAAGAAGTTCTCACAAATAGGGGGGCGTGGAATTCCTAGCCTGGGTTCCAGAACTGGAGGTCACTTATGCGTGCCCATGCTGTTAGCTGTCTCCTGGTTCTTCTCCTACTCGGTTTGGGGTTGGTGGGGGGGTGTCTCCACAGAAAAGCCCAAATCTTGGGCCTGGCCCAGACTAGTAAAATTTCCTGAGAAACTGGTGGGCACTTTCCAGAGCAAACTTTACTATGGCCCTGGCTCATTTTTCACTCTTGTTTGATCAACCTATGAAAACAGCGAAGGCCGGGGCCTCTTTGAAATCCTTCTGTGTTGTGTTTATTTGGTGTGTATACATGTTATACAAGGTCCTAAAGATTAAATCGCAGGGAGTTGTTTCGAGATACAAATTCCACCCACAGCTGTGGGGCAACTGTGTGGCCTCCATTCAATCCTATAACAAGTGCCTACTATGGGCATAGGTGATTTTCCTGGGCTCTCATCCAAGATCATTATCAGCCCTTGGTTTCCAGCACCATGTGCACCATCCACCAGCCACCAGCAGCTGCAAGACAAAGTGTCAAAGAGAGAAAGGGTCCTGGGAAGTCTGGCTCTGGAGAAAGCAAAGGGGATGAAGAAGCAGAAGAAAAGGGTAGTTGTTGTGTTAGAGGGAGGTGGTGTTAATTGTTTTTCTTTCAGCAGAAATCCAGCTGAGATGAGTGTTAATGACTCCATTTCTATTCTTGTTAAGAGTAACCCAGCTCTCCAGAGGTTCTTGAAACAACAATGGTGTCTACCAGTGTTTTTCTGGTAGAGCACATACTGTGCTCCAATCACCCCTTCCCCACAGCTGCTAAGAAAAACTTAACCACCATTCCGGTAGATTGCTGTAAGAGCAGTGATGAAGGGAAGCTGGAAAGACGATGTCAGAGTGCTAGAAGTCTTCCTACTCAGGGGTCCAGAAGATTTACACACTTACATATTATTAAAACAGGATTAAAATATAAGAATACATTTAATTTAATATTCAATTATTCTACTTTTAAAATTCGGAACAGGGAGAGTACTTTTTAGAAAATAAGTAAGTACTATTTATGCAATGTGAAGTTCAAAGAAGGAAGACATTGAGAGGTAGAGAAGGAGACAACGGCATGGAGAAAACACAAAGGAGAGCGGGGAATGGAACCCATAATAAAAAAAGCAAAATTTCCTATTGACAGTGAGGGGAAGAGAACAAAGGTTGAGGAGAAAGAATCAACTTTCAGTGAAGAGAGAAGACTTAGGAGGACAAGAAAAAGGGGGTGGGGGAGAGTCATACGCATATAAAACTTCTGAAGAAAATGTCACCTGGAGTCTTCAGGGGCAGAATGAAGGCCTGCGGCTCTTCCCACCCTCATCCTAAAGCTCCAGAGGCTCTGGTTTGAAGGGAGCTGCCTCCACAGCTCTGCCAGGGGAGGGTTGTGGTGGTTGCTATGGTATCGCTCAGAACAATATCGCGGCTGACATTGACATGCAGGCAGCTCTCCCGGGTTGACTGGTCATGGATTTGGACCCGGGTTATGGGTTATCAACTCAACACTCTTCATGGGCCTCCTATAAGAAAAGGAGCAAGCTCTTGAAGCCTGGGATTTAGGTTGTATCAAAGAATGGGCATTTAAAAGCATTTTTTGGCAAAGATAAGAGTCTTCCTTTGGGTTAAGAAAAACTTCATTGAAGTAATGAGGATAATTGCGTATGAGTCAGCACATACTTATTGAACAACGACAGCGAGCCAAGCACTGCCTGTGTCTCTACACACACATTATCTCATCTAGTATTCAAAATAATCCTGTGAATTAGTTATTATTTTCACTTTCTTGGTGAAGAGAGTGAAGCTGGGTTACTAAGTAGTGGGTTTGGGTTGGTGCCAACGTCAAAGTTCAAGTGCTTTCCACCATCTCAGCTTTTCTAACTTCTTGGACCTGAAACAAATTCAGCAGGAAAGAGAACTTGGCTTTAAGGGCTCACTAGTCAAGGGAACATTTGGAAATGTCTGCAGTGATGCTACTGGGTGGCTGGGTGATGCTACTGGCATCTAGTGGATGGAGGCCAGGGATGCTAGGGAACATCAATGCTCAGCTCAGCCCCCACAACAAAGAACTCTCTGGCCCCAAATGTCAACAGTGCTGAGGCTAAGAAACCCTGAGCAAGATAGAAGCCCTTGCCAGGGCTGCTCTCAAAAACAAAAGCAAAAACAAAAACAAAAACAAAACACCTTACAAGGACACTCAGATATAGTCAGATTGCACAAATTTTAATACTTTAAGTACCTCAGAGGCCTTAGGGAACAAAAAAGTGGGAAAATTGCCTTTGCTACTTTGCTGCATAAATATAAGAATTTCCAAGCAGTTTCTTCAATACCATGTGTGAGGAAGAAAATAGGAAATGCTGTACAGAATAATGCTGAAACTTTTCTTTCTCACTTCTTTAGGCCTGTTCATCGTCTGCCTACAACTCTGCCAACAGTAACTTGATTGTTCTCTCCGTCTGTGTTCTGGCTTTCCTTGAGTCTACACCTTGCCCATCATCATCTTTCTAAAACACAGGTAAGGTCGTACCACCACTAACCCCTAATAAGGTCTCCTTATTGCCCTCAGAATCGAGACAACTTATCCTGCCCACCTGGAACTTGGGGCTTCTATGATCCTGCCCCCATCTGACCCTTCCAACTTTATTCCCAACATCTCCCTTTCCAAGCAGTCCTTATATTCCAACCAAGCTACAACACTTGTTCTTACGGGTTGGTGGTAGACAGGCTCATAGCCTCTGTCATTTTCATAAAGCAATTCCTTTTTCTTGGAATGCACTTTAATTTGTCAGTTATGACCAACTCTTACCTCAAGGTACAGTTCACATACCACCTCATCAAGTAGTTCCATGATTTTCTAAATTATGAATAAATTCTTTTACCTCTGAAATCCCATAGTCCTTACTCAGTACCCCCCCAATTTAGATTTGCATGCATGTATATGAATTATATGTGAAATATAGAATATGTAATATATAAAGAGAATATTATATGATATGTGATATATGCTATATCACAAGGTTTTCTTTATATTGATACAAGAACATCTATATATGTCAATGGAAGAGAGTAAAGAACCAGAAATGAACTCAAGTGTATAATTTAATATGAATTTAGTATATAGTAAAAGGGGCATTTCATTTTTTATTTTTAACTTTTAAAATATATTTTATTCATTGTATTGTCCCATTCCCCCCTCTTATATTCCCCTCCACACTGTACACCATCTCCTACCCTCATTCCAGCTCCCCTTAGTTCATGGCCACGGGTCATACACATAAGTTCTTTGGCTTCTCCATTTCCTATACTACTCTTAACCTCTCCCTGTCTAATTTGTAACTACCATTTATACTACTTATTCCCTGTACTTTTCTTCCCATTCCCTCCCCCCTTCCCCGCTGAAAACCTTCCATGTGATGTCCATTTCTGTGATCCTGTTAAAAGGGGCATTTTAAATAGGCCTCTAACCAGTCATTAAATATGTACAGCACTTTATACAATTTCAAAATACATACAGATGGATTAAAAACCCAAATATTTAAATAAAAACCATTATAATAATACTTAAGAAAATATATTCTTGGGATAGGAAAGCCTTAAATAATACATAAAAAAGTGAAAAGAAATAAAATACATATAATTTATTTTTTAATTGGAAGAAATTAACTTGAACAAAGTACAGATATACTTGGAGAAAATATAAATATTAATAACACTTTAATATTAATATTAAAATTATCAACTAAGTTTAACATAAATATGTAAAGAGCTTTAACAATTCAATAAATAAAAAGTGGCCCAATCAAAATAATAGGTAAATGATATAAGAAGGCAGGTCACAAACTAAAATACACAAATGGCCATTGAACACAAGAAAAGATAGTGAACCTCACTCAGTAATCATTGAAACATAAAGCCATCTACCACATCCCACTTTTAGTCCCTATGGTTTGCAAAACATGAAAATGGCTAATAATATCAAGTCACGGTGAGGGTGTGGAGAAGTAGTGACTCTAGTATATTGTGGATATGAATATAATTAATAACATTTATTTTCAAAATAATTTAAGTTTCACTGAAATTTAAAATGTGCCCATTCTTTGGGGTAGCTGTACCACTCTAGGAGTGAATCTTTATGAAATATGTACATGTGCAAAACAGAAGAAACTTAAATGTGCCTCAGAAGGGAAATGACTAAATCAATGATGGCGCGTGTGTACTATTGGATACTAGGCAGCCATTAGAAGGGATAATACAGAGATACAAACATTGCCATGAAAAGTCATCTCAGTCATATTCTAAACTGAAAAAGCAAGATGTGGTTATGGACAGGGAGACAGACATGGACCGCATAGTTTCTGGAAATCTGTACACTAGAGCTTAACTTGGGGAGGGATTAGGGAGAGAAAGATTCTTTATTTTTTAATTTTAGCCCTTTACCTCCGTTTTTATTGCTTTACGGCTTGATTTTTAAAAAATGACTAGATACGCGTACAGCTTTTGTCATTTTGTGAACAATGAAATGGATATCCAACAGGATAACCGTAACAGCTACCATCTGTTAAACACCTAGCTTCAAAGCATCCTGAAAATTGTCTTAAGTGCCGTCATCCCATACGACCCATGAGCAGCCTGCTAAAGGTATGCGTTATGTCATATTACAAAACCAAGAAACTGAGTTTCAGAGAGTTGAAGCATTTACTCTCTGGAAATAGAAAGAGTAGGCTGTAGAGCCAGATAAGAACAAGATCTGTCTCCTAGCCAAGCCAACACCCTTGACTGTAAGAGAGGATGAGAGTATTGGGTAAGGAGGGTGCCCTGGCAGCAAGGGCTAAGTCCATGAACCAGTCGGGAGTGGGAAGAGCCAGGCAAAGATACAGGTACCTACCTTACAAAGCGCCAAAAGGCCAAAAGTGGAGGAGGGGTGTGTGTGAGCAGTAATGCGAGTCCTGCCTAGTAAGAGGCGTTGCATTGTGCTTGTAGTGCCCCTGTGACGAGGAGGCATGAAGTTAGGTTATCCTGAAGGCACAGAGTCAGGGCTCAGAAAACTGCCTTATGGAAGAGGGAGTTAATTTGTTCTAAAGAATCATATAGGATGTGAAGAGGGCTAAAAATGGGCAGAGTCTTCTGGGAGGCAGACTTCAGCTTGATAAAAGGAGCATACATTTAAGGTCCAGAGAATTTGGGGGAAAAAATGAAAAGTCTGGACTGACTGCATAAGGAAGGCAATGCCTGTCCCCTGTTACTGGAGAAGTCCCGCCTTGGTCAGGAATGCTCCATGAAAAGCTGAAGTTTGACCTTGCACGTGACCCTCAGTATTCAAAGTCTATGTTTTCTCCTGCCCAGCACTCCCTCATTTCCACCCCCTTTTTTTTTTTAATTTGGGGAACTACTTTTCCTCCATTGGATGCAGTCCTGATTAAATCCATGAAGATGCTCCTATCTCTTCTAAACCCCATGAAGCCAATCTTTCATTCTCCCTGGGATTCGAATCTTAAGCAGAGTCACTTAAGGACAGAATAAAATGGTTAGTGGGGGGTTTTCCCCCAAAAGATGGTGATTTGAAGAGCCTGTCTAGTCATCTGGCCTCTTCCCTGTAGTCTCTCAAGAGCCTCCGCCAATTGCAGGTCTGGACAGTTAGCTCCAGTCTCTCATTCCAGTAAATTCTGTTTGACCTAGGTTGACTGTCGTTAGTTTCTATAGCATCTTAACAAAGAGCCTTAAGTGATAAAAGAGGATTTGTAAGTTACTGGTACCCAGAATTGGTCATTCATTTTTTTTTTTGCTCATTCATTCATGCAAAACCTTACATATGTTGGGTTCTGCTTTTGGCACTGGGGTTGCAAGCCCAGGGATCCTAGACTTAGGAGAAAAACAAGCCCAAGAAGCTAAAGGAGTCAACCAATGAGGTCCATAACCCATCATTTGGGGTGAGCGAATATTTCTTAGAGGAGTTAACACTAGAATTGAGTCAAAGAGTAAACCTGTCCCATGCGTCCTTCTTTCTGCATCCTGCTCCTGCTCCCACATCAGCAGGCACATTCCCATTTGCTTACTCAGTGCCATTGAACTTGCGTCCCTAGAAGCACTGGTAGGAAGAAAGGAGTTAAATAGACTTTCATAGGAAAGTTTGGGAAGCTACACATTTAGAAAATTCCTTTGGGAGAATGGTATGTGTTTCCAAAAAAGTAACCAAAAAATGAACTCCTGGAGTCCAGCCCAGTTCTGGTTTAGCGAGGCAGGAGTCACTCTATAATTATATAGACTTTTTTTTTATGACAAAGATAATTGAATCATAAAAATACAAAGCACACTGGTCCAAATTACAGATATGACCCAAATGTGGTCACATGGAGTAGGTTTGTCTCAATGAAGTGGAAAGGGGTGTCCTCTCTCCTTGACTTTCAGATTGTCTGTGCTGCACACTTTACACCTGTGTGTCTGTGTCTCATTAATTATGACCTTTTAGCTTCTGAAACCCCATAGCACAGTGGGCAGTGTATGTGCACACTTGTGTTTATAAACAGTCATCATAGGAAAGCAGGGCTCTGGGCAGACCTTTGGGATGATGATGTTAAACCACAATATAATTTATTTGAGCAAACATTGATTGAACACCCTCTTTATGTCCTGCCCTGTGGCTAGAATCAGCGGATACAGAAATGAAAAGATGATTCTACCTTGGAGAATCTCAGTGTAGTGGGGAAGACAGATTAAAAAAGAGCTAACAATGTGAATCAGCACAGGACTGTGAGAAATGAAAAAAAAAAAAAAAAGCAATTCATTTCACAAAGGCTACCAGGAAAGCTTCACAGGAGAAGTGACATTTTGAGAAGGGTCTTGGAGGGCATGGAGAAGGACTACCTGTGCAAGGCCAAGATCTTTGAAAGTGAAAGAGTTCAGGGCACTGCCTGGCACTCTGTGTAATGCAAAGGGGGAGGCGTGCAGGGGGCTTAGTCTTCATGGGTGATGGCCCCTTCCCCACCCTTTATCATGGGTTACCACCGTGATGGTCAGCACAGCCTGAGAAACTGGGTAACTCTCATGCTTCACTTTTTTTTCCCACATAAGGCTGCACATCCTCCTTGACCAATCTCTGCAAATTTGGTGAGCAACAAGTTTTCAGAGTATTGTTTTCAGGCTCAGTTATGTGGTTTTACATTAAACACATTCAGGTGATCACCAATCATCTACCTGTTCAGTAAGATAGCTCTTAGACCGTGGGGAGGACAATGCTCGTGAAACCATCCATCTGAGGGCCACCGCTTTGGAATTTCATGCTATGAACAGTGACTGCAGATTTTACCTTCACCTTATCTATGAGAAAAGGTGATTAACAAGTACATGAATGGTAACAAGCACAATTACTGAGTTGATATTCTGCCTGCTTGAGGGAGAGAATTTTTTGAATGGCCACAGAAAGGAACTATTTCTAAACAATGAAAACTAGGTAATCCATTCTTATTCAATTCTTAATCAATTCTTATTCATCCGTGAAGGCTGGTATGTGAAGGACTCTTTACGACACCTGCTCTAGTACTGCAGCTAGAGTTTCACGCCCACCGAAGCCCCCACAGCACAGTATCATGCCTCCTCATGGACGTCACGCTATCTTATACTGTGGACACTCATGTGCACTTGAACTTTCCTACTCTCCTATGATCTCCATTAGAAGAGAACTGCTGTGTGGTTCACCTTTGCTTCCTTTTTTTTTCCACCCAAAGTACCTAGAGCTTTAAATTAGTGTAAAATAATTCCTGAATTATGTAATATTGTAAAATAATTATTTTTCATATACAAGGAGACTCATTATTTTGGTCATTGTTGGAGCTACATACTCTCTCAGTATTTATTCTTACTGCCCTACCGTTTGATCCCTCCGAATTAATGACTTTTAGCTACAGAGGTGCCAATGTGAATGTCGTCAGCATAAATCTGCTCTTCCAGCTGAACAGAATTGATGTGTCTTATAATTCAGATCTGAAGATGGGGCCTAGATCCTCCACTTGGTCCATAAATAGCCGTAGGAATGGCTGGATGAGGCACTTCTCTGCATTTAGTCTTCTCCAACGCCAAATCGAGACCTGCTTGCCTTCACTGGAAGACCGTGATCAAGATGAAGACAACAGATACGAATACGTCAAATATGAAACAAAAATGCCGTTAGTTATTGCCATGAAATATTAAACCCGATTTTACACCTCACATCTTGGGTAGCATTTCCATTGGCAGAGAAGCACTAAATCATGTGATTGAAGTTTCATTTCTTTAGCAAGCATGACTGAGGCTCACATCAGGCACTGTGAGTAAAAATATGAATGAAACCCAGTCTCAGGTCTCAGAGCTTTGTGGGGGCAGCAATTTATAAGCCAATTACTGCAGAGCATTGTTATAAAGCCAAAAACATGGCATATTTTCAAAGTACAGAGAGCACAAATTCCTTGCCTGAGGAATCGGGAAATGCTCAGGAGAAGTAGTTTAATAGGTATAATAGGCAGAATAATGCTACCTCCCCACCCCCCCAGATATTTACATTCTTCCCTGGAACTTGTGAATATGTTACAGTACATGGGAAAAGGGGATTTTCTAATGTGATTAAGAGCAAGAAACTCAAGTATGAAAACTGACCTAGGTTATCCAGGTGGGCCCCCCAAATCACATGAGTCCTTAAAAGCGCGGAACGTTTCTTTTGTGGCTGCTGTCAAAGGGACAGGTGAATGTGGGAGAATGGACAGAGAGATGTGACGTGAAGACCCAAACCCACCAGCGCTGCCTGTGAAGGTGGAGGAAGGGGCGGAGGAACGCTGCCCTGCTGACCCTTTGACATCAGCCAGTAAGACTCCATGTTGGACTCCTGACCTCCAGAACTGTGGATAATAAATGTGTGTGTTTTTCTAACCACTAAGCTTGTGATAATTTGTTACAGTAACGATAGGAAACTTACAAAATGAAAAGGTTTACCAAATGGAAGCATAAGCAAATGCCCTGCGGCTTAAGAGAGAAGGGTAATTTCTAGTAATGGCAAGTAGTTCCAAGTGGCTGAAACGTAAACTGGATGGAGGAGCAAAGATGAGAGAAAGGCTGGAGACACTCAGACCCTTGGCAATAACAGCTGCAGTAACAATAGCAGCAACATTTATTAGGCGCTTCATGTGTACCAGATACATGTCTAAGTGTTCTGCGCGTATTAACTCTAATACTCAAACATCCTATGAGATAGGAACTATTATTACGGCTCTGAAGCCAGATCACAGAGGAGGCTAAGTAACTTGCTTGAGCTTAACACAGTACACACAGCCAAGCGAGGATTCACACCCCCCAAATCTGTCTCCAGCGTCCTGCTTCTCACCACAACACACTAATGGGCAA
Source organism: Sturnira hondurensis (assembly GCF_014824575.4). Lineage (NCBI taxonomy): Eukaryota > Metazoa > Chordata > Mammalia > Chiroptera > Phyllostomidae > Sturnira > Sturnira hondurensis. The sequence goes on from NW_028095197.1 coordinate 17,062,968, forward strand.
AAGCAGGGCCTTGGGGAAGTTTAAATTGGAGAGAGACAATCAGATCAGCTTGGGGAATGGAGTAAAGAGATAAAGAGTTTCATTCCTTCTTACCATGCATTCTGTGTGCCTGTGTGTGCTGGTCTTGCTTTTTATCAGGAGACAGTGAGCAACACGTGAGCAGATAAGAAACTAGAAATGACTAAGGGCGGCGGGGGGGGAGGAGAGAGGAAGAAAATGAAGCACAGAGGGCCAGAGAGCTATTTCCCAAGGACGGACAACTGATGCAAGTCTTTCCAGCGAAGTCTGCTGTTACTATTTCACAACTCCCAGCACCTCTGTTTTCCCTGCCTTTTGACAAGAATCAGGAACAAATTCCTTGGTCCACACTTCCTGTCCCTCATGGTGATTCAGTGTGTCCACGTGTGTGTGCACTTCATTCTTCAAAACCACGATGTTTTCAGACACACATTGCCACACCGTTAGGTCATTTTAAAAGAAGCCGTATTAATTTGTCTCCCCGTGGACCCCACTGGCAATCCCACTTGGGTGCCTGTCGCTTCCCAAGCGCAGATAAATTCCCACAGGTCAAGCGTCTTCTCCAATTTGCTTCTCCTATTTGACCCTTGTCTGAGGGGTCTCCTCAGAGAAGAAGTGAGTGAATGAATGAATGCATCCCCCCCTTGGAAGCAGACTTTATGCTAGCTCCAGATGAACTAGAAACTTTTCTGAACATGATTTGTAACAAAAGAAAGGAAAACAAACAGGTTGTATCTTACAATCATCTGAAAATTTAAGATATACCGGCACCCAAGCCCCATCCCAGATCCATGAAAACAGAACCGTTAGGGATGGGGTATAGGTATGATTATTTTTTAATAAAAAGCCCCCCACCCTCCATGATCCCAATGTTCTCTGTGTTCAGAAACCACATCTTCAACCTTGTCAGAGCCCTTTCACCTTCACGAAGAAGGAAAACTGTGCCTTTGGAATTCGAAACACAGGTTGGATTCCTGCCTGTCTTCCTCATAATTTGAGGATGTTGCTCAGTATTTCTGAGCTCCAGGCCCCCATCCTTAAACTGCACTTCAATACTTTTTTCTTAGAGGTTTTGGAATGATTAAATGACATCAAATATGGGAAGCCACTAGCACATAGTAGGTACTCAGTAAACTGGAATTCTCTCCTTTTCACACACTTCCTCCCATAGAAATCCAGGTAAGGACGCGTGTGGGACAGCAAGCAGGGCTGTCCCCAGGTTGTCCCAGTGCCTCCCTCCAGCCAGAGGCCCTGCACACAAACTCTGTTTTTCACTGTGTTTCCAAGTGCTACTCCCAGAACTGGCCTGCACCTTTCCTGGGTGGCTGCCCAAACTTGGATACATTGTCCTCAGGCTTATGGGAGTGCTCTCCCTCTCGCTCTGTACCGAACAGAATCAGTGAGGTGGTCCCTGTCCTAGGGCATAATTCTACAGTTCGTTTAGTGGCATCCTGGCCTGGGCCTCCTTTGCACTGAGCTCAGGCTGCTGACCCTTCTGCTTGGATTTCTAGCCTGCACCAAGCAATGGTAGCTGGCAGGAGCCAGCACCCATTACTCAATACCAGCTTTCCAAGAGCTTGCCAGGGACCATGATTTGAATGCCTTTGCTACCAGGATGACTAAGGAACAACTGCCTGATAGTTCTCACTACTCCAATCTCCTGTGAGCATCAAGCCTCTGGTATTCTTCCACATGACCTAGATGTAAAAAACTGCTTGAGATGCTGTATTTCTGCTCCCAATGCCAATGTGTGTGGGGTTTGCCCCACACCAAGTAGTTTTCCAGCACGGAATGGATGTCCTACAATTCAACTCAATTCTGCCAGTTTACTTGGAGTGACCATCAGATCCCACAAGTTAGGGGCTCAGGCCTGCCAGACTGTCCTCTCCCCCGCCTTCAGATGACACTTACAACACCAGGTTACCACCTGGGCTTCTGACCAAAACGTCTATAGATCAGAGGTTTTCATGGCTCCCCACCTCGGGTTCAATTAATTTGCTGGAGTGATTCACAGAACTCAGAGAAACATTTACTTACTAGATTACCAGTTCACTGCACAAGGGTGTAACTCGGGAACAGCCAGACGGAAGGGATACACAGGGGAAGCCATGGGGACGGGTGTGGAGCTCCCATGCCCTCTCTGGGCACACCACTCTGCCAGCACCAGCACCTACCAGGTGCTTCACCTACCAGGAAGCTCTCCTAGCCCATCCTTTCGGAATTTTAAGGAGGCTTCCTCACAAAGGCACTTGATGGACTCACTGGCCATTGGTGACTGAACTTAATCTCCAGCCCCTCTCCCTGCCTCCTGTCAACCCCTATCCTTAAACCACCTAGGGGCACTTCAAAAGTCACCTCATTAGCATAATACAGATCCTGTTTACTGCTCTCATCGCTTAGGAAATTCTAAGGGTTTCAGGGGCTCTGTGCCAGAAACTGGGATGAGAGGAAATACATATTTCTTACTATGAATCACAGTGTTGAAGATGTGCTTAGGAGTCTGTCCCTCACAGCGTGGCTGTCATCGGGACAGCACTCATACCCCACTGGAGCAGGAAGAGCTCTGCTCAGGAACGCCACACAGCTCTCCCAGGCTAATCTGCTCATTCTGTGTATCTGGGGTGTCCCACCGTTTGGCATCTCTGGGCCACACTGGAAGAAGTGTTGTGCTGGGCCACACGTTAAATACACAAACACTAACAAAAACTGATCATCAAAGAAAAGGTTTTAAGTAAATTTATGATTCCGTGTTGGGCTGCATTCGTAGCCATCCTGGGATGCATGTGGCCCACGGGCCGCAGGTTGGACACCCCTGCCAGTTTACAGATGCTTTCAGAGTGCTGACTTCCTAGGATTCTCCCCAGAATGTCACTAGGATGGCAGGAAAGAGATCGTTATTCTTGGGTTGGCCAAAGAGTCTGTTACAGTTTTTATGTCAAATAAATGACACATTTTTCATTTTCATGAATAACTTAATTGATTTGGATGTTTTGAGTATGTCATCTATTTCCTGCTATTGGCTTCTAGTGGGTAGAGGCCAGGGGTGCTGCTAAACATCTTCCAGTGTGTAAGACAGCCCCACCCACAGCAAAGAATTATACGGCCAAGATGTCAATAGTACCAAGAAACTTCAATAACCACTTTTGACATGTTTGATCAGTCACAGCACGTCCTTCATATAATCTTTTTTTTGCATTTCAATTGCATTTTACCTTTCTTGAACTAATAAAGCATAATATGCCAAAATGTTGCCTACTTTCTTCCAACTTCAATATTTAAGTGGCTGCAAAAATTCACCAATTTTGATAAGTTTTTTAAAAAAATTCATGTTGATATGACTGCTGTCACAATACAATCTAACAGAATTGTTTCAAGTGAAGTTAAAGACAACTAAGTGTGGCCCCAGCCATTGTATGGAAAACAACATAACGAGTTTTTTGGCCAACACAGTACTTCCCCATTTCACCAAAGAAAACAAAGGCTCAGAGTCAGTCTTCAGAACTCAGTTTCTTCTCACCAAATCAAGCACAACATCACACACATTCTTCCCGTGTCTCAGACAGATCCAAGGGTTCACTTAGATACGGTCACGCCAGTGGGCTGTTACTCCCAAAAGATTCAGCTGAAAAATGCTACAACCTGGGTTGATAAGGCTGGGAAGCAATGGAAGTAGGGACTGTCCACTTCTACTCTTCCCAAACCCATGGTCATTGTCTGAGCTGCTCTAGATAGATTTGTTGACAAAATTCCCCTCTCCCCCAAAATGATTGAATGCTATCACGGTATTTGTATGACAGAAAGAATTTCTCCTCTGCAGTTACTCCTGCCTTGGCTGGGCTTTGGGGGCTAAAATCATCTCCCATTTGGACATTCCCAGTGACTTTCCCAAGCAGCTTCTCCACTTGGTGTGGAATGGATCAAGGCTCCTTCCCTAAGCCCTAGTTTTTCATGGCTGAAACCAGACTTCTTTTCAAGAAGACCAACGAGCAGGAATCCCAGGGGGCCTGAAGGACTTGAATTTGGGCTGGATCTCTGTGTCTTGCATCGTGCACAGACACAGAGAGAGAGAGACCCATTCATTCAACATGCCCAGAGCAGCAGCCTGGTTAGTTGTTTGTGGATGGTCAGCATTTGGATCTGAAAGACCCTCTGTTTTCCTGTATCCTGAGGTCACAGCCTACCTAGAAAACCAGGTCCCGGGGGTGCAGAAATTGACAACACTCCAGCTGCCTCTGAGAGGATCCTCAAGAAGAGGTTTGCCAGGTTATTACTGACAAAGAGCACAGATAACTGACCAACCGTGTGACTCTGACGTCACCAATAAGCCAAGTAGTGCAGAAGAACCAGGGCAGCAGAAAGGGTAACTGGGGTGTGCAACCTACTGTTAACTGTGCAGACGCTGGCCAGCCACCCACACATGCACGTCACTAATGTCACAGCTCTCTGTGATGCAGGGCACGGTATCCCCATTTCTCAATCACCTAAAGAGGTCAAAACTAACCAAAACGAAACATGTTCCAAAAGCCACTGGAAGGAACATTGAAAGAACTCCAGGGTATAGCCTTTGGCAAGAAGGATACTGGAGCCTTCAGACAGTGTTACACTGTTTCCAGAAATTGTGAAAGAAATGCCCTATTTATGGCCATGTCTAAATGTGCTCCTACTCCATGGTTAGCCCACAGTTGGACCTCCATAGACCTTTAAGCTGCCAAATGCCAATTAGACACCAACCTGGAGCATTTCTCTTAATTTTAGGAAGAAGCCATAACCAATACAAAAGTTCTAATAAAAAATTCAAGTTTTTGCTATCAGTTGGTACAGCACCCATAACAAAACTCATTCTTGCTGTCTTTGCCCAGACTTGAGGCTGTTTCCCTGTTTCCTTGTACACTGGACAGAAGAAGAGAAGAGGGAGGTATGGGAGTCCTCACTCACTGCTTCCCCAGCTGCTGTGTGGATCAAACAAGGGGACAGGCGTGAAAGTGTCCCCAAACTCCACAGCACTCTACAAATGCTGTTTATTAGCAACAGGCATCTTTTTTGTGCAAAAACCGGGGTGTCTTCCCCAATCTCCCAGCCTGGATGAGAACCCTCTGTGTATTGCTCCTCCACAACCCTGTTCTCATTGCATTGTCATTGTTCCCCTACTTGGGAGAAAACAACATATTTTACTGATCCTTGGAACAACAGTGCTCATAGTATAAGACAACATAAATTGCTTAGTGAAACATGCACACATGAAGACCCTCCTCTTTCCTGGTCCCAGGAGTCAAGTGGTCAGCCTGACTTGCGGCGCGGGAGCCTTCTCCTCCTCAGACAGTCCTTCACTGAGGAAGGCTCCTACATCAACGTCATTGGGAAAAGGGCCTCGTGCTTGCAATTTCCTCATATGCACAGCAAGGAGGAGGGTTGCCTTTAAGAGTTATTCATTTCTGCTGCTGTCAGTCAGTGGACACTGAAATGCGGCAGGTGAGCAGGTCTAGGTAAGGCTGCTGTGATGGAGGACGGCCTTGGCCTGGCCTTAGCAGAGTGGTATGCTGGAGACAGCTCCTGGTAGTGGTGGTGGAGGGGGGGGGGAGCGGAAGGAGGGAGAAGAGCGAGAACAAGAATGCATATGAGAACTGTTAAATTCCCAGGAGTTTTGCTAGCCAGTTGATGCCATGTTGATATCTCGACACTGGCTCTCGTTAGCAGTATTCACACCGTGAAAATCAGCCGTTGCAACAGCTGAGTCTTTTTTGCCCTCTAAGGAGGTGGTTATTAAATATTTACCAACACACCCCTGCCTTAAGGCTGCATTCAAGTGGGGAACCCACAATTGTGCCAATGCTTTCCGAATAATATTCTCTCTCCCTCCTCCCAGGGTGCTTTTGAGCTCTACCCCATCTGCTCTTTGTGTGTACTTCTGCAGAAATCCTAGCGTTATGTCCACAGAAGTCAAAGCAATAGATTGTTTATTTGTACAGAGACTTTACATTGCTGGAAGTGATTTCACACGCATTTCTTCATTTTGATCTGCACCACAGCCCTGAGAAAGGCAGAGTTTGTATTCTCATTTCCAATTTGCAGGTGGGAAACTTCAGTTTGGAATGGTTCCATGGGAATCATGGGGCAAGGTAAGGAATAGGACCTGGAGATGTTCCCCACCACTTTGCTACCTCTGAAAGTCACTAAACAAAGCAGCCACTATTCCCAGGACGGACTGTGGCCGGTCGGGGAGAGCCAAACTGCAGTGAGAGCAAAAATGGCTTTTATGTGGTTTGGGGCTGCATTCTATGATTCTTTATGTAGAAGCAAATTGTCCTTTTAATTATTGTGTGGGCTGTACTGAAATAGATGCACATTCCTTGAACCACTGGCAGCAGCCGGAATGGCCCAGGTGTTCAGAATGAAGATCCGCCAAGTTTCAAACTTGATGCTTATAATTGGGCGTGGTATCTGTGTTTCTATGCACAACATTTTTTTTTTTACCAAGCCTTTGGGATGTTATAAATGGAAATAAAGCACAATGCAATCACCAAGGCATTGCATCATGTTCCCCTATGAGAAAGAGCTGGCGACAAGCTCATGGGGATCGGAGAGCAGTGGGTGCTCACTGAGACATTAAAGGACCTGGTCCTGCCCACCCTGATCCCTTCAGCTCCAAGAATCTTGTAACTGTTGTCAAGTGTAAGCTCACTTGGTTGAATGGCCAGGAATGTTATGTTTTGAAAATACCCTCCTATATATTCTCATGAGTTTGATGCAGGCAGGCATGTTGTCCCATACAGAACTGGGGGTTCCAGACAATCCGAGCAAAGAAAAAAGCTGGGCCCCTGTCATGCATTCTTCTTTGTCCATCCTCCTTGAGTCAGGGGGTCCTTCCCCACTTGCTGCCCGGGCTCAGGTGATCATGAACACCCAACCCTTCACGCCTTCCCATGGGTTCTTCCATACTCCGAGCCGTGTGGCCACCTCCCTGGTCTCTTCCCTCCAATGTCCCACCTCCCCCAGACAGCTTGAAAAGAAGGCAAAGTGCATCCTAATATGAATGGCCTACACAGCAAGGCTTTCTCTCACCCTCCTGGAGGACATGAATGCCCTGGGGTGGGGGTCATTGGCTCCCCAGCGCCCCATTCCTCCTCTTTTCATAACATCACTCAGATCACTCACAGGCAACTGCTGTTGTTGTGGGACTGAGCATCAGTCTTGGTGAGACCTTTAACCGGAGCTTCTCACCTATCCTGGCGAAGGGGACACCCCTGACTGAGTCTAAAGCACTCAGACTCTCTCCCAGGAGCCCTGAGCACAGTTCCACATGGAGGAATACAGTCAGGCCTAGCTCATCCCAGGGGCTGGGATATGAGAAGCCCGTCCACAGCTTCCCGAAGACTAGATCCTCTGTGCTGTCGTGAATCTTGGTTCATCCCTGTGAACTCACTCACATTCTTCCACTAAATCCTTTCCTTGGTTTGGTTTTCTCAAGTTAGATTGAAGATCTACTGCTCAAAATCAAGACGACCTTAATTGGCAATCCCAAACCAATGAAAATATTACTTTCTGAGCCTGGGGGCTCCTGTCACAGCCATTGGCATCTCTGGGCAGGTCTGAATGCAGACTAGTAATGGCATATCCCAACTGAGCTGCAGGAAACCAAAGGTGGAGGAGGAGAGCTGCCAGTGAGCCTGAAAACAATGTAAAACTTCAGGTTATAAATGACCAAGACCTTTGCTGACATTGAGTGATCATGAACTGGGAACTTCCATATCCTCCCCAATTTGTTTCTGAGTTTACTCATCTGTAATATGGTGGAGCTGGGCCAGAGGACCAGACCATGGAAATCCATAATGTTATTATGCTGCAGTTTTCATGTATTCAGCAACCACAAATGGAACACCTTCTCTGGGCTTGGCACTGGCCCAGAGAGACAGCTAGGATGCAACTTCTGCCATTGGTGACACGGTTAGATTTGTGTCAGAGGAAATGGCCCAGGCTGGAGGCCAGAGACAAGTGGGTGGCAATGTTCTGGCTTGGAATAACTGGGGTACAGACATGGCTGTGGAGGCAACTCCAGTGACCTACTGAATAACAAAGAGGGAGAAGCCCACGTGGCCCAGTTTCCTGACTTATATGAAGGTACATCCCTGAGATATTTATGGGCCACCTTTTTTTTTTTCCTGTGGTGTGATGGTGGTTGGGAGGGAATGGGGCTTCCTAGGCTCAGAAGTCAGTCCCTTTTAATTTTCTTTCTCTGGATAGTTGCATTACTTCTGGCCCCCCAAGAAGAATGGCCCCGTGGTTCCAGAGAACTTGGAGACCACACAGCAGACCTCCCTGACACCTGCTTCCCTCATGTCCTTGTACTTCTCAAGACCATGGGGAATGCACACAGCAGGAAACTGCTTAGCAACTGCACATAGAAAATTAGGGTTCTGCAATATGACTGTGGGTGTTTTTCCTCTCTGCTTTGTTCTGTTGTTTTCTGACGTTCACTATTCAGTCATCACACAAACACTAACCTGTTCTGCAGGCCTGGGATCAGAATTGCACTGAGGCCTCAGCTCTGCTGCTGGGGGACTGCAGGCAAAGAAGGTCCTGGTGCAGGGCCCACAGCACTTGCTCCGGGGGAGCAGCTGGGCTCTGGGGTGGGCAGCTGCAGTGAGACGCTGCTCCTGGACCCCCACGGCTTTCTCTGGAACTGCAGTAATCCTTCCTCCCCCATCTCTGTCTCAACTTGACAGGTCCCTGTTGCAATTCACTCCCCTTACCCTTGCGTTCTGGCCAACTCCCACTGAGTCCACATTTACTCACTTGGTGGGATGAGTGGCTTCCCTATCCACCTCTGTCTCTCTGAATACACATCTCCGTCGCTGCATCTCTGTCCTATTCCTTCTCTAAGTTGCTGTCTTTCTGTTTCTCTGTGTCTCTGTGTCTCTTAGTTTTTATTTTCTGTTTTTGTTCTCTGCCTCTTTTCTCACTGTCTCTCTACTTCTTTTTCTTTTTGGTTCTCTCTGCATGCCTATGTCTCTGCAAGATTCTCTCTCTCTCCTGTCTGTCTCTCACCATCTCGCTGCATCTCTGGGGTTTTTTTTTTTATCTCTTTCTCTCTATTTCTCTGCTCTTTCTCTGTTTTTCCCCCCTCTCTGAGCCACTGTTCTTTTTCCCTCTTTCTCCTGTGACTATCCCTGCCCCCTCTCTTCTGAATTTTTCTGAGGCTCAGCAGCTTGGCTCCATTCCTAATGAAATGGGCTCCATTTCCAGGACAGAGAATATTGTACCTGGAGGGTTAATGTTTCTTCCTCATCATCAGCTTTCCTTCCATTTCAGAATCCCTGAGTCTGGCCAAAATCACTTCCTAGAAAAGAGCCCACGTGCCGTGGCAGAAGCCACCCAGCCACACTGCTCCCTGGAGAGCAGCAGAGGAGGCAGGGCTGGCAGGCACAGCTCTCTGTGTGCTGGGATTTCTCTGGCGCAGGGCCAGATAGTCAGAGCCAATTAATATGAAATCAATAGGCCAAATCGACGTTTTCAGAAGTTAGCTCAAAAAAAAAAAAATCCCTGAAGATTAAGCAGCCTGTGGCCTTTGCTATGAAATTGTTACCACACCACTTTCTTTTCTTTTGAAAGTCCAGATGGGCAGATAAATCCAAAGTGGGTCAAGCACAGCTGTCATTCCTCCACACCAATTACGCCCCTCCCACCACTTCCCTCCTTCCTCCCCAGCACACAGCAGCACTCGGAGCCGGGGCTGAACTGATGTTTTATGCCACGCTGTGTGTTTCCAGTTCCCCATGGTATTAAGGAGAACCGCATCATGACCCCTCTGGGCTGAGAGCTGGCCATCTCTGAAACCTGCCTATCCCAAAGGCGAGAACTGCGGGGGTGGAGAAGGCTGCTTTCTTCCAGGCTCAAAATGGGCCAACAGTAGAACCCAGCCCCATCCGTCAGCTACCTTCTCTGCTGCTCTGAACCAATATTCAAGCCAAATGTTTCACGTGGCTGTTTTCCATTTTCAAAGCCCCTGTTCCTACATTTGCCATGCAATGTAGTATGCCCAGTTTACTCCTCAAGTCCTTTCCCACAATAGAGTGCCCACTGCCATTGGAATCAGGGTAGCCCACGGGGGTGTTGAGCCAAGTCTGAACATTAAGAAGGCATCCCTGGATGTCCATCTACATGGGTCCTTGAAACAAGGGGGACTTTAAGCATATATCAGACACCAAAAGCTTGGGAAGACCCTAATCAGGAGTAGCAGGCGCGTAGGGTGATGCTAAAGAGGCTGACATCCCTGCTGGCTCTGAGTCCTTCATGGCTGAGTACACAGGACAGTTAGAGAGCTGAGGATGGGCAGACAGAAACTTGAACAAACTCGAGAGACTCTTCCAGCCCAAGTCCTCCACTAACTCCAAGATGTGTCTTCTTCGGTAAAACAGTGTTTTCCAAAGTTCCTTTATAAACAAACCAGTCAAATGAGAGTACATCCTTTCAGGTCAGGGATACCTAATTAACGTTGATTTTCCTGTTAGGATTATTAAGAAAAGCATCAGCAATACTTGTTTTTTTGCGTGTGAGATAGGACTCCTGACATAACATTACGGTTTCACATGAAAAACAAAAATTATAGAATTCAAGAGCTGGGAGATGTTTAGAGATTGGCTGATCTATCCTCTTGATTTGATAGACAAGGAAACAGAAGCTGGGAGACTGGATGGCGCATGTAAGGGTGCCCAGCAAGTGTGGTGGAAGGTGAATCACGCTCCTCAAGTCCCACACTACATGTTCCTCACGTGGTTGTGATGCTTCATGTTATCCAAACAGAATAGCACTCCTGGGCTTTGAGGCTAGAAAGGATGGTAGTTTAGAAGGCTGAGAAGAGTTAGACTAACAGAAAAGTGACTTGGGTTTCATGTGGCTGTGTCAGTATGACAAGCAGTAGCCTTGGTCTGTCCTGAGGTGTTGACACTGGTGACCTCTGTGGTTTGACCCACAGTGCTGCTTTGCTCCTGAACAGACTGTGGCTTGAGTAATGTCTCTGTCCCCATTTCCTGGCTGTGTCACCAGCCTGCCTGGCCCTGCAGATCTGAGCTGAGCAGAGCTGTTCCTTCCTTGCCTGGCCTATCATTGTCCTGATGTTGGCTTGAACTGGACAGTCTCTGTTGTTGTCCCTACTACACGTTTAAGGCACCTGATGGGGATGGTCTGCTAGCATTGAGAGTTGAACTACTGACTGTTCCAATTGAGAGTTGAACTACCGACTGTCGCCACCCCTCCTGCCACCTGCCAACACCTGTGTCGGCACCCATACAACTGCGTGCACAGTTTACAGATTAATATATTGAATCTCGTTAAAGGGTACCCTGCCGAAAAGCATGCTGCTCTTCAGGACAGCTTCAGGGCAGAGACATAACTATACCAAACCATCTCTCCATTTTCAGTTCTAAGGAAGAGAATTCCTTTGGGTTATTGTTTCCAAACTATATTCTCTAGGAGCACATTCTCAGTTCCAGTTTAAATGTTAAGTGATATCAGCAGCAGAACAACAAGGTCAGGCAGGTCTGGATCATTTCCTATAACTGCAAAGCAACTGGAATATAAAAATGTATTTTTGGAAAATGTTACATGTTAAAAAGCCAGCACTCATTACATGCCCCCTAGTATCAGGTCTTACTTCAAGCACTTTCTGCATCCTAACTCATTTAGTAATCCTTACACTAGCCCCTTGAGGTAGATGTGAGTATTTCCCAGCTTTGCAGGTGAGGAAGCTAAGGAATATGGAGATGAGGTCGCCTGCCTGAGACCACACGGCTAGGAAACAACAGAGCTGCGATTCAACCCAGGCCGTCTAGCTCCAGAGCCACACTTTCAAGTGCCAGTGCTGGGCTGTCAGAAATAACGTGGCAGCTAAAGAGTAGCCCAAAGGCAATACCATTAGATTTGCTGAAGAATCACTGCTAACCCCTGCACAGCTCTCAGCATGTGGCTCTACACCCAAGCCTTCAGCATAGAGTCTATGGCGGATACTATAGCCTCTCTCTGGCTGCTCTGACCCCATGCAGGACCTCGGGGACTTGGAGAGGAAAGTGACTTCAGTGGGAAGTGGCAGAATCACAATGTGAGCCCAGTCCAAATTAAGGACTATTATTATATCCCCATTTCATGTAATAATAAACTGAGGTCATTTGCACAGGGCCAGGGCTGTGCATGCATGAAGTCTTCAGCCAGGCCATATCTCTAGACTAAATGATTCGCGGCTATTAGACTCCTTAGACTCCTCGGGGGAGCCTGGGGCCTCCTATTCATGCTGAGGAGGGGAGATTTGCCTGCAACTCAAACACTCTAGGAGAACAAGAAGAGAATTAGACAGAAGAGTGAGGTACAGGGTGAGCAGGGCTGAGGCTCTCCGAAAGTCAGAGACCAGGCTCCTGGGTGTAGGGCAGCCCTGGAAAAGAGCCCAAAGAGCATCAACTCAGTCCTGCAGGATGAAGGGTTTGCTGTCAGTCAACACAGTTCCAATCCCAGATCGGCTTGTAGTCTTGTTTGCTTCATTTATAAAACAATTGAAATGCTACTGATTGTGCTAAACTGTTGAGTGATTGAGTGTGATGATACAGTGCTTTCTTATTGATGACATGTGGAATATCTAACCTTTTTTCCCCGTTGCCATCTTCCCTGCCAACTTCTATCCTCCTCGATAACGATCTAAATAGGATATTGAGGGGAAATTATCTCCTTGCAAGAATAAAATGAAAAGTCATTTTCAATGGTTTGCTGGTGTTAGGGGTTTCTGACTACCTATACAATGAACAGCAAAAGGTAACATAGGTGGTGTGTTAGCTTCCTAGGAGTGCTGTATGAAATACTACACCCTGGGTGTCTTAAAACAATAGAAACACATTCTCTCACAGTTCTAGAGACCAGAAGTCCAAAATAAAGTTGTTGTAAGGGTTAGGTTCTCTTTGAAGGCTCTGAGGGAGAATCCATTCTATGCTTCTCCTAATTTCTCATGCCTAGTGGCCATTCCTGGTGGTCTTTGGCTTGTAGACTAACCAATCTCTGCCTCCATCTCCACATGGCCGTCTTCTCTGTGTGCCTGCTCCTTTTCGGTTTCTTATGAGGACACCTGTCATTGGATGTCAGGCCCACCCTAATCCAGGATAATTTCATTTTGAGATCCTTACCTTAATTGCCTCTGCAAAGACTTTTATGCCCCCCCAAAAAAGCAGGGGGGCACTCTAAAACTGTGGGTAGACATGAACTTTTGAGGTGGTCATCATCCAACCGACTACAGACAGATTTGAAAGGAGAAAAGGATCTGTGGAAACTGACAGGGCTGGCTATGGGCCCCATCTGTGCCATTCACCACTCACTTGCTGGGTAACTCCAACCACATTGCTTCCCCTCTCTGATCCACAAATTGTTCCCCAGGTTAGTTCTAATGGGACCATGAGAACCAAAGTTCTCCCGAGAGAACTTTGTGAAATGCTGCCTGAGACTGAGTGTTTTACGACAGGACAATGGAGAAACAGGAACTCAGTGAGAAAAGAGACTGACAAGGTGGGGTCCTGCTGGCATCCTGGGAGCAGCAGCTGAATTTTTCCCCCCAAATCCCTCCATCGTTGGGCCGCCTTTGACCAAGCTGGCCATCTTGTCCTCATCTCTAGCCAGCTGCTGTACCTTTCCGAGTCTGGCATCTCTGAGGCTTAAGTGAGAAGAGGGCAACACACGAGCTCCCCCCTCACTCGTCCACGCTCCCTCAGACAAGCGTGCAGATATTACACAACCACGTTGGCAAACAGCCATGTGACCTGAAACCCATTCTCCGTGACTTGTCAGCGGGCACTCTATACAGACTGTGACTGCTGAAATGCATGCGTTCCAGATGTTTATCTCCTAATTACGAGTCTCTGATGTGTCACTTACAGTAATGTACTTGTCCATGCTAATATTTTCTCTGCCCCTGGAGGATCTGCCAGGGCGGGTTTGAGGCAAGGGGAGACAGAGTGTCTCTAGCATGTTTTAATTAGGCCACAGCACCCCAGTCACGGCCAGCATCAGGTGCCGGCCCTACTGCAATGCAGTTCAGATAAGCCACCATTCACTGATGTCTGCTCTGAGATGAACAGGCAGTCCTCACTTTTTAGGGCCTCTCAGACTACAGGGAAGGGATGTGACAGGTTCGGACCACTATTTAGCACGTAAGGTGATCAGTGCTCCAAACCAGCCAGGGGGGAGCAGGCTTTGAGCTGAGGAACTCCACCAGAGCCGTGGGTGCAGATGAGACAGTTTAGCTGGGCCTTTCCCATTGCACCAGAAGGAATGGATCAGGCAGACGTGGAGCAGAACTGTACTCCCAGCAGAGGATACAGCCTGAGCAAAGACATGGAGGTGTAAAAGGTCAGGAATGTCCGGCATGTGACTGGTGCTTGGGCTATGTGGACTCAGTGGGAAGGATAAGGCTGGAGAGGTAGGCTGGGAATGGGTCACACAGTGGTTTCTCAAAAGCGAGGCCAAGGACTTGTCTTTGTAAACATCACAAGAGGTATGGCTGTGTTTAATTGGGAAGAAACATAATCAGAGCATATTGTAGGTAGGTAATTTTTTGTAGCCCAGAAGACTGATGGGAAGAGGCCAAGTGAAGAAAGGCGAGATAGAAGTTGCAATGCTCCAAGTTCAAGATGATAGGGCTTGAATGGGGCAGTGCCTAGGGAACGAGCAAGTAGAACAGAGTGTAGAGGGTTGTCCATGGGAGGGTGAGGCAGGGAGGGGTGAAGGAAACTCCAGTGTTTCTGGCTGGAATGACAGAGACAAGGTCCATGAACTGTGATGAGGACTTCAGGAGGAGGCATGAGTCTGGGAAAACAGTGAAAAGGGTGCACTGGAGATGAGGAGAGTAGATTTGGGAACCACCAGGTCATAAGTATGTAAGCCTCCTCCATAAGACATGTTAGGTACCCAAGAATCTCGGTTTGTGTGGTCTGAAAAGCCCGGTGTAATCATTCACTGCCAAGGTTCTAATGCACAGCCCCAGCCTTGCCCTCAGAAGCCCTCTACACATTTTCCCAACAGTCAAGGGGGCATTGTCATCCACCTCAAGATCAGCAATCTCTGATCTCAGCCTCCACTTCTCCCCCTCAATGACAGCTCAGCAACTGCTCAAGCCCCATAGGCCCCTCTACACTGTTCTCCCTCAGCACCTTCTCCCCACTCTGCCTCTCCTCTCCTCGTTTCCAGCTTGGGCTTACTCGAGACAGGGATTCCCTGGCCTCCTACTCTGCTTAGGCCCCTGGTGGTGGTTTGGTAGATGGTGGGGAGGTAAGGGGCCCAAAGAGGGGAACATCTCCTGGTCCTCCCCCTTCTCTTCCTATCCCAATCCATCTCCCCCCTTCTCCCCACCATATTCCTCTTTTATATTTTTCCAAGAAAGACCTTGTGGTCAATTGGGCCTATGAGTTGAGGCTGTGGAAAAGATAGTGAGGATGCCCAGTGGGCCTGAGTGATTCACAGGTGTTGAAAAACTGGTTCTACTCCAAGAGGCAAGCCCATAGTGAACAAATTGTCCTGTAGGCTCAGCATCTAGAAGGTCTTCCCTATCTGCAATTACTCAGTTTCTTTGTTCTCTCTCCCATCTTCCTCTGCCCTCCCTTAAGTCTGAACAGAGCACTTCCTCTGGGCAAGCACATAGCTGGTCCCCCCGGGGGATGTGGAGGTGGGTGGAGCATGGACGGTGTCCACCATGAGCACTGGGTCTAGTGGCAGAAAAGAAAGCAGATATTCACAGTTCCCAAACAAGGTCCATGACAGAGGAGAGCGCAGGGGAAGGGACCAAGAACTTTCAGAAGGACATTCAAGGTAGAAGCACAGAATATCCCAGGCTATGACCCATTGCTTTCCTGATCCTTTTCTACCTTCCTTTCTTTCTTTCTCCTCTTTCTCCATATTTTTATCACAACAAAATACTGATAAAATGCTTTGACCATACCATGCCAGGCCCTGTGCTAAACACTTTACACGTCTCACTTTTATCTAATGCTGTTTGTGACGTAAAGACAACCCCCACTCTATTATTCTTCCTCTGGAGATAAGGAGAATGTGGCCCAGAAATTTCAGATGATATCCTAGCAGATGGCTAGTGAGTGTGTACCCTAGAATTGGATGAAAGATGCTGCTGTCCTCCTGTTATGTAGGTGTATCACCTCCTTTTAGACGCTGCAAAAGTGCATTTCTTCTCATCTTTATACGTAAATTCCTTCTTGCCTTTCGTGTGAAAGATGAGAAAACAATGACAGTGGAATACAAAAAGCACAAAGGAAGCTAGAAGACCTGGTCTCATCATCACACTTCCAAGGAGGGCTCGATGAAGAGTTTGAAGAGGCCCTTCTCCTTCACCCTCTGCCCCACACAACTTGGGGTTCTCTGAGCAGAACAAATGAGACCCACCACGCAGGCCCGGGGCTCAGTGCGGCTCTTACACAGTCACCCCGGGCCAGTATCTGGTTGGATGCTCTGCTGTTGCCATCTTAAAAATTCTTAATAATTTTCAGGGGAGGCTTCATGGTTTTCTTTTGCACCAGGCCCCACAAATTAGGCAGCCAGTCCTTCTCGGCTTTCCTGCCCATTCCCTGTCACTCTCAGGCTGCTGCCCTTCCTACGATTCCCCACCAGCTCCCCTGCGGCCTGGGCTGCTCCTTTGATCTGAGACACAGGCTGGTTCCTGGGTCCGCACAGCACAGTGGAATGATGGTGTCCAGCACCAGACGTGATTATCCAAATCACTTCCTCCTGTGACCAGGACCTGGCTTAATACTTCCCAGGTACCAGGTGTTCCCCAAATATCTGCATGTGGAAGGGTTTGGGTGGCTCCGTTCTTTTCTCTTTCGATAGAAACAATTAGGTCATTTAGAATATGAAAAGCTTTGAAATCATGAAAGTACTTTATTTGAAGTTTGGGGAAGAAAGGACTTTGATGGTGAAAGGAAAGACAGCTATTTCCATTTTAAACAAGGAAACAGCAGGAGAGATTTCTGCAAGAAGGAAGAACTGGGACTCCATTGTCCTGGATACTGGTTAGGGACCCTACAGAGTCACTTTTCTGGTGACTTGGGAACAGAGCCAATAGGTAGAAGTTATAGAAGGAAATCTTTGGGCTTAGCATGATAAAGAGCTTCTAGCATTTAGAAATTTCTGGATGGGGAGTTGGTGCTCACAAGGGAGGGGAGTGCTTATTTCTGGAGGTGCTGAGCATGCCACAGAGCACTCCTCTGCTCCATAAAGGAGTGGAGAAGCTCCAAGCAGCAAATGGGCACTTGGACCAGATGAGATTTAAGGTTCTTAACAACCTGGCAATATGTGCTCAGTTGATTACAAGGCTCTGGGATGCTGAGGGTTTTTTTGCCCCAGTAATTCTATCATTCTTCCTATTTATGTCTGAAAGCTGAGGTAACTATGGATTTCTAGGAGACAAAAGTAGAGCCTGTGTTCCTCTATGTACTACCTAATACATAAGCAAAAGAATATTGATTGCTTCAAATTCTGTCCAGATTCCCTGAAGCTTGAGCCCTTCTCAGAAATGAATAAATGAGTAAGTGTATGAAGAAAATGAGAAACAAGGCAGAAACAAGCCACCTTTTAAGATGAAGAAGATGAGGAAGGGTAGACCTCAGGTGGTGGTTCTCTCAGGACACGGGGTCCCACAATCCTAGCCAACCCTCCCCGCCCAGCTGCTGCAGAGCTGGTGACCTCTGGGTTGTCTGTCCATCTTCCTGCAGAGTGGAGCCAACAGTATTAACACACACATGGCTGAAGGCCTGGGGAAGGATGTCTGTGATGCTAATAGAAAGTTTTATGACATTTAATGTCACAGTGTTCCCAGAATTTCTACAGGCATCAGCTACATTCTGGAAATAAGCCACGTGCAGGTACATGCAGACGCAGCTGGGAAAGGCCTATTTATTTAGTTTAAAGTGTGGAAAGCACAGTTCCAAGAGTCAGGAGGTACAAGGGCTCATTTTGGCTCTGCATCTGAAATACTCGTTGGCATTGGCCAAGTCCCTTCTCCTCTTTGGCCTCACTTCCGTCATTTTCAAATGCATATACAATAGTTCCACACCACACAACAATTATGAGGGTTTAATCAGGTGATGTTTATAAAATGCTTAGAAAATGCCCATGGCATTGTAAACACTATAAATAATGAAAAAGGAAACCGATTAGTCTTTACAGCAACCTCTTAAGATAAGCATTTCCATCACCATTTTACCTGCGGAATCTGAGGTTCAGATAGCAAGTGATGTACCTGGGTTCATATACCTGGACCCACTGCCCCCAGAGCTAGACCATCCAGGAGATGACTTCCAATTTGGGTATTCAGTGATTCTATCTTTACAAATTGATAATTTTGCCTGGATTTCATTTGTCCTTTGGTTCTGTCAGGCACCATCTAGGTGCAAGAGAAGTTTACTTTCAAGCTTAACTCCAATCCATTGAGAAGTAAGTGGGAAGCCATTTTCTGGAGCAACATGGTGCTCAGTGTTGGATCTGGCCTTGGAGGCTGATAAGCCCTCTGGCTAAGACACCCAGAACCCCTGGCTCCACTTTACATCAGTGAAATGGAACCCGTTTTCCCAGCTCAGCAGCAATTCTGACTATGTTCCAGGGTTTCCAAAACGAATGTCCAGTCCTGATTCTGCCACTGTGGTCCCTATGTAGGTCAATAGCGTCAACCTCCTACAGCCTTCCAAGATGCTAGAATACCAGTGTCTTCCTCCTCCCTCACCCTCATAGGTAATTAATCACCAGTGTCTGCAAGGAAAGTCTCATCATGCTGCTTAAAATTCCAAAGTGATATCCATTATTTACAGTCTAAACTTACTATCTCAGGCCCTTCAAGTGGGAGCCCCTCCCTAACTTCTCCTACTGACCCACTCTCTTCCCACAACTTCCTCCCATTGGCCTCCAGGGCAGCCAGCCCTTCAACTACAGGGAGCTTCTTGTATAACCCGAACATAGTAAGTTCTCCCCAGCCTTCCTATTCTGTACCGGACATTTCCAGGAGAAATGGCCCATCCTTTCCTCCTCTCCTGTTAAGGTATTTAAATTCTCCTCCTTTCTAACTCTAGATCCATTCCCTGTTGCCTTTTCAGGACAGCATCTCATCTCTGGTTCCTTCCTTTTCTGTTTTTTTTTGTTCCTTCCACATGCCTAAAAGTCCTCACTTTCCTCTATTTTAACAAAACCTCCCAACCCCTATGTTTCCTTCCAACTTCTCCACTTCAAAGCCAATACTTAGTGCTTCCAGTTTTCTAGCTCCTACTGTCTCCTCAAACCATTATAATCTGACTTATGATCTTTTCATTCCACTGAAATGACTTCTTCTCATGGTTTCCCCAACCATCTTTTTCCTAAACCTAAAAAACTGAATCATTCCCAAGGCACTAATCACTCTCAGAGGTATTGGTTGATTACCAGTAATTAATCCCCATTTCTTGGCAGACTCTTGTCTTTAACCTTGAAGTTTGTTGGTTTTTCTTCTATTTCCCTGGTCACTTCTCAGTTTCCACTGCAGGCTTCTCTTCACTTCAAATGCCCTTTCCCCATGATAACGCTCTCAGTCAGGGTGCTCTAGGTTACACTGCACTGAAAAACAACCCTTAAAATCTCAGGGACACACATTTATTTTTTTGTTTGGACTACATGTCCAATGCAAGGCAACATAAGGCAGATCCACGAATTGTGAGAGTCAAGAACAATTAATTCCTCAGCACAGACAAGACTGAGTATTAATCAAGGAAGTGCAAACATTTTCATGGCTTGATTACAGAATTGCTCAGGTGAACTTTTTGGAATAGGAGTATCTACAGCAGTTATTTTCTCTTTAGTTTGCAGGAGTTCAGATCAAGAGGACCTGTACTCGAGGAGCTATCCTTAAGGAAATGTACCCAAGAAGACTTTTCTCTGCACCTAAACCTAATTTAGATAATAAGATTCTGGGCTTCATTCTAATACTATAATAGAATGAGACTTTGGGGAGCCTTGGGGAAGGGCGACCATGTGGGAGAGATGTGAACCACAGGGGACTGAGGTTAGATGGTCACAGCCAGCCTCCAAGGATAGGACTGGCGTGGGTGACCAATAGGATATTTCAGAAATGATGGAGTGTGGCTTTTGAGACTAGGTCATCAAAATATAGCATCCTCTCTCCCTCTCTTTCTCTCATTGTCTCTCTCTGATACCCCATTCTGGAGGAAGTCAGATGCTATGTCATGGTAGTGTCAAGCACCACTATGGAGAAGTCCACATGGCAAGAAACTGAGACCTCTTGCCAACATCCATGTGAGTGATGCAGGCAGATCTTCCAGCCCCAATCAAGCCTTCAGATGACTACAGTTCTTGTCCGCTTTCTGACTGCAACCTCATGAAAAATCCTGAGGCAGACCTTTCAGAGAAGCTGAATTCTTGGCCTACAAAAGCTACGTAAGATAGGGATGTTCACTATTCAGCCTTCATTATCTCTTTTGTTCCTAGTCTACGGTGACACTTGTCTAAGCTACTGCGGATAATTCTCCAATCTGACTCTTTGCTTCTAAATCTCAAATCTCAAATTTGCTTCCTTTTCACAAATTCACTTTTCTTACAGGGACTTGAAAAAAAGGTCAAAAGCATGAATCTGTTGAATATCCTTTAAGGATCCCCCGTTGCTCTCTGGACAAAGCCCAAATTCCTCAATGTGGCCTACAGGGCCCGTGTGATCTGATGTAACAGTCTGACCTTTTAAGACCTAAGTCTCAAGGTTCTTCTTTCAACTCAAAATTCAGGCAACCATTTTTTTTCGTTTACTAGAATAAGCTCCCCTTTTTCTTGACCCTTGGTTAGACTTCTCACACAGGCTTCTCTCTGCCTGGAACTCTTCTCTGTTCTCTTTTCTCCCCCCAACTTTATTCATGTCCCATTGACCCCATCTCTGAGAATCCTGTCGTAACTTTCTTAGGGAGGGTGACCCTCACTGTGTTCTAAGACAAGATATACCATACCCCTATCACAATAATAATCATTCTGTAATACCATTAACTTATAAATAGCAGTAATATTAATAACAGTTACTTGTAACAGATGTTGTCTGGGCCTACCTCTGAGTTATCTGCAGATATTTTCCCTACTCAGGAATTCCCTGTGTCTCTGATTGAAGATGGTCTTTGACCACAGAGCATGTCTGACCAACACCCAGGGCAGGCTGGAAGCTCTGCAAGGTTAACCTCAACCAATGGGGCATAGGGTTGATAGAGAAATAGCCCATCTTTATAGCTGCATGGGGACAATCTCAAAGACTCCCAGGTGGGACTGAGCCTCAGTTGCCTACAGAAGTAACCTACTCATGAACACACTCTTTATTATCTTCTTCCCTTTCTCATGTCACTTCACTTAGTTACTGTCTCACAACATCTCTCATCCTTTTCTAGGTAAACTACTTGCACACGTAATCTTGTCTCAGGGTTTGGTTTTAGGGTATCCCACAGTAAGTTACAATCCATTCAGTCAGCACTTACCATGAGCTGGATTCTGGGTCAAGCTCATTATGCAGATTATATATTTCAATTCTCTGAGCAACACACTGAGATAAGTGCTAATCCTTAAAAGTGGAGTAATAATATTTACCCACAGGATTGTTGTGAGGATTAAATGGGATGATTCACGTAAAGAATTTAGAACTTGGTATGTATGACAATGTATATGAAGAGCTTAGCATTGGAAGAGAAGATGAATTTGAAGTATAGTCTTTTGCATAGTAAGTAATTGGTCATTTGCCCAAGATCACACAGATGCTAAGTGGAAGATTTTTACCAAGTTCTGCCAGATTCCAGGGCTCTCAGTTACTGTTCTACATGTTGTTATCAGTTGTCATTATTGAACTATTTTCAACAGCAGACAGGATGCACAATGGGAACAGAAACCACACTGATTACATTCAGTTTTATCCCCACAAGGCGGCATTCAGTGGGTAGTGAGACATTTGTGTAAAAAGGAATGAATTCTTCCCTTCCTCCCAACCAAGTCTGTTTTATATTCAGTTTGGGATGTGCTCATCACTCAAAATAATATTTTGAGGCATCAGTTAGAGTACACATAAAAGTTATATATGAAAAGAATGTGTCTTTAAACCTTTAAAAGCCTAAATTGTATGGTTATTTTCCCCCTGTTCAGGATAATAGTGCATTTCCATCACGGAAAGGCAGCATATTTAGTAGTAAGATCATGCTGTTTTAAAGTCAAAAAGATCTGGTTCAAATTCACTATTTTTAACTATATGACCTTGGAAAAAACTATTTAGCCTCTCAATTTTGTCATTTTCTCATCTGAAAAGAGAAAGGATCATATCTGTTACACCACTTAGCTATTGTTACACAACAAATTAACTCAAAACTTAATGGCTAAACACAACAAACATCTATTCTCTCACAGTTTCTGAGGGTCAGGAATCTAGGCATTGTTTAGCTGAGTGGTCCTAGCTCAAGGCTCAAGGTCTCTCCTGCGGCTACAGTCGAGTTGTTGATCCCAGCTGCCATTATCTGGAGGCTTGACTGGGGCTGGAAGGTGCCCTTCCCTGTTCATTCACAGAGTTGCTGGAAGGGTTCTCGGCTCCTCCCTGGTGGGCCTATCGCAGCATGGTGGTTGGTTTTTGCTAAAGCATGAGATCTGACAGGGACAATGAGATAGCACCCGAGATAGAAGTCACGGGATCTATTTTTCTCTAACTTGGAAGTGACACATCACCATTTCTGACGTATTCTACTGCTCACGAGGACCAATCCTAGCACAGTGTGGGAGGGGGCTACACACGAATGTGAACAGAAGACAGGATCTTTGGGGGCCACTTTGGAGGCTGACTACAACACGTCTCATGTGTAGTACAGCGTTTCATGTGCCGAGTATACAGTCGTCTCTCAAGAAATATTAGTTACATTTTATACATTCAAGGGAAGGTGCGTAAGTCCTGGAATCTGTAGGACACATTCGGCAATCCAGAGTGAAGTGGTCATCTCAGCCTAATCACCATCAAACAAATCTACTTACTAAAGCTCACAACCTGCCGAGGACTAGGCCATTGTGATACTGGCAACAGCCAACATCTATCTGGCAAACCTCCTTGTAGTTTCCAACATTTATTGATATTTATCATCCAGTTTTAATTTTATGTCAATGTATTTCACTTATCTCAACAACTGCACGGCATATTAATTATTATTGCCACACTTTCTAAGTAAGGATGATTGAGCTTTAGAAAGATTACATGTTTGGACTAAGGGCACACAGCTACTCAGGGACAGAATCAGGATTCAAACCCAGGACTTCTGGCTCTAAAGTCTATTCTCTTTTAGTTAGCTTATGCTGCATTAGCAGAAAATGACTCATTTTACTGAAGAAGAAGACGAAGAAGAAGGAGGAGGAGGAGGAAGAGGAGGAGGAGGAGGAGGAAAAGCCTGTTATTTTTGCCCTTTGCAGTAACTTCTACATAAGCACACAGCAGTGTCCATAGGGTTCTCTCGCCCATGATTGGCAGTTATTAAGTGGCCCAGCATCTCCCAGAGCACATCCAGGTAAGCACACAGGCCCCTGCGGTGCTGGTGTAATTGCCTTAGGGGGTTGTTTTCATTTTGCGGCACTGCAGGTGGTAGCTGCTGCATTTCGATTGATCCTTCTCTCCAATTCCCCCTTCACTATACTACTACTACTACACACACACACACACACACAGGGAGAAGAAGTGAATGTATAAGATCTCTCAGCCGACAGACTCCCAGTAATCAATAACAAAAAAAAAAAAGCTTTCTGTCAAGGGCCTGCTGAGGCATGGGGTGGTGTGTCTAAGCATTGTGGGCCTCCAGCCAGCAAAGAACTGAGACAGAGCTTGTACCCCCCAGGCCTCAGAGTCCTGGCAGCAGGTGAGGACCAGACACAGACCCATGGATGGTGGCACTTATTCCAGGGACTTGAACTTGTGACCTCACAGGTTGTGACGGTAGCTGCAGTGCTGTCACAGAAGCAGCCATGCCATACATGCAGCTAAGTGAAGAATGAAAGAAGCAAAGGCATGAAGATCTGGGAGCACAGCCGGGCCAAGGGAGCCAAAGTGCTGCCTGTGTGGTACTGGGCACCTCCCGGACACCCTGTCACCCAGCCTCACTGCAGCCCTGCCGGCAGACCCACCTGCGGCAGCACAGGAGGGGCTATTCTTACCTCCATGTCACAGATGAAGACACTGTGACTCAAAGAGGCAAATGGATTGGCAAAAATGTAACAACAGGAACCAAAGAGTAATGATTTCTAAGCTACTAAATTTCTAATCCTTTACACATGAGAAACCAGCACATTCATGGGGGCCCATTCCTGAGTCTCTGCGTGGCCCCCATCAAGCATCACTGTGTGAAGGCCTTCCTCTGCCCCCCTGGGTTGATGCTCATAGGATTTCCCTCCTCTAGGAAGTGGGTGGGTGGCGGTCTTCCGAGGGTTAAAAATCACCACAGCTGCTGGAGGAGGTTTGTCAATTCTTGAAGAAACTGGGCAGAGCCAGTGATGACAGGGAGAAGCCACCTTCAGGAGGAGGGAGGATGCAACAGGCCCTTGCCAACCAGCTGTCCTTGGGCATTCATCCCTCCCCTGCCTCCTCTAGCTGCAGGGCCCCTATACCACTGTTTAGAGGGGTGGCCTCCTCCCCTTTGAGAAAAGGACTCCTTTTCTCAAAGAAGAATCCTAGATGGTAGGAGGTGTTTGGAGCAAATAGGAGCGGCAACCTCCCTTCTTAAACTTACCAGGAGGGACACCCACGTGGACCTAGGTTTCCAACAATCTCCTCAAAACACCTTACAGACTAAATGGTGACTGTCTAGAGCAGGGGTGTCCATCCTTTTGGTGTCTCTGAGCCACACAGGAAGAAGAAGAGCTGTCTTGGGCCACACATGCAATACACAAACATTAATGAAAACTGATGAGCAAACAAAAGGCTTTACGTAAGTTTACGATTCTGTGTTGGGCCACATTCATAGCCATCCTGGGCCACATGTGGCCCCCAGGCTGTGAGTCAGACACAGAGAAACATGAACACACAGACCAAAATAACTAGATGGGTAGAGCTGGTATGAAGGGCGACAATATTCATTACACATAAAATGGAATTATAGGGAGGACAAGAATTTAAAATATGCCTTAACATCTACTCAAAGAACAAAGAATATTGGCAATACAAAATGCAAATAAGTTACAAAATTGCAGGTAATAATTTTAGGAATAAAAAACACAATAGTTAAAGAAAATACGATACAGAATGAATGTGCTGGGGAAAGTGATTGAATGAATACAAGGGAAGAATGATTTGGTGGGCTTAAGGATCAGTTTCCTTCCAAAAGTCACTGATGGGTAGGGGGCAAACATTAAATTAAAAAAAAAAAAGCTAAGTGAGATGGCAAGTAGAAATGTAGTCTCCAATATTTGAATAATACTAGTTCAAGGAATAAAGATGGAGAGAAAAAAATGAAGGGAGAAAAATACTCTCTGAAAATCGACTAACTGATAATGTCCAAGAAGGCCTCACCTCTATTCCTAAGTTCTACTCTCCTAAACAGTAGCAGCGACAGTAGACGTCCTTGACCTGTACCTGATTTTCAAGATAATGCATCCAAAGTTTCTCCATCAAATGTGTTTTTTTCTGTATAAACCCTTTATCTCTGGTATGCTAAGAGCTGTGTTTGTCTTCTCTTATTTTGTTATCATCACTGGACATTGAACTTCATCAGATAACTTTGGAACAAATAATTAGAATAATTAGAATCCATGAAGTAATCATATGAAATTTTCTTTGGTGTATATATGTGGACAAATTGTATCGATAGATCATCTGATGTTGAAACATGCTTCCATTGCTAAACCTTACTTAAATATAAGATATATTGAAACCCACTTTTGAATTTATAACATTCAGATTATTTATTATCTGTTTATTTTTGGCTACTCAATCTGTTGTGTTTTGAGAGAACGTGTTAAAAAATCCTACTATAATTGCTGATTTATCTATTTCTCACCACAGTTGCATAATTTGCTGCTTTATATATTTGGAGGCTAATACTATAGGGTCACATGTGTTCATGATGGCAAAATACATATAAATGTAAAATTTACCATTTTCATGATTTTCAAGTGTGCAATTTAATGCATTAAATACCTTCACATCAATGTACACCATCACCACTAGCCATATCCAGAACTTTGTAATGATGTCAGAAAGAATCCTTCAGTTTCTAAGACTGCCATTACGGATTTCATTTGGTGTACATTTGCCTGATGTATCTTTTTTCATCATTAGATTTCAAAACTTTCTTTACCTTTTTCATTTAAGTGTGTGGATCAATGACACAATTTGTATCTTTTAAAATCTGAACTGACACTCTTAGTTGGAGTTTAACCATTTATACCTATTACTTCTTACATTAGTACTTTCCCACCCTTTTATTGTTGCTTTCTATTGTAAAATTGTTTCAGAGAAATATATAACTAAAATTTTATAAATCAGTATGTAAAATTTGATTTATGCATAGAAGAATACTTGGTTCCCTTTTTCTTTCCTGTTTTCCAGTTTTATTAATATCAGTTATATTACACTGATGTTAATATATTACATTAATATATTAATAATATATTAATATTATATTGTTAGTATCTCTAATGTGTTAATATTTATGTCATGCATGAATAAGAAAGATTGTCTAGCATATTTTTATGTAAATTTTATCTCTACCCCCTCTCCTTACCCTCATCTCTGCTGTGATTTATCTAAAATTGTAATTCTAACTTATCTTTCTTTTTCTTTAGTCCTTCCTTCCTTCCTTCCTTCCTTCCTTTCTTCCTTCCTTCCTTCCTTCCTTCCTTCCTTTGTGAAACAATTTTATTCGGTAACTTGATCATCTTTCATTCCATACATCTTGAATTTCCCTCCTGAATTTATTTCTTGTCTTTATGTAGGAATTCCTTACCAGAAGTGTTTTCAAAGTGGGGTTTTGTGCAGTAGAACTCCGGCAAATATGCTGTCTTTTATTCTGCTTCCTACACTGCCTGTAAGAAGTGCCAGTGGAATGATTACACCCTCTGCTTGCAAGGCCCAGCAGGTCTTTCACTTTTCACTTCCTTGTAGGTCAGAGTGCAACAGACCCTCATGTTAAAACCACAGTCTCAATTCCAAAATCCTAATGTGTCCACTTCCAGAAATGAATCTTAGTACCCAGTCTGGTTCCGTGTTATACCGTCTCCCCATCCCATTTCGAGGTGTTTGGGTCTGAAGCCTTCAGTGGAATAAAGAGCATGTTGTCCTCTTTCTCCGCCCTACACTTCCCCAACTACACCTCCACCCTTACCCTCCCCATTAATCCCTTTGCTGGTTTCTGTTGTGTTTCCACCAAGATCTCTGGTTGAGGGGAAATAAGAAGGGGAGATAAAGAGGCAGGTAAGTTGTTACTTGAACAAATTCCATTCTGAGCTGTCTCTGGGCTCTCTGGAGCTGTCCCTGGAGCAGGCAAATGTCTAGATTTCTATTGAGTTGTAGAGGGTCTTTCCTAGGCTCCTTCATTTTGCTGTTCCTAGGTAGGAGTGGACATTGCCCTCTTCTATATGGTCCCTTTCAACTCTTTTTTCAGCCTAGGATTCTAGATGGTCCCAGCCTCCCAACCACTAGTTTCTACACCCTACCCCCACACCACTCAAAGTAACACCACTGATACATGCCCCACCTCCACCCCATTCCCACACTCACGGAATATTCTCTCCCATATGGCCCACAGCTCTCTCGTTCTAACAACCTGGGAAAGCAGACTGATGCCAAAGCAAACACGTTCTTCTGGCTCTTAGGTCTCTCACTTGCTAGGTTCCCCAGACGGGACAGATACCAATTTCTCCAACAGCCTAACATAGGGAACACATTTCGAAGTTCTCCAACTGGTCCTATTGAAGTCCTGTCACTCTTGTTGAGGTAAAAAGAACCTAGCACTAGAATCGTTCTGGCCAAAGAATTTTCTTAACAAAATCTACCCACTCTTATGCAGCAGTGGCTGTGGGGATGGGATTGAGGCAAACAACAGCCTGGGCTCTTAGCGTTAGCTTCACATTTTATGTTATACAATGTTGGGTGAGTTATGCATTCGTCTCTATGCCTCAGTTTTATTATTTGTACTATGTGTGTAATAGTGGATAATAGTAGATTTCCTATGAGGATGAAATAAGATTATACTTAGAGAAAATGAAGCAATTCTCTGATAATCTTATATAAATCTCTGTATAAATAGTAGATGCTATCTTTACAACAGAATGACCCAATGATTCCTCATTATGACTTGAATACAAAGTTGCCTGGATCTGTGAGCTTAAGTATGCATGAGTATGAATCAGCTTCAAGAAAAACCCTAGAAAAGTTTTATCATTATTTCCCTATCATTTTGTGACAAATTGCAAATGATTATCAAAATTGCAAAATGCAGTGATAACATTTCTACAGGAAATGGGTAGGGCTGGTACTCCCTCACTCTCTGGTGTGAACTTATTTATCTCCCTCATGCTGGGAACACTGGTGACAAAGACTTGGGCTACTCTTTCTCCCTTTGGAGACTGACAAGTACAAATTCATCAAAATTCAGTTCAAAGATCATCCCCTTAGTGAAAGCAGACCTTGACCAAATCCCACAAATAGAATTGTTTCCTTCCAGCCTCCACATTCCCGTAGTATTTTGTAAAGTCCCCTGTTCTTATCTAGCTCCAGGGTATCTTATTTCTCCCTGTCTATGTGGCCTCCTTGGATTGAACCTTTTGCCCTTACTCTTAAATAGGAGTTTGAATCTGGGTTCGGTCCTTTATACCTCTATTTCCTCTGTACTCAATGGCTGGTGTGACCATATACTCAAGTTTTGGGCCATATACTCTCCTTCCCATGCTGATAATTTAATTTTGGCTTTCAGATCCCATACTTGTGTCTGACACCTCACGGTCTTTTTGTTCCTAATGCAAATTTAAAAACTAAGTAGAGGTGGAATTAGAAGCTAAGAGAGCATAGAAAAAGTAATTCCTGCATCTGGAAGTGAAGAGGGTTGGGAAGAAAGAATGGCAAAGGGTCTGAGATCTGTGTCTTAAAAGTTGAAGTGTTTTTCAGGTACAGATATATAAGGTGGGCCCAAGTAGGTTTACAGTTGTTCATATAGAAAATACTATAATAAATAATAAATAATAATACAAGAATAAACTCCATGTTTCCCCTAGTCACAGCTGTATACCCACAGTTGTCCACCTCTGTACAAGTGTAAGTTTATTTAAGGCAGATAAAACAGCATCATCAAAGCACAGAGGAGTGAGGAAAAGGGTGCATGGCAGGGACTGTGAAGACAATTGGTGTGTGGGAGTGTAGGATGGGCGGGTCAGGGAGAATGATAGATGGAGATGCTGGGAAGAAAGCATCAGAGTCAATAAATGCTACTAGCTTAAAGAGCTTGGGTTTTGTTATTTATACATTGTGGAAACATCTAACATTGTTCAAAAGGGGAGAGTAGACAGACAGGGTAGGAGTGATTTCCAAAGGATCACTCTGACTGCCATGAGGTTGGTCTGGAGAGAAGACTCAATGTCATCAGCCTGGAAGGGTCAGTCCTTCAATCCGTGACAGCACAGTGATGTCCCCCCACCCTTTAACACTGGTTGTTATAGCAGAGGAATGCCTCTAGGAATAGATATAATGAGGAGGATTGTCTGCATGCAGTGTACATGCCGGGTGCAGGGAAGAATGGGTAGGATGTTTGATCCTTGTGAATACTGGAGAATGAATGCAGCCAGGTGTGTGGGCTAAAATCAGGAAGAAGACAAGATGTCCAGGAGGATATTTCTGTGAGGCAAAAGACACGAGGGGTCCTGGGGAAGGAGATGGGCAGGGGAATTGGAATCCAGAGAGATACAGAGGATGCTACCCTGGACCTTGTGGCATGAATAAGAAATGTCAGTCTGCTGGTTTGCTCTGATATTGGCATTTCCCTGAGCCTTGTTCCCGCTGCTTTGAAGGCAGGAGGGTAGTCACTGAGTAACGTGGCCCTTCCTTAAGGGCCATCCTCTGTCGTTGACTGAAGGCCCCAGCTCAAGCCAGCATCTTGTGCCCATCACAGAATGGGGTGGTCAGTTCATAAGCATTTACTTAACAGCCTCAGTGGAGAACTGAAGCCTGGCTTCCTAAGTTTTCATTTCTTCCTCTGGCCTAGGATCTTCAGGTGATGGCTCCAAAGAGGTGAACCCTGGGTATGGAGTTCAAGGACAGCGGGTTTTTTGGCTGGTACTACATTTTGCTTCCGCATTTGTAATATGTACAAATAAGACTTGATCTTAATAATTGTATATTCAGTCTCTGACGTTCATAGGAAAGGAGTTACCAGAAAGCATTTCATCAGTGCGGAATCCTGACTGTGGCCCCAGGTCATCTGATTTTAATAAATCAGTGCAGCTGAGTGATGGCTTAAAAGAGTTTCTATTTCCAGGAGGACTGACAAGGTTAGGAGAAAAGCTCCTAATGACCGTTATCTCTGGAGGAATCTTAATTACCACAGAATTCAGAGAAAGCACCTGATAGCTCTGCAGATGATTTGATTAGAAACCGCATTTTTAAATCTCTCCCGATGAGTCAGTTACAGCATCCTTTTGGAGCCAAGTCTGTGTGTAAGGTCTCATGGGTACAGCGAGTCTCAATGTTAAAGGAAAACAAAATTCTCTCAAAATGTGTGTTCCCAATGTCTAGCCTAAAAACAAAAATTGCCTTTCTGCTTTCCTTGACTAGAACTTTCCAGGCTAAGAATAGGTTGGAGTTAAAAAGCTATTCTAGTCAATATCTCTTATCACTCATCAATCACTATAGGTCAAGGTCATGTAAATACCAAGGCATGATATTTAGGTTTCACACCATTGAAAGTCCACCTCTTCATTCACATATATATTTGACAAACATGAGCAACTGTGCTGCTGGGACAGCTACAGGGTAAATGCTGGAGCGGCAACAATGGTGAGTAAGACCGAATATAGTATCTTGCCTACTTGAGCTTACAATTTATTGGAGCAGATACAGCTAATCAAAAAGCTACCCAGATAAATGCAAAGGAGCAGGTGCTTGGGCAGTGAAACAGACAATACATGAAATTGATCTGTATTATTCAGAGAAGTCTGGCTTTCTAAGAAAATGATCACTGGGTTGAAATATGGCAGAGTGGTAGGAGATGATTCAGTGAAGGCAGGTCAAGGGAAGCGTTGGGTGGCAGGGGATGAAAGTGGAAATTGCATTCTGGGAAAGGGAGAGGAAGGTGCAAAGGCACTGGGGCAGCGTGGAACTGGAAGGTGGTCAGCATGGCTGAAGAGCAATAAGGAGTATCATTTGTCTATATATAAAAATAAAACTGTACAACCATGTGTACTCTGCAGTCAGATAAAAAATTCAGACAATAAATGTTTAAAAGCATAAAAAGGGCTGGAGTAATGTAAAGGAGTCTCAAGATGTGGGCTTGGGTCTTGACTGAAAGATACCAGAATGGGCATAGGGGATAGTAGTGGACAGCAACTCACTGATGTTGCAGGTACAGGGAGGACCTCGCAGAGGGGTGGAGTATGAACTGGAGCTGAAATACCGGGAGTGCTGCAAAAATCAGGCAGAGGGGAGTGACACCAAGCTATGCAGCTCAGGGAGGGTGGGGTGAAGGTGCACAAAGGCACCTGCAGAAGAAGAAGGTGTCCTGATGATAGGAGGCCAGGAAGGTCAAGCACAGGTATTTCAACACTAAGAGGACCAAGGAAAGGGGCAATGGTAGACGCTGGGAAGTGCTGGGACCTCTCGTGAGCTGGAGTGAACCTGCCCAATCTAGATGCAAATTCAATCACACAAGTCACTGTGTTGGCCACGTAAAGTCTATCTGCAAGTCTTTATATTCTCCCCTGGGACTGGAAAACAGTTCCTATGAGAATGAACGGACAGAGAATATTTTACCCTGAAAAGGGGGAAAGGTGTGTAAACGTGTGTGTGCACATGATGTGTGTGCATGTGATGGGTGTGCTGTGGGTGAGAACAGGAGTGCAGAGGGAGGGGAAGCCTGAGAAGTGCTTCCAAGTACGTGACAGCCTTTGGACCTGGGATAAGTACACCTGTTAGAATTCCTTCAGTGGCCTAAAGAAAACTTCCCTAGAGTTCAAACCCTTTTTTCTCACGTTTCCTGATGCCATTTTCACACGTTCTCACTTGTCACTCTGGTCAAGGTAGGTCACCTGCCATCTCACTTGTACATGTGGCTTTCTCCTCCTGGGTTGTTGCACCCTGGGCATCACCAGTCTGTAGCTACTCAAATCCTTCCGAGTATTACCGGAACTGCTACTTCCAGGAAACCTCCAGATCCCCACTGGGAAGAGTGCCCTCTCCCTGGGTTCGCGTGGTGCTTGCACTCTGTTCTGTGCTGTGTGCCCAGGGCAGTGTCTAAGTCACAGGCCCTGACACAGATATTCGGCATGTATTTTCAAGCTGCTGAACAAAGAGCATGCTAACTGTGTATATGTTTTCTTTGTACTTGGGGTAAGATCTCAGCAGGTATCTACCTCCTGCCTGCAGCCCTCACAGTGCTTTGACAACTATAGGTACACAATAGGATTAGGTGCTTTGTTCTTGTAAGATTTATAGGAGTGAATCCATAATTGAGACTCAACTGAAACCAAATGGGGTGAC
Source organism: Sturnira hondurensis (assembly GCF_014824575.4). NCBI lineage: Eukaryota > Metazoa > Chordata > Mammalia > Chiroptera > Phyllostomidae > Sturnira > Sturnira hondurensis. Next base: position 17,095,717 of record NW_028095197.1, read on the forward strand.
AGCATCCAATGGTTTCAATTAGAAATGGAGCTGTGCCCCTTACAGGTGGGTGTTGGAAATGTCTCAATGGCTGGTGGGGGCTCTATTGATATTTAGTGGTGGGGATCACGGAGGATAAACACCCTGCTAATCAAGGGAGACTCCAGCACGACAAACACATTTTCTACCCCAAATGCCACCTGCACCACTTAGGTAGAATAATGGTGAGATACTAGAAAATAATGCTCACTATAAATAATGGTGAGAGACTAGAAAATGCCTTTAAGAAAGTTGTAGACCCTGTTGCTCTGAGGAAATTAAAAGAAAACAACAAAATGTTGTCCTCATTACCTCTCTCAATCCTGCCCAGCCCCATGATACTAAAACCTGGGGGCTGTAAAATCCGGGCCAAATGGTGCAGAGGCAGGGGTAAGCCTTCGAGATCTCTGCTCCCACAAGAAAAGGCTTAAGGGCTGGACCAGGCTTCCTCTGGCCAGGGGAGCTGGCTGTGCTTCTGCAGGGATTCCCCCCTGGAGAAATAACTCACAGAAAATGCATACATTCATATTTGTTACATAGACGACATCACAAGGAGTGCTTCCAGAACTTCCTGGGCTTTTTGTCTTTTCTTTTCCTCTAACTAAGCAAATAGGAGGAGTCAGCCCTAGAGAGCAAAACAGGAAGTGTGAGGAGGGGACACTGAGGTAGTAGCAGGGATGAGGGTGGCAAGATGCTTGAAAGGGGAAGCGATAGACCTGAAGGATTTGGTGAAGCACCCTCCACCCTTGTCCCCTTCCCCAGTGATGGAGCTGACCACTTGCTTATAGCATACATAAATAGTCTTACATAGATGTATGTTGATACAAATATATTCATATAACAAATATGTTAATATGGATAGTATATATCATCATAGCATTAATTACCAATAATTTTATTATGATAAAAGTTTTAGTGTTATACGTTGTTTTATATAATGTTAACAGTATATCAGTATTGGTATACGATTGCTCATGATAATATAATCATTGTGATGACTGATTTATTAAAATGAATAATGATTCTATCTTCCCTTCTGGCCCCGAAGCTTCCAGGGGACAGTGATAATATTCTACTTATTCCTGAGCTCTCAGTGCCTAGGAGGGCACCGCGTACTTCCTCCCTTATTCCTTCTATTCACCTCTGTTTTGTTTAAAAGTGCATATGATTTTTTTTAAAAAAATTATGCCTTTGACACATTCTATGGCACAAAATCTTGATAGCAGTGACTATACTGCACTCACTTTTGTGTCCCCCAAACCCAGCCAAGTTCTATATACACACTCAGGAGGTGCTCAGCAAAATTTAGCTGAATCAAATTGAAATGAATCCGTGAGAATAAGTGAAGCGTTGGAAATTCTCATCTGAATAATACAAACAACACATGATGGTACTACTGAAAAATATATTGAAGAAAAGGGACTGATTGGGCTGAAGAACAAAGGGGCTCTAACAACTCTCTCAGGGGAGAAGTTTAGCTGCCTTGGAAGGGAAGGAGTTTGTTGATGAAGGAAGTACTTAAGCAGAGGGTGGAAATCTTGGCAGAAGAGATTTAGAGATTCACCCATCAGTTCAGAGCAGATAAACTTGTTGCCCAGAGACATGTGATTGGAAACGTAAAGGTTTTATCTGGTTGCTCCGAAAACATAGTTTCATTCACTGGTTCTCCAGAATACCCTGCCTTACTAGTACATTCCAACTGGACACACTAGAGAAGACACTAGGGATAATTAGAAAAATAAAACATATTCCACACCTTCCAGTCATTCCTAAGCCATCTCTTCCTCATGGTTAGATAAGCCAAGAAATACTTCCACTTAAATTATTTTAAGTTAGATTTCTGCAACTCAAAATAAAGAGAGCCTGGGCTAATAAAGGCACCTACCATTGCTTTCCCCAACATATTAAAAATAAAAACGTTCTAATTTCTTAAATGCAATGTAAAGATCATCTGTTATTTTGAACAGAAGGCTCCATTAAATATTATTTCCTTCCTCCTTCCCTTTAAAAATAATTTTGTGGAGGGCAAGCACTTTCCAAGTGTGTTCCAGAAAAGTTAATTGATCTCAGTCAGTGGTTTAGAAATTAGACGTTTTTATATCAGAGGGATTATGGACTATCCAAGATGTTTGTTTTCAATCAGCAAGGAGCAAGAAGAGCTGCAGAGAGAGGCTAGTGAGGAGTCTTCCCTCGCTCCTGCCCATGGCCCTGTCCTGACTCTCTGAGACAATTACTGAAAACTGACAAGGCTTCTCATTGGTTCTCATTCTGAGTGAAGGGAGGAATCAGTGAGCACATAAACAAGCCAGTCCTTTCCTCACGCCGCAAGAAAAAAGATAACAAGAGTATTGTTCAACTAGTTACTATCGCTGAGATTCATTGTCTGTCTCTCTGAAGATACAGATTCCTTGTGGTAGCAGCATCTCCTCCCCATTTTGACCAACACTCTAAACATCAATAACTATCTTGCAATCATAATACCAACGCCCCATTGACTTAATGATGATGACAGTAATCCTAATTATTATATGGGTATGTATCTGCTTTCCATGGGGAATATCAATGTACACTTTTCAATAAATTTCTACAGCTTTTTGAGAAACTTGCATCTCAATAGGTATCCAATGAAAGCCTATGAGATAGTACTCACCAATTCCAGCTCCAAATAGTTACAGCTCTCTGATTATTCACATCTCACAAGAAAGTAAAATACAGTCAGACTCATGTTGTTTAATTGCTGGGAGCCAAATCTAGGAGAAACGTCTCTGGTCAAGGGCTGAATCATCTACAACATGCAACCAGAGACCTCCGAGCCCCCTGCTTTGCCTGCAAGTTCATTAACACACTTAGTCATGTGCACCTCCAACAAAGAGAGTGTGGAAACAATCCTGACTGTTTAGGTTGACAGAGACTTTTGCAAATATCATGGCATTTTTCCCCACAAAATCTCTGTCAACTTTAAAGATGAGGACATTGCCCTTCTGGTGTAGCTCAGTGGATTGAGTGCGGGCCTGCAAACCACACAATTGTGGTTCGATTCCCAGTCAGGGCACATGTCTGGGTTGCAGGCCAGTTCCCAGTTCCTGGTTCCCGGCAGCGGACACATGAGAGGCAACCATATATTGATATTTCTCTCCCTCTCTCCTTCCCTTCCCCTCTAAAGATAAATAAATAAAATCTTTAAAAAAATAAATAAAGATGAGGACATTGAGGTTCAGAGGGACAAACTGCCCAAAGCTACCCAGCTACTAATTATGGAGCCAGGATTTCAAGCCCAGGGTCTATCTATGCTCCTCACCGAACAGAGTGAGTGCTTCTCTCCGATTTCCTCCACCTGCAGTTGGTCCATCCCCACAGCAGAGCACTCCCTACATGGATGCCATTATTTATGTAAAGCTTTGTCTACCCCACCAGTTTCTAAACTCTTCATTTTGCTGATCTCTCTAGGTACTGAACATTGTTTGACTATCAGTAGGGATTTGGTAAATGTTTGTACAGTAATGGGGTAAATGCATAAATGAAAGAAAGAACACATGAAGGAATGATGAAACAATAACACCTAAAATAAATTAATATTTTCTTCCCTACATTCTTATTTGAATGCTTTCCTAGGTGTTTTCTAATTTGCTTCCCCTCAGATGTACCAAGACGATGCATCATAATTCATATAATGTAGTGAACCTTCACATAATGGAATTCTGGGAAGGTCCCTTAGGTGCAAACCTGACTTAGGCCAAATCCTGCTCAGAAATGCTCATTTATGTAGGGAGGCAAATACGAACATAATCACCCAACTGCAGCTGGTACGTGCCAAACAGAAGATTTCGTTTGAGCAGAAGTAGGTATTTGAAGATTTCATAAAGCAGTTAGTGCTTGAGATGGGCCTTTAATAATGAGTAGGGTTTTAGAAATTGAGGGTTACACCATCCGCCAATTTCTTTCTTTCTCTATAGGTGCATTTCCCCCAGCTGCTCTTTAACATTTCTCATTGGATAGGGAAAGGGTTGAGAGATACCAAGACAGCAGGAACTATCTATGATGTAAGAAGCCTAGCCAGTGTGATATGGCTGCAAAGATTCCTTATGGAGGCCCTGTATTCTGGGGTCTAGGGAAGCTGCTCACAGCACTGGGACTTTCCCTAAGAACACCTTTGCATTCTTAAGAAATAGTCTACATTCCTTACCACATTGCACTCAGCAACTCCCCATGCAGAGTACAGCTCTTCCTCCTGTCAACTGTGAATGGAAGTAATTTGTTTATGGTTCATAGAGATCCTATCAGGCAGGGAGGAGACAAGGAACCACATCTTATCATCCAATCTGCCACTGCCTCTCTGTGGTATCCATTACTATGTTATAACCATGGAACCCAGACACTCAAAACAGACTTGTGGGCTGGCCACATAATCCTCTTATTCCAAACTTCAGTCCCCAAAGGTGGAAAAGGGGCCAAATGAGATAGCATCTGATTAAGACCCAGTGGCAGGACAAAACAGGCAAGCAGGGGCAGGGAGCCTGCAGAGAGCTCACAAGCACTTGGGAATTTGCCCATACCCCCAGAGCCAGGGGAGAAGCTTAAGGGTTGAGGATTTAAGCCAAAGGGTGTTATGACAAAAGACGACATTATTTCTCCCCCAACTTTCATCAGATCCCAACTAGCAAACTGCACAGGTGACCATGATCTTTTGTCTCTTGATACTTCTTGAGCAAGGTAGTCCTGGTTCCCTCCCACACACTGACAGTCCTTGCTCCAAGTCTGGTTCTCATCATCTCTTGTCTAGAGTGCTGCAATGGCTTCCTCGCCTCTGTTTATACCTATGGCAAAGCCATTCTACACATTACAGACAAATCTACCTGTGACTGTTCCCCCGAAACCCGTCACTCACTCTAGTCTACATCACATACAACAGCACTATCCGCAGAATTTTTCTGAGATGATAAAAATATGGCCTATAACTGCTCCATGAAGTATGGCAGCTACTAGCCACATCAGCCTATTGAGTATTGAAATCAAGTGGTACGACTGAGGGACAGAGATTTTCATTTTAATTAGCTCATGTGTGAAGAGCTATACCTGTCCAATGCTACCATGTTAGACATTGTAAACCTGCAGGATGGATTACAGCCCCTCAACCTGTCCCAACATACGTACCTGTCTCATTTCCTACCACACTTCCTATCTGACTTTCCCACAAATAAACTAAACTCCTAATTTTAATCTCTATGCCTTTGTTCAAGCTGTTCCCTGTAATCAAGTATTTTCTTCCTCATCATCTACTTAATACATTTCTATTTAAATTTCAAGGTCTAAATTAAATGTCACATTCGCTGGGAAGCCTATCTCAACTCCTCTTCCCCACCGAATGAATCACTCCCTCCGCTGTGCTCCCAAAGCTCATGCATCTTCCTCTGTTATAGCACTTACCATAGTGTATTGTAATTATTTGTTTACCTGGGCCTCTCCCCCACTAGTCTAGGAACTTCAAAGGGCAGGTAGTAACTCATTCATCTCTGTAACCTTATCACCCAAGGAAGTCCACATTGGTACATGTGTGGTGAACAGATGCCAACCTGCAGAATGAATTCATCATTTAATCAATCAGTGTTTAGCTCCAAGAGGTTCCTGAACTGACGGAGACATTAGTAAACTGTTGCAACATCAAAGCGGCTGAGGCCAACCTGTGATGTCAGGGACAGATGTGTACCCACGCAACGGTGGCACCTCCAGTTACACAGAGGGTCGACGTGGAGCTCTCAAATCCAATTTAAATCTGAAAACACTTGGATGTGCATGAGTGGTGCTCAGGGCTGGAGGTTAAGCTGGGAGATACTGAAAACTACAGGTGCCTAGAATAAAAAGCCAGAATCCCAAGGCCTCTGGGTGCTTAGGGGTTTTGAATAGGTAATTAGAGGTGCCTTTCGTAAGCCAGACACAGAAAGACGAATACTGCATGATCCCACTTATATGCAGAACATAACAGACATGAAAAAGAACCCTATTATCCTTTACTCAAGAGTGGGAGAAGGATCTGCTGTAAAACACAAGACCTGTGTTTAACAGTATGGTATTGTGCACTTTCAAATATGTTAAGAGCATAAAACCCATGTTAAATGCTCTTACCATACACACATACAGAGCGCAGGGACATTTGGGGAGGTGATGAATATGTTCCGAACCCTGACTGTGGTGATGGAATCACAGATACATGCATCTGTCCACATTCAAAGATATGTGCACATTAAATATGTGCATTCTGTTTATCAATAATACCCCAGTAAAGCTCAATATACAGGGTTCTTTATTAAAAAGGGGTACATCCAATATACCCCTTTTTAATCACAAAATTTTTTATTGCAAAATCGTAAATATGTCATTCTGTAACATAACAACATCACCATCAAGCACACCGTATGACATTTCAAGTGAAATGTTCAAATTAAAACTATAAATTAATACACCCATATTATTACCCTATAAAACACACTCAAGCAGGTATTATTTTCGCTGGACCCAAATAAAAGTGGAATTATAGTAAAAAATAGTATAAAGAGAACTACTATTTATTGAGCTCCTACTATGTGCCATGTTTTATGTATGTTATCTCATTTTACTTCTCTAAAAACCCTGTGAGGCTGTATCTGCCTTCTACAGATGATGGAATCAGAGCTCAGAAAAGAGAGATGATTTTGTGGCATCTTTCCTATAGTAAATGAAGGCAGACTGAAAACACAAACCTACCTCCCACAGACAACTCCCCAGCTACTTCTTTAGACAACTGCAGACATCACAGGGAAGTTTGTCTAATTGATATTCTGAGCCACCTCACGCCTGAAGAGGTTTTCTATTCTCCCAAAGTGTTGAGGGGAGTTGGAGTTGAAAAAGGCTACATGATCACCTCTTCTGCTTCTTACATTTCACACTTGGGAAAGTGAAGACCCCGAGGGAGGCAAACACTGACCCAATGTACCTGGGGTCAGTGGCAGAGATGGGTTTCTGATCCCAGGCTCGGGTCTCCCCAGCCTGTCTCCAGGTTTATTTAAAGGATGCGTTTCTGCTACTTTCCCTGCTGTGCATCACTGCACTAGCCAGGCTTTGAGACACCACAAGTACATGCCCTGCAGGCCTCAGGGGACACTGGTAACAACCTTCGAAGAAGCACCATGGCAATCTGCTTCTGAGGCATTAAACTTGCTCAGAAGAATTGACTGAGTGGCTGGTCTCATTTCTGGACATCATTCTAAGGGAATTATCTGCAATGTGCATATGTAGTTGCCCAATGACCCTGGGATCAGAGGAGACAGAGTTTGCTAAGTTGGCTCAATGACTGGCCATGCCCTTGAATTTGACAGCTGGTGTTTTCCTTTCCAAGGTGCTGGAAACCTTCTAGCCACAAAGATGGGGCTGGTGTGAGTGGGTCAAGATATCCTCTCCCTTTGAAGCCTCGCTTCCTTGGCCAAGGTTTTCGGACAAAGTGCATGGCAGATTATCCCAGGTTACTGAATAAGCCAGATCTGCCTCTTGGGCACCCTCATGTCCTGGAGGTGGTCATAGCAACAGAGATACCCGTGTCCCACTAAAGGTCCTGGTCTTTCTTCCCTGCTTCTCTCCGAGTGCCCATTTAAGCAGCATCAAACAGAAGCAGCATAAGTTATAGCTAAAGAGCTCACTGATAAATTCTATTTCACAAGAAAGGAGAAACCGCAAAATCTTTAAAAAGGCTTTTACAGACGAACTGTTTCTAAGCACGACCACACTCCTGAAACACTCGATGCTCTTGAGATGCAGGATGCCGTTGGAGTCTATCCAAGACTTCAGATGCTATGAGGACTGGCCATTATCCTCGCCAGACGGGCTTGTCCATCTTCCCATCAGTTGCAAGACATTTAATAAAAACAGGCTGCGTTGATTCATGCTTGTTTTATGGACTGCTCCACAGGGCCTCAACCGGGTAAGCCCGCAAGACCCAGCCGTGCATGGCAAATGGCTAAGCAGATGGTTTCAGTTTAGATAGTGGCTGTCAATGGTTTGGTGCGAACAGCTCTTGCAAACCAGCATGAAGTGAACAGATTGCATGGTGGCTGAGAGAAGCATATGTAATTGGAAACAGTAGCCACTTACAATGGGGGCACATTTTCAATCTTGATCAGAGTGGCTCCAGTTTCGAAAAAAGAGCACTGATTAACGAAATGTGTTGTTGGCTGTGATGAACTCAACATTAAGAAAAGTCAGGGTAGTGTCTCAGGACAGTGCTGGGCATGGCTGGTCTGCTGCATGAATCAAGGACGTCTGGGCCCCAGAACTAATTCTGTTCCCCGGAGACGGAGAAGCCCTGGTTGAGACGAGGAGCATGCTGGGACGAGCCTGATCAGTAAGCTGGGCACTGCCATAGCTGGGATTATGGTCGTGGAGAAGGTCGGATGGCTCAGGCAAACTGTCGCACAGGCACGAGAGACCAGAAAAGGCAGACATCCACATGGGTTCTTTGGAGAAAGAGAGCGGCTGCGCAGGTGAATTTTGAAGACCCCAAAGACAAAGGGCGTGTGAATGTCTGCAGCAGATGGCGTAGCCGTGGGCTCCAGGCCACTAGGTCAAAGGCTATGGATCTTGAGGAAAACTAGTACGGGCAAGACAGGGATCTTTCCCAGGACTACAGAATGAAAATATGCACTGAAAGAGTTCCAGGGTACACGGACCCATGCAGTAACTGGATCACTGCCTTAAGCCAACTTTGCAGAAAATGCAGCTTCAATATATACAAACATTTATGGAGTAACTCAGGGCCTAGGGCTGGAGATAGGTTGAGGATTCAAGGATCAGGGAAGCATGGGTGATTCTCCCTGATCTTTTTGCCCATCATCCCAGGTCTTCCTCAGCCCATCAGACCTCTCTAGAAAAGAACTGCTGACCAAGCTGACTGTCTCAAATTCTCCTGCCGCTCAGATGCCTGGTAGTTGCCATTCCTAGTGCCAAGTTTTAGTTTTTCATGTACTGGATGATGCTTTACTTAACTCCCTTACTAGGCTGTGCGTACCATGACATCGGGGATCATTTCTGTTTTATATTTTTCCTCCAATATTTTGTTTCTCTCAGGGAGTAAGCACAGAAGAATAGTTGCTTAATTGATGCATGGGTGAGCGAGAGGGGGAAAAACGGATTTCTTTTCTCAAAGTTCTTGGACATACACAGAGTGATAACCATAAGGTAGAAGGAAGTGCTCCACCCAGATTGTAGGAAATCAAGAAAGGCTTCCTGGAGGAGGTGACCCTTAAACTAAGGTTTGATGCTTAAGGTGAATTTGGCCCACCCAGAAAAAGTGGCAGAAAGAGCTGGAATGACTTGATGTTGCTCTTGAGAGATGGGATGAAGCTGCTTCAGTGTTTTCTGTCCAGTGCTCCCTGATTCTGGGAAGTGGCAGGCAGTGTTGGGTGTCCCTGGGCCCCACTAGGAAGTGCATGAGGTAGAACGGCAGGGGTCCAGATCAGGCCAGCACAGGGCAGAGAAGCAGGCTCTGTAAAAACAGGAGAGTCCTTCTTGGGGGGAAGTGCTGCCCCTCCCTCAGAGTGATTGTAGAATTGGCAGAGTCTGAGGTCTGGTTGAGTGGGTGTCCTGGGAACTGCAGAAAGGGACCAAGCCTATTTGTGCCCTAGCAGTTCCCAGGCCTGACTCTGGTCTGTACTTTCCCACAGTGGCCTATCCTGGGCCTGGCGCCATCTTCCTGGGTGTCAGGGAGGCCCGCTGCCCAGCCCGAGGCACCCTTGGCTCGGAGGGCAAGGACTGCGGGACCTGCCCACAGATAGGATGCCTTTCTCCAACACGACCGTGCTATCTCCTTGAGTCAATTTCCTCTGGCGACAACGCTGGCGCTATGCAAACAGCCTGTGTGAAGGAGCCATTCTCCCCTCTGCCCACTCCCACAGCCTGGCTCTGCTCTTTTGGCAAAGCAGGTGTTGGCCTGACAAAGTCACCTAGGAGCTATCTGTGAGCTACACGTACATGCTGGCCTGAATCAAAGGAGGCTCAATGCCACCTGGCCCAACTCCCTCACCCACAGATGAGAAAACCGAGGCCGAGAGTGAGGGAGGACGAACAACTTGAAGTTCCATGTAAAGCCACCAGCACCTTGGCCTTTTGAGGCTCTCCCCTCAGGTGTTACGTCACCAAAGGCCATAGACAATGAAAGAAACAAGCAAGCATCTGAAACCTGTTTCAGAAAAGCAAACAGTCAGTTTGGGTCTTTGGAGTGCAGTCATGCTGTGGGGCCCTGTACCACAGCTGCCGACTGGGCTGTGTGACTCCGGACAAGTTGCTGTACTTCTCTGAATTTGTCGTAGAAGGGGGGAAATGATCACGCTTCTCACATTGTCCCTGCCCTGGAGAAGTTCACTGTTGTTTGGAGAGACAGGTGCCCCCAATCGATCATGGTATACTTCTAGAGATGTGTACAGAGTACATAATTAGTCCAGCGGATGACAGTTTCTGGGAGTACCAGGGAGGGCTTCTCAGAGGAGGTGACACTTTTTCAGGATTTTTTAGCAGTTCATCCATGTGGGTGTGATGGATGAGCCCTAAAGGCATAAAACACACTGTACACCCAGGGGCATGTGGGAACTGCCCACTCTGTGTCAGGATTGGAGTGTCAAGCGCAGAGAAGTGGGCAGGGGCTGGGCATAGGTCTGACGCTGGAGTCGGAGTCGAGCTCCTGATGGACAGGAGACGGGTGATCAGATCTGAGATGAAAGCTGTCCCACTCCAGGTCATCAAGTGAAATATACCGCTCTGAAATTTACCCTCAGAGGACACCTAATGATGCACTGCCAGCACATCTTAGGTCTCGTTACATCCAAGTTGTCAATCTCAATTGCATTGCTTTCGCGGTACAAGTCCGACAGTTTTAAAGGATGGACAAGTATGAGGAGTCTGTAAGTACTTTCGTGTTCGCACACATGGAAAGAGCACTGAGTCGCATTGTGTAAAAGCTCACCTGGAGGTTGCTGTGGAGGCTGGAATATTTGGGCCTGGACTGGAGTCAAGAAGTCCAGCCAGAGGATATGGCAATCGTCCCAGTGAGAAACGGTCCCTGAGACAGAATACAGTACACACACCATTTTAAAATGCGGGCTCCTCTTCACACTCTCTGGGGACTAGGTTAGTTTCTCACTCCCATTATTCAACTTGGATGAATTAAATCACTTCTCAGTTTCCTCTTTTATAAAATCAAGATCATAACACGATGGTGGTACCTCATCAGATGACAGTAAAAGTTAACAATAACCCAGATGAAGTACTTAGCATAGAATCTGGCTAAAGGACGTGTTCAGTATCAATTTAAAACGTTCACAGCAAACCACAGCAATAATAGACAAGGGGTGAACCAAGGCGCCTTACTACAGGCCGATATGCCACTTTGGGGCAGGGGAGAGGAGCGAATTGGGGGAGGGCAGCCTTTAGGATGGAAAAGAATCCAATGTGCAGCCGACAGAGGCCTGTGTCAGTTCCTTCCCGAGCATTTCTCCGGTGCTCAGCCTGCTCTTTGGGGATGAGAGTGAGGGACCCCAGCTCTGACCAGCACAATGAGGGGAAAAAGGACGCCTTTACTTCTGCACCTGGCCTCACGTCACAGCATCATTTACTGATGGCTGCAGGGTTTATTGGGACACTGAGAGCGAAGGCTCCTTTGCCTTCTAGTGAAGTAAGTTTCGTTTAAAGGTGAGCATTGCCCGTGGTGCCGCTGTGGTCAAAGGAAGACACTCTTAAATAACTATTCCTACAAACCTTCAGATCTCCTAGGGTGGGGCTTGATATTTTCCATCCACTCCTAGGTCCCCTCCTTCTGCTCTATACCAGGAGGTAAAGGCTATTAAAAGATAAATGACAAATTTTGAAGTTTTTTTTCCTAATTGTGTTTCAACACTTAGAAAAAAAATTTAAGAGTTACCTTCACTTTTACCCAGATTTTATGGTTTTGAACCCTCCATTTTTTGGTCATAAATTCTAGTTCCTGTAACTTCATTAGATTTGGAGAAGCATTCTAGTCCCCTAGCTTACACAAGGGGGAAGAGTAAGTTGTTTGAACTTTAATATTCCTCTGCATTGGAGTGACGCTGAGCCCCTGGTCAGCTTAGACAAGTTTCCAAAGAACTGAAGTGCAGGGTAGCAGAACCGCAAAATAAGTAGCAGAATTTGAAAATAACTGATTTGGAAATTAGAGAGAGCGTTAGCTTTCACTCACTCATTCCTTCGTACACTGAACAAGTATTTATTGATCTGTGATGTTTTGCTCTGTGATCTGCGCCGTAGATACAGCAATCAGCTCAGGTACGAGTTTAGGACCTCAGAGAACTGCTCCTCCAGTAGGGCAGGCAGAGATTAAACACATGCAATTAATGCAACACAGTGGCCTTTAACACTGCAAGGGGAAGAAGCGGACGTATGCACAGCTTTAAAAGTATTCATCAGAGGAATTTGATATTCTCTCAGAGGCTTGGACCATAGTCCCGTCATTTTCTAATCACATGGCCTACCAGGAGCTGAAATTCCTGTGCCTTGGTTTCCTCATCTATAACCCATAGCTCTGCCTTTGGGGGATGAGAATTACAGATGATAAAGTGTGATTGTGCCCGCACAAGAATGGGCTACAGTGAGTGCTCAGTAAATAATCACTTTTTTTTGTCCTTGCCTCCTTAAGGTTATTAATACTTTAGGTAAAAAAAAGAAGTTCTTTACAAAATTCTTTGTTTTGAAATTATAGAGATAGAAATTAGTCTATATAGGAATTAGGCTGACTGCATCACTACCAAAATTCTCTCTCTCTCTCTCTGTCTCTCTCTCTCTCTCTCATCACACTAGGCCTGGGCTCCAGGACCAACAGCAGAGGAAGGCAGGGTCACCCTTTGGCCCTGCGTCTGGAAGCAAACCCTTGACGCTATGGCAAAGGCAGTTCATAGCACTCGGCATCCTCTTCCTCCTTCCTCACTGTCCAGAGGCACTCTGCATAAATCCTAGGGTTGGATAAGTGCCTCTTGACCAAGAAACAGGAGTAGGACACTATCGATGTTTCACCAAAGCACCTCCACCCAGTCACCAGTAGCTCAGACACTGAACAAGGGACAAGCCATTTCATGGGCACCGGCCCTGAGCTAACACAGTGGCTATAAAGCTACACTTTCATAAAGTATGGCCCCAGCCAAACTGAAAACCGCCATGCATGGAGAAAAGCACTGAAAAGAAATACACCGAAAGCATAACAATGGGAAACATGATTTTTTCTCCCTGTTTTACTTCAATACATTTTCCTAAACATAACTGATATCACCCATTCCTTTTTAAATGTTAAGGTAAAGACATTATTAAAGACATACAACTGTGTGCTCATAGCCAGATGAGATTAGCATATCTCTAAAGCACAATATTGGCTCTAGCCTAGATCCAATACTCATTTTGCCGAAGCAAGAATGCCAACTCTGGGATACCATCTAGGTGGGGCTCTTCTGCCGCTCCCCTATTTCCCTCCTCTGTTCCTGTAAGTCTGCTCACATGTGTCCTAGAAATGCATCACTTATTGCACTTGTTACATTGTTATACCTCTTTACTAATGGAGCGTGAGTTCTTCAGAGTCGATAATCTTAGCTTGCTCAGGTTTTCGTGTGTGTTTTTTAACCCCTGTATTTAGGGCAAGACATCTGCAAATAACAATAATGACAGCAACGATGACGGCAGTAACAGCAGAGGGTGGGGAAAGGGAAAAGGAATTGATATTTACTATCCACGGAGCCAGGTCCTTCCATGGATCATCTAGCTCATTCTGTCTTTAGACCTAACAGGTTGGGTGTACGCTACTCATATTTCCAATTTACAGATGACGACACTGAGCTGAGAGAGGCTGAGGATACCATCTAGCTGCCTAAGTCTCCCAGCAAGAAGGTGTGAGGCTGGCCTGCAAACCCAGAGCCATGCTCCTATGCTACACTTGGCTGACCGCTGAGACAATGTGCCATTAAACAAATCGATTTTGAAAAAATTGAATTGTCATTGGGTATTCTGTAGATCATACAAACACAAGGGACAAATAATGCAATAATAAGGGATGGAAAAGTTCAATGCTTTGAGGGACTGGGCAGCAAAGCGGGCAGAATGGGTTGAAGTCCAGGCTGTATATCTCATCCACAGGAGGCACCAATGGACCTGAACTCACTTTATTGACCTCTTCAAAAGAGGATTATCAGGGCCTGATGGTGCAAAACGGAGGAATCCTGACTAACCCTCAATTGAACTATTTTTCATATGCCCTTAATAGAATACTTCCAAGTTCCCAGGAGGAATTGCAAGTGGGCGTCAGAACCCCAGTGACTGATAACGATCACTTGCTCTAAATACTTATATTTAAATTAGCAGCATAGCAACACACATCAATTCTGAGTCCCGCCTATAAAGACTCAGCAGTCTTCCCCTGATCCTTCTATTGTCTTCATAAAACCCAGCACACAAATATGGATGCAAATGAGTTTCATTCCAGATCAACAATTTCCTGCATAAGCAAGTAACCCCAGCAGACTTTTTCTGCCTCTGTGCCCCACACCAACTGAGAAACCAGGCTTCCCAGCTCAGGTTCTTCCTGAGTAACCCGCAATAAACCCAAAGAGGGACAATTTCCTCACTTTGTTTTTCAGCCGTCTCACTGCAGGCCAGCCCTGAGCCTCAGGTTAAAGCACAAAATTTTCCTATTTGTTTGCTCACTACAAAAATGAAATTATTTTGGAAGAGGAGAAATAGGTGAATGTCTTGGAAGGTTTTCCAAGTTCAGTAACTCCCAATTAAAGTAGTGGACACACATTGGGTTATTCGGGAAAGCAAAACTAATTTTTAGAAACATATGTTATTTCTTTAGAAAGGAATAAAATAGTAAATAATACGGCCAATCAACATTGTTGTAAGAGAGTCAGGTTCTACCATAGGTTTCATTTCCTTCCCTGTTTATCCGTTATATTTAGGGTAAGTTCTGTGAGCAACATAGATTTAACTCAGATTTCCGCTTCTTCTATATATTTGCATCATTCTGTATTCATTGAGCTTCCACTGAGTGCCAGGCGCTGCTCTTGGCATTAAATATTCAAGAAGTGTTCAAACCGTGGCCCTACATTGTTACGCTTACAACATAGTGAGGAAGTAACTGATAACCAGAATACATCGTAGAAAGCACCTGGTCAACTCCTAACTACCCTCCAAAGCAGCTCAGATGCCACCATCTTCAGGAAGTTTTCTGGAGAATAAGTCATTTCTAATCGCAGGTATTAGTGCACATGCTATGGGAGTTTGAAGTTACTGGTTACACACCCACCTCTCTACTAAAGCAAATGCTTTCCTCAAGCAAGGCATGAGTCTTTTCATCTTTGTGTGGAACAAAGGGACCGCAGATGGAAAGATGAAAGGAACAGGCATTTTCTTCCATGTTGTATGCACGATAAGAGTGTGACAAGTGAAGAAAAGACCAAGAAGATGCACTAAGTGTAATGCATGGTAAGGATGGAGTGGTACAAAGACACAAATGTGACAGAGAAGCTGATAAATACAGGAGGAAGAACATAAACACACATCGAATATAAAAGCAGAGGGGCTAGCGTCATGTTGTTGGCATTGGAAGACACAGGAAAACTGTAAACACTGGCAATTTTAAACTAACCAAAAGGCAGATGAGAAAATTGAGAACAGGATGATACATTAAAGTTCAGCCGAGTAACTGTTTCAGACTAACTTTAAGGCTTTCTTATTATTATCACCAAAATTCCTTATGGGGGCGTTTATTTCTGAATTTGCAGATCCACAATGCTCATTATAGTGCCTGACTTTTAGCAGCTACTTCATGTATCATGTCGAATCAGACTTAAAGCTAATGATATAGTCGACAAAGATGATTAAAATAAGATGGTAAGAAATGCAGTGAGTACAAATGAGGAAAATTACTTTGAGAAGTAAATATAGATGTCTAAAGATTATTTATTGTACACATGCATTTTCTTCTTCTTCTGTCTCAAAATTCCACTTGAACAATAGTGTGGGGACTGAAAAATAAAGACAGAAACCCACAAGGATAAAGAATAGAGGAGAAAATAGAAACAACTTTTTGCAAGATGGAAAGCAGATGGGAACTGAATTGGCAGGCTCAGTAAAGCTGAGTTATAAACCAACAGTAGAGAAAGCTGCAGACTCCCTGGGCTTGGTGGCATTAGGTGCCTCTGCAAAGCGATTCAAAGCAGGAGGACTGGTTGGAAGTACATTTAAAAATCAGTGAGACCTGCCCCTAACCACTCCTGCCACCACCTACTATCATATCCTAGCTGAAGTTTTTTTTCTCTTAAGAGGGTAAAACAACAGATCTCAAGATTGGAGAACATTAATAGAGTTGAAAAGTGGGTACCAGCTGGAAAGGGGTTGTTGAATAACAGTGTACTTACTGTGTGTTGCTATTCAGACTTTCCCCTCACACAGCTCCCAGGTTGCAGGGATCTAGACTTATGTCCTCTAGGCTGGAGGCTGGAGGGGACTTTCTGAGCAACCTGATCATTCTGAAAGAAAGAAACGTTAAGTACTAACACTGCGGTATGAAAGGTCCCAATCAGATGATCTTACACTGAAGCCCATTAAACACCCCTCAGACACACAGACCTTTAAGTTAACAACTTAACTGTGACATTTAATACAGAGACCAAAATTAAAAAGCAAACAAGGAATATGGCCCAGGCAGATAGATTCATGAAAATTTCAGAAAGTTATCATCAATATTCTACAAGAGAGGAAGAATTTGCATTGATGGGAGAAGAACTATAAGAAATGAGACCACAAAACACAGAAAAAAATTTAAATGAAAGCAAAAATGAAACATTAAACAAGAGGGTTTTAAAATAAATCTGAGGAAGTCACCCTGAAAGAAAACATAAAGAGATGGAAAATAGAGAGAGATGAATGAATTATTACAGAAGGTATAACATCTGAAAAAATGAAACCCTGGAAAATACAAGACAGAAAACAGAAGGTCAGACATTGTTAAAGAAATAACTCAAGAAAAAATTCAGATATGCCCTGGCTGGCGTAGCTCAGTGGATTGAGCGCGGGCCTGCGAACCAGACGATCGCGGTTCGATTCCCAGTCAGGGCACATGCCTGGGTTGCAGGCTGGTTCCTTGCAGGCCAACTCCCAGCAGGGGACGCACGAAAGGCAACCATACATTGATGTTTCTCTCCCTCTCTCCTTCCCCTCTAAAGATAAATAAATAAATAAAATCTTTTTTTAAAAAAAAGAAAAAATTCAGATAGAGCATGAAATTTTTAGGCCAAGTGGGTCCAGCACAGTAGATGAAAATACAACCACATCAAAATGCATCACCATATAATTTTAGATCACTGGAAACAAAGTGAATCTTCGAAATCTTTCAGAACAGAGAAAAAGTGTTTTCATACAAAGAATCAGGAATAAGAGAAGCACCTTTTCCAAACACACCTAAAAGCTAAAAGAAAATTGAGCAATGTTATACCTAGACCAACTATCCATTAAGCGGGATAGTAAAATAAAGGTATTTTCAAACTTAAAAGGTCTTAAAGAAATTAGTGATCATATTTGAAAATGTACGCCACTGAGAGAGAAAACCAAGAAAGAAATGAAACCTAAGGAATAGTGGATCTGACACAGGAGACAGGCAAGGGAGACGCCCCAAGACAATGGCAGAAAGGGTCCCAAAGTGTCGGTCATGCAAGAGGTTTAGAGAAAAGTTCAGAGGACTCTGGAGCTTTGTTCAATAGTAGCAGATGTGTCTGAATGTATGAAGGGGAACTCCCTTTAGATGTAATGTGGCTCCAGCAGCAACTGCATACGGGGAATGCTGGACTCACACCCCTGGGAAGGAGGTTAGTGAATGGACAGAGTGTGACCACTGTGTGAGTTTACTCTTGGCTCCCTATAAAGAGGGATCCTGTCCTGGGAGGAGTGTGGACTTTTCCCATCCCGCCACCACTGGGAGCAGCTGCTTTGCCCGCGTCTGTAATTTCTCCTATTACAGCTCTCATGAATTTGAATAAGGCTATGTGTCAGTTCTTTGGAATTGATCCTGAATTTAGACATTTGGGGCTTTCTCCCAACAATGTATTTGAGGGATCTGTCATAATTGGGGCAGAATTTGTTGATAAATTAGTGATATGCCTGTGGAAAATGAAGTAAAAAGAAACAAAATTTTTTTGAAAATCCAAAGATGGTTCAGGAAAAGAAATCTACAACCTGGATCAACTGTGAAGAGAATTTAAATAATCCAAATTGATTGAACCACAATTAAAGTATCGTTATCTTGGGCTAAACAGGGAGGAACCAAAACGTGCCTGGATTAAGTAGAACAAAGGGTAAAATAGAGCTACATTTTCATGTCTCATATTGGGAAGTTAAGCTTTAATTCCACAAGTAAAATAAAAACTAGGAAGCAGCATGAGAAGCATGTTATTTAGAGCAGTGGTCCTCAACATTTTTGTCACCAGAGACTGGCTTCGAGGGGGAGAACTTTTCCTCGATGGAGGGCTAGGGGTGGACACAGGGGCAGAGCTCAGGCAGCAATGTGAGGGAAGCTTTGCTCACCCACCTGCTGCTCCCTGCCTACTGTGCAGCCCGGTTCCTAACAGGCCAAAGACGGGCACCAGTCCACAGCCTGGGGATTGGGGACCCCTGGTTTAGAGGGTATGAAGGAAAATAAGAAAAATGAAAAGAATGAGCTAAAGAATGAGTGTACACACTTGCAACCGGAATTCTTTAATTCTTTATACTATTCACGTGAATCACACTGACAAAATGCAAACTGAATTTATTTTCAAAAACTAATACATCAAGTTATGGGAAAAAGTAGGATATTGACCTCCACCCTTGGCTCTCATGGACTACTTTAATTTCTCAATATTCCTATTCACCAACATTCTTGCTCTTTCTTCAAGGATTTAAGGTAGCCCCTGGGACAGTATAGCCATCTTTCATTTGTATCCCAGAAGTTTATAAATCATTGCTTTTGTGATTAAAATTGCTTTGGAAGGCTAAACCTGGTGGCCATATTGTCTGTTTGCCTCGGGAATTAGGTTACAAATGCTGAGCAAAGACTTTGCCTCTCCATTCTGTGTTTCTGTTTACTCAGGCAGGTACCATTTTGTGGCGAAGCAGATAAGATCTGTTCCCAGGCCTGTGAGGGGTGACAAGTATATTATTTGAACATAGGGGGAAATTATTTAAATAAAAAATGTACAAGGTTATCCACATCCCTATCACCCAGTTTAAACAGGAACCAAATAAACGTCACTCTGTTCTCACGTACTTTGCAGCTTATTCCTGAGGAGGGCAGGTTGGGAAGACGTCCGGAGCAGCTGAGAATGAATTGAGGTGGGCAGGGGGAAAATAAAAACTGCAAGTACCATTTACTAGATGTTAAGTTTTAAACCAATGTTGGCATATTTAATCTCTAGACCAACATTTTCAGGTCCTTACTAATACCCTGAATTTACAGATCAGGAAAGTAACACTTAGAGCTTAAGTACCTTGTCTGAGTGAAGGAGCTGGGAATCAAATTTACATCTACTTCATTACACAGCCCCATCTCTGAACACTCACACAACTTAGTGGGGAGCTATGTATTTTGTTAATAGAGTAGGGAGTTTTGGTATTTTAAGCCCATCTGCACAAACACACACACACACACACACACACACACAGAGTTGGTTGAGAGATGGATACAAGAATACTGAGAATTCCAGAATCCTATTTTGACCTGTCACCCATAGGTCCCCTTGCAATTTCTAAGGGACAGAAATGTATCAAGGATAACGCCCAACCCATGTGCTGTCTTTGTACCCGTACAGCTTGCTTCTAAACACCTACATAGTCCCTCAGTGAGTTAGGCTGAATGGTGTGGAAGAGGCCTATTGCCTAGCCAGACACAGAGCTAGCTGCCTGTTTTCTGGACATCTTCTAATCAGTTGTGTGCTAGAGAAGGTTGTACTGGATTGTGAGAACCAATAACTACATTTTCAGGAATTCTGAGAG
Organism: Sturnira hondurensis; assembly: GCF_014824575.4. Taxonomy (NCBI): domain Eukaryota; kingdom Metazoa; phylum Chordata; class Mammalia; order Chiroptera; family Phyllostomidae; genus Sturnira; species Sturnira hondurensis. Next base: position 17,115,790 of record NW_028095197.1, read on the forward strand.
CCAGGTGATGTCAAGCTGGTTGCTTGAAATGGGTGATGGTGGGAGGATTAATACCACAGAATTTGGGAAATGCTAAAAAGGAGGACTTCCTTTTCTCTCCTCTTTTTTCCTTCTGTTGTTACTAAACTTCTACCAGCACATTACTGCCCAGTTCAGTACCTTACCTTTCTGAATCTAACCGCTCTTATGCAGACAGAAAGCTGCTCAGTCCAAATACAAAGAGCTTTCCTCAACCCCACCGTCTTCTGCCCCAGACCTTGAGTCAGGACAACGGAGATTCTGCTTGTGTTAACAAAGGCTGAGGAGAAGCAGGCAGCAACAGAGAGAAGGGGAAAGTCAAGGGTGAGCCAGGACGGATGGCTGGACCACTTCCCAGAGCAGCAGGTTCTTTCAGCCTCTTCTCACCTCCCCTCCCCTTTTGGGCCTCAGACCTGAATGCCCCTGCTTTTTCACAGAGAAAGTCCTACCTGCAAGCCTCGTAACCACACACTACCTCAAAAGACCCCATTTTTAAGTGGGGGAGTGACAGCTTTCCAGGGCTACAGCCACTCGCTGGCTGTCCAACTGAAAGCAAACATGTCACCTACTGGAAGCACAGTTTTGTTTGCTGTCAAACAGGGTTTCAGGGGTACAGTGAGGAACAAATGCCAAGGTTCCTTATACACTTGCCAAGCAAGACAAATGTAAAAGGTCATTATTGTCAATATTATGATTGTGGATTTCAGCATTTCTATCACGGAAGATATTTGGAGATAGAAATAATCTCACCCATCTCAGAGACTAAAACAGCTTATTTGGTGACCATTGCAATGAACAGCAGGCTCAGGAAGCCAATGCTCTGTAGCCAAAATGCCAGAGATCACACAAGCCCTCCCCCCAGTCCCCATCCCCAGCAGTACAGAGTGGTTATGCTGTACCCAGGCCTGGGCTTTGACACGCAGCCTGACCGTGAAGGGTCTTTGAGAGGCACATGTGGCCTTATTTGCCAGCCCATCCATTCCTTTTCCCTAATCAATCTTTACCAGCTGTTTTATTTTTAACCCAGATCTTTTGAATTCTTGAGCCATTCCTTTCCCAAAGATACAACATGGGTTTACAGGAACATTGTCCTCACAGAGATGACTTCAGGCAGAGATGCCTTTCTGAGGTCTTCCTTTTAGGTGGCTGAGTGATGAGAAGCTAGGAGTAGAGTTATCTGAATTCGTTTATTCACATACCAGTGGGCCCCTAGGCCAGTGGGTCATGCCTGCATATTTCTAAGCCCTCTTGATTAATAGTGATAGCAATACAGGATGGCCCGGGGTAGGAATGGCTAAAGACCAGTCCCACCATCTCTGTAACACCTTTCTCTCCCCATCAGCACAAACGAACGAATGCACAGAGGATGTCAGAACAGCATGCTTGTGGAAGAAAGGTAGCATTACACGTCCTCCTCCTTCCTAAGCAGAGAGAACGCCACCCCCCAGCTCTGTCTACACAGAAATCTGAAGCTGCCACTTAGGACAGCCATCTCCAAACAGTTGAGGGGCTGCAGCTTGGAGGAAGAAATGGAGTGGTGTGGCTCAGATTTGAAATTTCAAGAAATGGATGGAATGTTTGAGGAAGCAGGTACAGCTCCTTCTACAGGCCAAGGAGTTCCACAAATGAGGTCGCTGGGGCGCGTAGACACATAGAGTGTTGAATGTGGTTGGACATGGACTTGGCACTTTATCAATCACATCTGAATATGTTTGAAAACTTTGCCCACGCAGAGCCAATGTTCATGGAAAAGAAATTCACTTAGGGAGTGTGATCTCCTTTAAGCAGAGTATTTCACTGTTTCTAAGGCCTGGGAATGAACTACAAGTGACCTCCACGTTCCTGTAGACAGTCAGTACTCTTGAAAGGTCTTTGAATAATATATGAAAGAACTTCATGGCTCTCCGCATTTGTACTACAGGTGGTTTGGTGGTTGTGTTGATGATAACGACTCTTATAAATGCCATGAAAACACACACACGTGTGTGTATGTACAAAGTAGTGGATGAATTTCTGTTTTACTTAACTGCTTGGGAAAATTTTGCCACAACTTATGAAAAGATACACTTCTTATTATGACATTTTGATAATGACAGTGAGGTTATATTCTGTAGCAATTGTCTGTGAATAAAATTTTGTTATGATTATTCAGTTTTCCCTCTTCTCCAGAGGCTTTTGGGTAGAAAAATTCCTATTGGACACTCGGCAGAAGTTGAACGGATAAATAAACCAAACAAATAATGAAAGCATAAACCACATATAAAATATTCTACTCAGCTGGTCTCTCAAAACTCCAAGTTTTAAGTTGGATGGCTTTACTGGATTGTTACCTATTACGGTTGCCTAAAGGAATCGAAAAGGTTGCTTTGTGGTTCAGATTCTCTGCGACTCAGTTTAACAACAGTAAAGTAGGACAATAATATCTGTACTCTCTGTAGTGTATAAAATATTGTCAAAGTCAATAAGTATATGTTTAAAATCCCATATTATACATACAAATTTTATTATACATTTTCTTCTGCAGGGTAAAAATAAACATCCTTGTTTCCTGAAGAAAGAAACACCTTTTTTTTAATGACAAGTAATAAGTATGTCAAATGTTCAATAAGTTTGTGCCTCATAGTCTTTGCTGTCAACATAAAATTTTGCAAGGCCGGATACAGATTTTGCAGTAGCTTTGTGAAACAAGACGGGTGTCACTTTGGTCAAACAAATCAATTTGTGTAATAAAACATTCTATGTTTGATAAGCCTTTTGTCACCAACACATCTTGATTAAATTATCACCATGCAAAACATGGACTTGGCTGTGCCAATGCCAATATTGATACTGACCTCACCTTGGCCATCAAGCACAGAAGAAATTTTCCCTTTTATTTGACTTGCTACTTTTTTTGGTAAACATGGTCCTGTACATATTTACTCTCTCACTCTCCGACACCTCATACCCACAGATACTGAAAATAATCAGGCTATCCCATTTCCTCAACATCCATCCAACTCTGACTAACTCATTTATAAGATATGGCATTTTTTTGTGAACATATCCACTACTGACAAATAATGATCGTGCAAAAAATTAATTTTCAAAATCCCTCCCTGTGGTATTCAGGATAGCTTCCAAGACTAAGAGTTTAAATCAGATGAATAATATTGATCAGACAACACATACAACATACACATAGAGGCTGGTTCTGTAAGTTTGTAGATAATTTTCCCATTCAGTTGATCACTGAAGTATTAGGATTGGTCAAAATTGTACCTATTATAAATTATGAAGGGCATGGTCTTTTTAGATGGGTTATTTGATTCAAGTAATTAAGATTCATATTCATGAATACTATACTTCTAACTTAAATTTAGGGAAATTATATGTTAAGATGAATATCTACCCTAAAAGAAACTTAATTATATTTGCCCCAGTATAATTTCAGGATTCTATTGGCCAGAAGATTAAATGCCAATTGCTATACTTGACACCATGCACAATCTGTAAACCACAGACAGCCAGAGGTCATTTCATGGGGTGTCATGAAGTGGAATGATGTCCTCTCACCAGAGGCACAGCTATGAGACAGTGACTCAAGGTGAAACCATGGACTATACCTGATCTCAGATGGTCTTGAAGATAGAAAGCCTCAGACAGTCTGTGCAGGCCTCAGGTGTAGTGGATGTAGATTACATCCACTATGTGACTCTGATGACCCATGGGAATATGTGTAAAATGTTTGGTACCACGGTTGTCACATAGTACGACTATAATAAGTGTTATCTTCCTTTCTTCATTAAAGATTGAATTAGACTCAACATGTCTTATCGCCCTTCAACTGGACAAAAGATCTCTTCATACCTGGTCTTAGCGCAAAGGCACCGAGCCAGGCGTCTGAGAACATGGGTCCTGGCTCTAGATTCTAGCCTCAGTGAGAATGTGGTCACCTCACTCCCTCTCTTTGAGTTTGCTTTCCCATCCATAAAGTGTGAGCTTGACAATGTCACTTTTTCCATCTGGTTTGGTCATTCTGGGCCATTCATTCTCTGTTCCTGAGTCTTCCATAGAAAGGAGTGTGGTTGAAGTGGGTATTCTGGTATTTTTCTGGCCCTAGCAGAGTCCCTTAAAACTATTATTTACTACCAGGAAGATTAATATCCAAACATCTTTATGCCCCCTGAATATTTTTCAGGAAACCTATGATAAAATTACATAAATCCTAGGAGCAGGACAGCAGAAGATCAAATCTATTGATCTACTCAATAGATTGATCTACCAGTGTGCTGCACTGGTTTGGAAAATCTTTATTGAGCCTAGAACCCTTTGATCAACCAAAAGATTAGGTAGAGCAATAACACAGTGGTTAAGGAGAAGCATAAGTAGTTCTGATAGAGGTAGGGTAAAGAGGCAGAAATCTACCCTTCCATGATCCAATCCCTGCCCTGCCTTCCAGGCTGAGGCTGTCCTTGCTCCCAGCCGACAAAGGCAGTCCTGTTGAGTAGGACCTGACTGAATTTAGTTACAGGCTATCACAAGCTGCATACTTTTGGGGGGAGGCGAGGGGAGGGGAACTTGCCAAACAAGTTTTTTTTTTTTTTTCTGGAAACATTTAGAGCCTCTTTGAAAAAAATGTTGTTCAATTACAGTGGTCACATTTTTACCCCATTACTCTCCACTTCCCTATGCACCCCCACCTCCCACATTCAATCCTCCCCCTGCATTGTGTTTGTCCACGAATCCTTTATATGTGTTTCTAGACCTGACCCTTCTCCTTCTTTCTCTTGTTATCCCCTTTCCTCCTGGTCACTGTCAGTTTGTTCTTCATTTCCATATCTCTGGTTTTATTTTCCTCACTCATTTGTTTTGTTGATTAGGTTCCACTTATGGGTGAGATCACATGGTATTTGTCTTTGACTGCTTAGTTTATTTCACTTAGTATAATGCTGTCCAGTTCCATCTATGCTGTCATGAAGGGTAGGAGCTCCTTCTTTTTTCTGCTGTGTAGTATTCCATTGTGTAAATGTACCATGGTTTTTTGATCTACTCATTTATAGATGGGCTCTTTGGCTGTTTCTAGCACTTGGCTATTGTAAATAACACTGCTATGAACATTGGGGTGCATAGGTTCTTTTGAATTGGTGTTCCAGGTTCTTAGGGTATAATCCCAGAAGTGGAATTGCCAGGTCAAAAGGTAGGTCCATTTTTAGGGGTTTTTTTTGAGGAAATTCCATACTGTTTTCCACACTGGCTGCACCAGTCTGCATTCCCATCAACAGTGCACTAGGGTTCCCTTTTTTCCACAATCTAGCCAGCACTTGTTCTTTGTTGATTTGTTTATGATGACCATTCTGACTGGTGTGAAGTGGTGTCTCACTGTGGTTTTAATTCGCATCTTTCTGATGGCTAGTGATGCTGAGTATCCTTTCATATGTACATGGAACAAGCTGCATTCTTTAACAGACTTGACATTTTTACTTTTCTCCTGGCAGCCCATGAACTGTCTATCTCTACAGAGATAGACAGGGCAAGTCACACTCATCATCACATTTCAAAAGGCCCTTTTCTTTAAATTCTAGGAGGATTTTATGCTGTCCTCTGTATATTGACATCATCCCTTGGTTAAATGTCCCTTCTTCTGGAAGACCTTGTGTCATTCTATAAAATGGTATAAGTTCTTGGGTGCACCTCTTACTTCCTGAAATTTACAGTACCACAACATCCTTTATATTTTGTCATTTTTGGTTTTTTTTTATTTTTGAGACAGACAAGCAATATATCCATGTCTTCAACATGTATCTGTTTATCCCTAGTACATAGTACATTATCTAAAATGTTAAAGGCTCTGAAATATTCATTTTTTACTGAATGCTTACTGAGTGAATAATGAATAAATGAAGATAATAACAGAGTATTTACTAGTTGTCATCCAGACAGCTTTAAAGTTTCTAGACTATCTTTGAAATTTGGAGGAAAGGAGCTGAACACTGTACATGTCTTACCTGATTGATTCTTGGCTAAAGATTTGAGGGTGAATGTTTTCATTGAAATGGGAAAACTGAGGTGAAGCGCACCCTTTGAGTCAATGGAAGAGCTGGCATTTCAACTTGCATCTCTTGGACTTGAGGCTGTGTTTTCTCCACTCACGACATCACATTGCCTCCCTACTGGTGAGTAAAGAAATGACAATGTCCTGTCCACTTGTGTAGTTATTTAGAGGCGCTTTCATAGCCAGGACCTCCTTTGTGCTGGCATGGCAGCTGTCACTTGGGCGACGTGCTGAGCCCTCTGCTCTGTGACAGAGCCAGCTGCAGAAGGCACAGCCAACAGCTTCCAATCAAAGGAAATCCTGAAAAAACAGCTTCAGGGATCTGCCGTGGATTCTCCCCTTCACAGTGCTTGACAATAAATAATACATGAAAAGAGATCAGCTCAGGCCAAGGTGGACTTCAAAGAGGGTCGGGTAGCAGGGTCGGAACTCTACATTTGGCGTCTGTGTGCCCATTCCAGAAGTTAATTCACGGAGAGTGGGATGAAGGGAATGCCTCCCCTTCTCCCCCCGCAGCTGCTTCGTGGGAATGCTGCACTTGCATTAAGAGGAAGGAAGAGTAGCTTGCTAGCCTTTAAAGAGCATTTCCCCAGCTCTAAGCCTTAGAGCTAGGCCTTGAACTGCTGCTGTGACATGTGTTCTGAGCTAGTCCCAAACAAGCGCAAACATAACAGCCTCCACTGATCTATGCAGCAGGACCGAAGGATGGAATCCAAAGCATGAGGCCTGAGAACAGAAAGTCCCAGTGCTTGCTCTGTGCAAGTTGCCATGAGCTCAAGCCACACATCCTGCAGCCAAGGATGGGTGGCCCCCAAGCAGGAAACTCTTTGGCAGCCTCCACTGCGTGCTTTGCCTGCTGACAAGAGCACACCCTGGCCTCAGTTATTGCCCTTATAAAACAGCTCCGAGGGGACAGGAGCCAAATGTTTTAAATGTGCCTGGAAGAAAAATGCTAACTATGAGTCCATGTGGTAGAACAGTACAGTACAACTGCAACAACATGCAGCGCTGCTCTCCGAGGAGGGCCAAGGAGGAAAATGCAGCTGCTACCCAGGTGGCTGGTGGCCCCCCCTTTTCCTTAGGCAGCAGTCGACTGGGGCAAGGGCTGCCTTCACATCCGCTCTTCAACGGAATCTGAGAAATGGGTGCTCTTGTGGTTCTAATTAGAAAGGCACTGATTTTTCAGGATTTTCCCAACCAGGAAAAGTCCCACGTAAATATGGGAAGAAATTGGAGTCCACAGAAGTCAGCAGCAAGGTCTGGCCTTTCTTATTAAAATTTGTTCTGCCAGTTTCTCATCTGTAGAGCAAAACTGCTATGGATAAGATGGCTTCCACGTCCTGTGACTACTGTCTCCCAGGTGCTGCCCTGGGTATTTTTCCCACATCTTATTGAATCTCTAATACAGTCTTAGAAATCTCCAACACAGCCTTGGAATATTATTGCCTACATTTTATTTTTTTTAAATATTTTATTCCCTCATTTTTACAGAAAGGGAAAGGGAGGGAGAAAGAGAGGGAGAGAAACATCGATGTGAGAGAGCAACACGGATCAGTTGCCTCTTGTACATGCTCCAACTGGGGACTGAACCTGCAACCTGGACACATGCCCTGACCCAAAATCACACTGGTAGCCTTTTGCTTTGCAAAACAATGCCTGACCAACTGAGCCACACCAGTCAGGGCTGTAGCCTATATTTTAAAGAGCAAAAAAATAAAAACATAAGTGTTTGTGTAAAGTGTCTATCCAGTAAGTGTTGGAACAAACATTCAAATCCAAATGCCCCTGACTTGAAAGAATATGTTCTTTCCATTGTGCTAAAAGGCCACTCGTATGGCATAAAAGGTGTCGGGCATATTTCTGGGGTATTGACATGCATTTTTTTATCTAATAATTTAATGAAGATATTTAGAGGGGGTAATTAGAGTAGTCTCTGAGTACTTAGAGGTACTTAGCCTTACTTACTGGTGAAATACAAGAAGCATTACAATTAATATAAAAAAAAGAACAAGTATACCCATCAATGATACTAATATCTATTATTTTTCTGGACATCATAGCCAAAATAATAAAGCAAGAATCAGAAAACTAAATCAAGAATCCTAGGGAAAAGGAATAAAATTATTATTTTTAAATAATCAACTATACAGTGTCATTGTGACAGTCTTTTGAGTTAATAAAACATATGTAATACTATAATCATTAAAATAAGATCATAATGTCACAAGACTGGGCAGCTGTATCAATAGAACATTACAAAAAGTTCTGGAACAATCTTACAATACAATATATAGAATTTATTGTATGACAATAATGGAAGCAGCTTTAAAATTCAATGCTGAAAAGATATAATAGTCATTAAACAATATTAGGGAATGTGGCTGAAAATATGGAGAGAAATAAATCTCACTTGATCCTCATCTCACATATCCACCAACTCAAATTCCACATGTTTTATAGATCTATATGAAAAGGAGAACAATTATTTAAAAAATAAAAATAACAGTATGTATTTAATTTATCTTAAGAATAGGGTGTAACTTTTAAATATGAAAGAAATCATGAATAACACATCAAACATACAATACTAGATAGTTTTACACCACATGTATAAAAAAGCAAGAGAAATAAGAAATTGGAAAAACATTTTCAGCAGATATAGACAATAAGGTTTTTATAATTTTAAGAAATACATCAAAATACATCTTACAAATCTTTTTCTCTACCACCATCAGGATAATCACGACGGCAGCAACACGACAGCCGTCCCTACCGCGCACACACACTCGTCTCATTGCTCTGCACCCATCCTCGTCCTCCACACTTCACACTGTGGAGCTGGGTTTTTCTTCATGTGTACAGAATGAGACTGTTGAGCCCAATGGGGGGTTATATTATTTGCACAAGGTCACACAGCTAAACAAACAAACAAAACAGCACACACACACACACATGCACCAGATGCATCCCTGTAAGATCCTGATAAAAGTGGCCAAAGACAGTGAACATTTATTTCACAAAGGAAGAAATGCACTTGGTCTATATATGTAATAAATACTAATCTGCTAGTAATCAAAACCCACATAGGAGATACCATTTTTAGCTATCAAGTTGACCCAGAAATAAGAAATAAGAACACTCAGTGTTGGCGAGGGTAGATTCCTTATAGCTTGCACAGTCAAAAATTTACAAAATCTTTCTGGAAGGGAATTTAGCAAGATGAACCAATGCTCTTACTCAATGACTCCACTTCTAGGAATTTATACTGAGGAAACCATCAGAAAAACTCATAAAAATGTTTTCATTTATCAGGAAACTCATTGCAGGACTGTTTACAAAATGTAAAATAAAGACTTAAAAGTAAAAGGTTGTGAAACATCCAAAACATGGGTATGCATAGTAGTAGGCTGGAAAATGTCCATCCTCCCCCCACCCCCACCGCCTTAGAATTCAGTTCCTAATCCTTAGAATTTGTGACTATGTCGTTACATGACAAATGGGAATGTGCACATAAGATTAAATTAAGAATTTTGAGATAGAGGGATTATCCTGGATTATCTGGGTGGGCTCAATGTAATCACAAGGGTCCTTATAAGAGGGAGACAAGTGAGTTGAAGGTGGTGAAAGCAGAGGGAAAGGAAGCAATATAACGATGGAAACAAAGGTTGGAGAGATGTAGGGCCACAAGCCAAGGAATGCAGGCAGCTGGAAAAGACAAAGAAACAGCTTGTCCCCTAAAGGTTTCAGAAGAAGCACAGCTCTGCCAATGCTTTGATTCGAGCCCACTGAGAATGATTTAAGCCTTCCGACCTCCAGAGCTACAAAACAATAAATTTGTGTTGGTTAAGCCACAAAGTGTGTGGTAATTTGTAACAGCGGCAATAGGAAAATAACGTTCATCATAAAACATCATTAAAAATCATATTTTCAAAACCAAATAATGATACAGAATAACCACCAAGATAAATGCTATTTGAAAACAAGGATTATAAAAGCTGGCCTAAGTGTTAAATGGTGAGTTTCAACCGTCATTAGATTCAACAGATATAACATTTAGCTGAGGTACCAAATCAAGATGAAAATTTCTAAAGGAAATAGTCATAAAAAGGGTACGTGACTCTTTAATCCCTCATCTACCTCTCCAGTGTGAAAACCTTCCAGTTTGAGAAGTTAACAAAGGAGAATCGGGGTGAATTTCTTTCGAGAAAACCATCACTGTGGTGTACCTTCCACACAGGTCCACAAAGTGTTTAAGTGTGCGTGTGCTGATGGGGAAGGGAAGTGCCTGAAACTCATCTCAAACAGACTGGGAAGACTGTCGACAGGACCACTCAGGAGCTTGAACGATGTTTCTTGAACCTGGGAGTCACCAGCAGAAAGAGCCAGCTTGGCCACCTCTTCTGGTGGTGGCAGTGAAGGAGAGATGTGTTGGATGACAAGCATTGCTGCAGGAGCACAGGATGTGTATTTCCCATGGAACAAATATCAGCAGAGAGTAAGAACCAGTGTGGAGTTAAGAGTCCTATCCAACAGGACTGCTGAGAGAAGCTGGAGGTAATGCTAGATTACTAGGGGCTGAAAAGGACTCAAAGGAGCTCGGGAAGGAGAATACAGCATCAACATCTAGAGAGCTGCAGAAGGCCTGGTGTGGGGACAGCAGTCTTGAAGAACATGTTGAAAGCTCAATGAGAGCCTTGACTTTGGACATCTGCCTGGTTGAGAAAGTGGGAAGCCCACCCTCAGTGGCGCCAGTCACTACTAAGAAACTGCTAGCTCCTCCCCTGACTCCAAGCCTGGAAGGGTCAGAAATGGACAAAAGTAGGGGTGGAGAGCGAAAGCTGGGAGCAGAAGTCAAAGTCAACTACGGCCTCTGCCTTCTTCAGCTTTTCCTGTGGTGGCCAGCTTAGCTGGGGAAGTGGAGAAGACAACGTTAAATCAAAATTTTCATTACTATAAGGGACAGGGAACAGTAATGATTGAATTGCAGTTGTGTTTGTTGAAAAAGGCATCTTGGCCCTTTTATTGCTCAGGCACAATCATAAGAGTCAGGAGACTCTTAGGGCAGGGAAAGAACTAGTTCTTCCAATTAATTTTAAAAAGACAGTGGAAGAGATGAAGTAATTTTGCTTTGTGATGGTATCTCCAGGCTTGCTCAGTCTGAGACACTGGTTACATTACATTTAAAAAAACATGTAGAAAAAAAAAGAAACAAAGAAGGAAGGAAGGCAGGGAGGGAGGAAGAGAGGGGCAGAGGGAGGGAGGGAAATACACCAACATGTGTAGTAATTTGGGTTGGATAGGTGATGCATGAGTTTTAATTTTTGTTGCTTCTTCTTTCCAATATTTTTACATCTGTATAATCAGACAAATGATTTTTGCATGCATCTACCCTCCCATGCAAAAAGATCTCATTCTTTGTATCAACATAGCATATGACTTTATTAAAGGAGAGTTCCAGACATGAAAAAGCCTTGGTTGGCCATTAAGGAACTGGATGACCTTCATTTCTAAGTATCACAGTTGCGGATCAATGTGTTACAAGAATATCTGATGTCGTAGAATCCTTAATATTAGACTGATGCTCATTATAGAAAGAACCCACACGTAGTGGGCAGGAAAGAGTTGAACAATAAAATACTGGTGGCAAAAAGAGAAAGAGCTGGCAGCTTTTAGTTTCAGTTCATAAAATCAGGGTGGCATTACTTAATGGGATACAGAAAATACAGAGAGAGAAAAAAACGTCTGGATAACAGAGAGAGTGTGTCTTCTACGTAACCCAGAGTGTTAGAGTAACATCTTTTGTATTCACCCCATGATAACTATAGCATCCACCTTAAAGCACAGATGTGTAGAAAGGCAAGCAGGAACCGAAAAATAATTTGGTAAGTCATTACCTCCAAAAAGATTCCTGGGATTTTAAAGTGCAGAATGTATTTCCAATCTAATGCTTATCTCACTGTAGGTGCTTCATAGGAGTTAGTTCTCTTCTCTTCCCCAGCCCCTTCCTCCTCCCCAGCCCCGTTCATAAACATATGGGCACCTCACTGGGGTGGTTTGGCACCAGATGTCTCCTCCTCTCTGCTTTCTTTATTCCATTTCAGACTCTTGGGTGAATTGTCATGCCTGATATGGTTGATTTCAAAGCCAAGTTTAGACGATGTGAATAATTAAAATCATGAAACTTAAACTCTCAAATGAAACATTTCTGAGTCCTACACACAGAGGAAACTTGAACATTGAATTGGAAAGGAGAAGCCAAACCGCAGCCAAACGAAAAAGGCTACAAATCCAGCCTTTTAGGTACCACAGAAAATTAAGCACAGCAGGCAGAAAGGCAGCAAAGTTTATCTTGAGTCGGGGCCAAGGGTGAGCCAGGAGGAAAACAGGCAAACAAAAACTCTCCAGTGAAATGCATTATCCAACTAAGATTCAGTGGATGCCAGGTCAACCTTTGAGTTGATCCCAACGAGGCGATGATCTGTCTTCCAAGGCCCCCGAGCAGATGAGCATTTGCAGATCCGACTATGCAAGACCATGCATTGTCTTTAAATACAATAAAGGTCTTTGTAAATTAAAGGTCTTTGGGGAAGCCCAGAATAGTTCACGGAGGGTTCTGTGGTTAGACTGGTGCCTACACTCTTTAATTCTGCAAATGCATGTGCTGAAAACGTAACAAGGATCCCTCCTGATAGGCATGTGGCTCTTGTGGGATCTAAGAGCTCCTTCCATCAGACCAGCACATCCACAAGGAAAATACACCCACACTAATCTGTGCGCATGCACACATGCACACAGACCCACAAGTTTACTCCAGTCAGACAGGGGCCCATTTACACATTCTGGCATACCAACATTCATATACACAAGGGCACATGTTGGAATACACATGAAATTCAAAGAGGAGGTACAGAAATACAATGTTAAAAATAAAATCCAAGAATTTCCTAACGTACTTTAAAAAAGTGATCTAAGAAAAAATCCGATCATAGTTTTAAGGGCTCTGCTCCCCGCCGCTTTGGTTCCATCCATTTTTCCAGTGCAGTATTTAGCATAGTGGCCTCTGCTGGAACTGGAAAAATTCAAACACGTATGCTCTGAAACTACATTTCCAGAAACACAACTCAAGAATGTGGAATCAGGTTCAGAGTAGGGTTTCTCATTTCTTAACTCCAACAACAACAACAACAAAAATCAAATTAACTTCATGCATGAGGTTCATTATCTCAGTAGCTAATGGAAAAAGAAGAGGAAAGATTGTAGCCCAGTTGCCAATAATCTCACCTCTTCAAGACAGCCAATGCCCATTGTATGAGCTACTACATTAGAAGGTCTATCAACAGCTTTTGGAGTAAATGATTCTTTGAGGACTCACTTATTCAATGTCCTGAATGTCTTCTACTCATGATCAGTCTCTACTATAGAAGCTGCAGGGTCTTCCCTCCAGCAACTCACTATATACTCTCATCCAGAATATCTGTCCTTACAACATTCACCAAGGATGAGAAAGAGGGGTTGCTATTTCCCCTACTTGGCAAAAGAGGAAATGGAAGTGAATCACTCCGGAAGTAAGAAGATTCAAAGGCATGTTGGAACTGGCCTAAAACCTCTATTGGAACAAACTGTTCTTGCACTGTGCTAAGCTCTCTGTACCACGTGCAGGACAGAAATATTCACTTACCAGCTGGAAAACGGCCTGGAAAGTACATGAGCTGCCTCGTTAGGCTTAACCCGCATGGCTACAGCAGAGCTTCACATATCCAGGACTGGCACCACTTTAGAACTGTAACCAACATTTAGTTTTTCCTCCCCCTAATTAACCAATACGAGATGTTCTGTGGTTGGGCTGCAAAACTGCACAGTAAAGCTGAAAGGGGTGCTTCTGATTTCAGCATGGGGGCCCACCATGAGGACGTATGGCAGCGCTGGCACCTCTGAAGCAAATGGGTGGTGGCAGCTGGAGGACTCTGCCTAGGCATTGTGCTCAGTGGGAACCCCGTACACCACATCCTGGAAGAGGAAGCTAATGCACCCAAAACTGCCTTGTCCTTCTTCTCATGTGCTTACACAAGATAAAATCACACTGCTGATTCACCTCCTCCGCTGGATGTCAGTGAGAACTGTATACCACCAATAGTATCTTCATTTTTGATGCTTAGCTACTATGTTGTTTCATGGCTCTCAAAGCCATGTCTTGACCACAAACTACTAAATCTGTATGTTCAATCATAGTTTTGCACCTGAATTCCAGGCTTGTATTTGCAACTCTGCTAAACATCTTCAATAGGCACTACAAAATCAGCACATTAACAAAGAGAAGCTGTTTGCCCCAGTTTCTACCCCAACAACAACAAAAATTCCATGTCTGTAGAGCAAGAGTCAGCCAACATATTTCTGTAAAGTGCTAGTCAATTTTTTGTCTCTGTAAGCCATATGTTCTTTGTCATAACTCCCCAGCTCTGCCATTACAGTGTGAAAGCAGCCATATATAATATGTAAATGAGTGTACGTGGCTAAATTCCAATAAAAGTTTATTAACAAAGCAAGGAATGGACTACTTTTGAATAGTCCACAAATCACCTACTCACATTCACTGAAATCATAAACTCCTAAGTTATTCTAGGTTCCTCTTTTCCTCTCATCTTTCACACCTTCCAATTATTCAGTAAATCCTACTAGTCTGTAACTCTTAAATACATCTCAAATCTCTTCTTTCATTCTACCACCAATGACTGAAGGCTAATTACAGTAATTTGGGCTCCTGTGAGCACGGCCAACAGTTATGGACAGAAACAAAGCATAATACATGGCCACTGTCCCCATGACCTTGATTGTTTTCACTTTTTTAACTCAGCGAATATTTAGTGGGTTCCTACTCTGTACCACACATTCTACCGGCCACTGAGGAGCCAGCGATGAACAAGACATAGTACTAACCCCCACAGAGCTTCTATAAAGTAAAAGGAATATTATTTTAAAGACTACAAACTATCACAAACAATTTCTGAAAGTGGCTTGATTCTGCCTACATATCAAAAAGTCCCCCCAACTTAGAAGCTAGTTTAAAAAGAAAACTTGTCAATGACTATGTATGGTGACAGGTGGATACCAGACTTAGCAGGGGATCACTTCATACGTTATATAGATGTCTAATCGCTATGCTGTAGACCTGAAACTGACATAATATTGAATAATAACTGAAATTTAAAAATAAAAAAAATCTTAAAGAGAATTTGTCAAATATTTACTGGAGAAATAAACTATATACATATTTGACATTTGTATATAAACCAGCTGTTTAAAGTAAATAATAAGTATAAAATCAAAATGACCTTACTTATTAAAAGAGTAAGGTAATCTTTATCCTGTAATAATTTCTGAAGCATGTATTAAAGGATTTGGGAATAGTCTAACCTCACCTCTCCACATTTCTGAGTAGTATAGATATTAACTTTACTTTGCATTGATGAAATTGCCAAATGAATTTAATTTATCATAGAAAAGATCATGCTGTCTTATTAAATCTAAAATAAATAATCATTTTTGGATTTATAACTCCAGCAGCCTAAATAAAAGGGGATACCTGGATAATATTATACAAACCTCCTTTTTTATTGAAGATAGACCAGAGTACCTTTTAAAATGAAAATTAGAGTCTTTTGATACACAAAGTAATACCGTAGTAACATAAAATTGCATCAGTTGAGGCTACAGAAAATAAAAACTGGAGGGTCATACCCCCTCCATTAAAATATTGGGTTGGCCAAAAAGTTTCTTTGGTTTTTTCCTTAAGATGACTCTAGCAGCACTTAGTTGTCTTTAACTTCATCTGAAACAATTTTGTTAGGTTGTACTGACAGCTCTCATTAAAAAAAACTTATCAAAATGAGTGAATGTTTGTATAGCCATTTTAATATCGAAGGTGGAATAAATTTTGAACACTCTTGGCATATTATGCTTTATTATTTCAAGAAAAGTAAAAATGCAACTGAAATACAAAAAGGAAATGATCTGTGCAGTGTATGGAGAAGGTGCTATGACTGATTAAATGTGTCAAAAGTGGTTTGCGAAGTTTCATGCTGGAGATTTCTTACTGGGTGATGCTCCACAGTTGGCTAGACCACTTGAAGTTGATAGTGATCAAATCAAGACATTAATTGAGAACAATGAATATTATACCATGTGAGAGATAGCCAATATACTCAAAATATCCAAATTAATAAAGTTATTGGTGAAAATGAAAGATGTGTCTTTTATTTTAAGATAAAAACTAAACAGACTTTTTGGTCAACCCAATAAGAAGCTGGGATAGATAGATAAATTATATAGAGAGAGTTTGATATATTATATATATTACCATATTAATATTTAATATATAACACACAATACAACACATATAGATATCTACAAACAATAATATAATATTATATAAATGGAATATAATAGATAAGGAAATTTTGCTTATGCATCACATACATACATACTTAGTACATATTATGTAAGTATATACAGAGGATTATGTTTGTCTTAAAACATAGCCCCTAGAATAGAAGCTTAGTAAGAAAGATTCAACTCAAGGTAGACCCTTCCAAAAGTCAAAACTGCCCACAAATGGACCACCCTCCCAGTGGGAAATTACCCATAAGAGGCTACATAGCCTCCTGGTGGGATTCTTTAACAGGCACACAAGGACACCAGCACTGGCAGGGAGCTGGCCTTGCCGTCCTCCGAGGCCTGGACTGCCCTGGGAGTCTATGAGTTCTTTAAGATGTCTTTACGTACGGGAGCATTAAGTGACTCTCTTACCCGGAAAGAGATGGCATGCAAACGAGTAATGTGCTAGTGGTCCCATAGAGGAAACATTCATTCGGTGAATGCTGTGAAATAGCAAGCTTCAAATGGGTGAGTGCATGCTTAACACAATGACATTTTTCACTGAGGCAAAAGAACAAATTCTCAGGTTCGACCTGGGTTCCAAGGACACTTCCCAGCATCTAGTCGCTGAAAAAGGAAAGCAGGTAAGTTGGGAGTCTTGACTCTGGAATCCCATTGAGTTCAAATCCTGCCTGCAACATTTACTTGATCTGTTACCATCCATGGTAGATTACATGTGTTCAATAGATTCACTAGGCCTACCCGGCTGGAGTTTCTCACTACCTGCCTCATTCATGCCAGGCTTGGTCATGTTATTAGCTTCGGTGAATGAAGTTGAGAGGAAGTAGCTCGTGTCCCTTCTCAGTCTGTGGCTTTCGGAGCCATTGTGTTTTCTATTGTCACCACATTCCATCTGCTAGGACACAGCTGGGTGGTAGATGAGGGCTACTCTTTCAGTGTGGTTCCCAGAGAAAAGAACCAACTTAAATTTACAATGCACACATACAACATGAGAAGGAAACAAAACTTCACTGTTGTAAGTCACTGAGACCTGGGGTTGTTACTGCAGCATAATTTACCTTAGACTGTCTAATATACAACTTTAAAAATCACTCTCAGCTTACTTCTATAACATGAGGATCATGAAAAAACATGTTTTAGAAAACGGTTGGAGGAAATTAACTCATGCATGAAAATTACTTGAAACAGACTCTGGTGCTAAATAACTGTTACTTATCATTCTAACTGAACTTCATAAGAATCCTGATATCAATGCCCACAATCTCTCCATGCATGTTTTGCAATAATTGCTTGATATGCTAGGAATAATCAGCAGTAACAAGGATGATCCCAATAACAGATGAATTAGAAGACAGACCTGACTCAGATTTTATAAAAAATATTTCATCACAAAACATAATGTGCAAAGGCCACGGGTACCACCACCCTGCTGAGAGTGAGGAAACCCAGGCATTAGACCCTCCCACTCAGTGGGCTTCCGTTTCCTCCTCTTTGAATAAGAAGGTCGGACTAGATGATTTCCAATGCCCTGGGAACCTGTAAGTCCAATGGCATTCTAGCAGAATACATTTCAACATTACCAACGACACATTCAGAGAATGAAATAGTAGAAGGCAGCCCTGGGGGACAATGGTTTATTCCGGTTCAGCAGTAGTGGAAATTTGAATTCCAGGTGTCCAAGCAAACTTTTGGCACTCAGAGGGGCTCTCTATAACATACCCAGGAGAAGCCCTTCCTTTCATGGGCTCCCAAGCCTTGCAGGGGATGGCAGGCAATGAGCCAGGCCTTTGTATTCCAGCTTGGTCGACATTTTGTGGCCGAGTCTTATGGGAACTCTGGCTGACGTGTTGGACAAACATATTCCACTCATTTGGGTCGCTACAGCACTGGCATGTGAGTAACGATCCAACACCTGCCGCAGAGGGACAGATCAAACTAAAAAAGCCTCTGACGTCTCCAATTTTTTTTTCTGTGATTTCATAGTCAGTCTCTAAGAGTTAACACCACGGCTAAGTGGTGGCTTTTTAGCCACACTCCAATTCAGAGAGAATTTCCCTTAAGAATTTCAATTTAAAAGTCATAGTACAGCCTATTCTGCTAAGTTTGTAGTGAAAAATGGCTTATGAAAATACTGCTGGTGGCAGTGTAAATTGATAAAAAAAAACTTTTTGGAAGCAATTTTAGAATATCTACCAAGAACAGCAAAATAGTTCATTTCACTAGACTGAGTAACTCAACAACGGGAAATTTATTTTAAGGAACTAGTTCCCTAACAGGGTTGGGGGAGGGAACAAAATGCAAAACTAAATTTGTCACAGTGCTTCCCATAATGGGGAAAAATTAGAAACAACTTTCGAGTCCCCCATTAACAAACCAGTTAAATAAATTGCACTATATCCCTTCAACGGAATCAGATGCAGCAGGTACAAATGTAATTTAAAATATGACATATTCATGGGAAATGTCTATGACATAGAGTTAAGGGAAGAAAGCCAGATACATTATGACTCTGTATTAAAAAGAAAACATTTAACGTGCTTGATTTACTCAAATGGTAAAAAGTAATTACTGATTTTCTCTTATTAATTTATTGGTTTCTGGCTTACACTATCAGACATTCAAGAAGTAAATCTTCATAGGCAGAAAATGTTTAGGAAGAGTCACGTCATTCTAGTCTTACATTCAGTCCTTTGCCCCATTGTATTCGAAGCTTGTATGTGTGTGTTTTTCTCTAGGGAAAACTAGAGATTTTAGTACTATATGTAAAGTATTATAGAAGTATGTTTTTTTAAATGCATTTTGTGTTTTTTGCTTGCAGTTTAATTGTAATGCAGTTTGAGCATTTTAAATAATCCAACACCAAGGCAAAATGGTCATGGATGTACAAAATGCAAAACAATGCTTGTATAAATAGAACCCTGGGAAACATCGCACAGGCAGAAGGAACCATGGAATAAAGGAGAATTGTGTCACGTATCTGGGGGTGACCATTAGTTTCCATTTGCTGTGAAGAAAGCAACTTTGGCCAAAAGCAATGCTGCCATCCAAGACAACCTCAGAGGGCACTGCTTTTCCAGGCAGTGTGGCTCAGCTTCTGCTTGCCTCTTGCAATTCAAGACCCTCTTTTTCCTTTCTCTGCCAATTCCCACTTCCTGAAACGAATCCTCAGTTTCAGTCTGCAGTCGAGATTCCCATTCTCTCTGCCAAGAGACCTGTGAGAGCGATGCTTTTATCTTTGAAGGAATGTGCCTGTGCAGGAAGCCAACACCCATCGGGGTAACATTGACTCAGTTCTATGCAAATTTGCAAGCACACAGAGGAGGTGTGGCATGTTGGAAGGGCTTTCTGGGTTACACAGACCAGGGGGTTATGGTCTCAGTTCTGCCCCTTGTTCGGTTTTATAGCCTTCACCAGAGTCCCTTATGTTCTCTGAGCCTTAGTTTCTCCTCTTGAAAAATGGTGACGATCATCTCAACCAAGTTGCCATGATGACTGAACAAGATAACATATGCAAAGCATCTGACTCAGTGACACTGAATAAATACTGTCTATTATTATTATCTCGGGCATTTTATTTAGCAAGCATAACTAGTGCAATCTACCTGTTAATATATATGAGCCAACCCATATAACCAAAAACTATAAACCGCATCATTGCTTCATTTTTTACTTCTTTTTCTCCGAGTGAGTTTTATTGGCCAGTGCCTATCTCTTTGTGTAACATACATATGTTGGAAATTACAAGGACAAATAGATAGAGAAGGAGGAGAAGAAATAATGAAAGGGGAGCCCTGACCTGTGTGGCTTGGGTGTTTTCCCGCAAAGCGAACAGTTGCTGGTGGTTCGATTCCTGGTCAGGGCACGTGCCTGGGTTGTGTCTTCTGTCCTGGTCGGAGCATATACAAGAAGCAACCAATCGACATTTCTCTTTCACATCAGTGTTTCTCTCCCTCTCTTTCTCCCTTCCTTCCCCTCTCTCGAAAAATAAATAAATAAAATATTAAAAATATAAGAGGGGAGGTATGACATAGGTAGTTTGTAATTTATTAATATAAGACATGCAACTTGATTTTTATTTTTAAAAAAGGATATCCATTTAATTCTGGCATTTGAATGTTAAATCTTCTCAACAGCGGTAACTGATATATCCATGAGTTTTATATGTAAATATATTTAGGCTGCCTGTCATTCAAATCTCCTTTCATTGTGGGAAGTGGGAGGTGAGGAGCCTTTCTCATTGCTGGTTTTCTCGAGGGCAAATGAAGGGAAATCTCCCAGCCCCTTTGGCAGCCAGGGCCCAAGCACAAAACCTAGACTGAGCCAGAGGTTTCCTCTGACCAGGAAATTGGAATTGAAAGCAAGAAATGACAAAAAACAAGCAAAGTTGGAACAGGTTGTGGTGTCTCACAGCAGCCATGGTGTCCAAGGTCAGTGTCTGGTAGTGGCAATAATGACCTACAGTGCAAAGCAATGTCTAACAGCAGTGGGGGCCACATGTCATGGCTGCAGTAGTGCCCAGCATTGGTGACATGTGGTCCTGGTCGGGTTGCTATTGCTGCCTGGCTTCCAGACCCTCTTTGAATTTTGTCTGCTTGTCAAATCTGCTTCTTCAAGCTTCCACGAATTGCAAAAATTCTCCTGTATCCAAGAAGAGTTGGGTGCTGTTGCTTGCAACCAAGGAATTTGGCTGGTACACCACTCTTTTCCTGGGGAGCCATCTCTAACACCTGTGTCTTCATTCTATGTGGATCCTGCCTAAGCCATATTCTTCATATAGCAACTTCAGTCTGGTCTCGGATTTCAGTCTCCCCGGGCTTCTCCTCTTGAGAACTATGGGCGTTAACTCCACTTAAAAGGGGTGCTAAATGGGATGATTAATTTTATATGTTGTTCTTTACCTGTATTCATGTGTTCTCTAGATCTAATAGTCTAATAGTGTGGCTCTGTGTCTCTTTACTTAACATTGCTCTATTTATCTCTGCCCATCTCTTTACAATTCCTAACTTCTACTTATACATATCATGTTTGGTGTGTACTAGGGTTTAATTGTGTGCACTATGTACAACTTTGTTATACGTTTGCAAACAGTGCACATAACTTTTGGGTCAGTTTTGTTTCAGTTTTGCAGAATTCAGCCATCGTGCAGTACCCACCAAGTGTGGTCACCCTGCCAGTAATGAATGTAGGGCGTGTCCCTGTCAATAAACATAAAGACCACAGTTTAATATGTCTGGTTGACACGAAGATCCAAGTGGGGGCTTTCATAGATGCAACTGAGTTGAGTATAGTGAAAAATGACTCTTAGAGACACTTTCTGAATTCTCTACCCTATTCTATAATCTGGGACCTATTATTTACCCATAAATATTAGAAAGTAGTTCCCTTACTCTTAATTCTATACCTCCTGCTCCAATCTCTAACCCCAGGGAATGGGAAACACTTCTCTGAATAGTCTTAGGTTCTCTCTCTCTCTTTCTCTTCCCCTTCCTCCCTCACTCTCTCTGTGTTTGCATCTGCTTCCTAGTGAAAGTATATGTGGATCAGAGCCCAGAGGTAGATCCGAAGACCCAAATCTCTCCATTTTTCCTTTGAGGCCTTTCAGGGATGTAGTGGTCATGTTTACTTGAGGCTCAGCTGGCTGGTTAATTAAATCTGTTGACTGAGGTAAGGCAGCTCTTTCCAAGGATTTGAGGATAAGGAGGAGGAAGCTTGCTCAAGCCACATTCTCTGATCCAGCATCACCAGCAAAAGAACAGTTATTTTAATCTCTACCTCTGATTTCTCTCTCAATTGGTTTCAAACACAAGGTGTAAACATGTGCGGATAGACATACCCTGTGAGTGTGGAAGAAGGACAGAAAAAGATTCAGGTAGTTTGGGTGTATTAAACCTCAACTGTGAGTAGAACTGTGTAGAAGTCATTCTAAACTAAGAGAGGAAAAAAAATAAAAATAAAGCTTCATTTGTTCTCTCTCTGCAATGCCAAAAATTTTATTCTATTTTCCTGCATCATTTGAGCTGCAAGATGACTTTCCTCAAATGACATGTATTATATCATTTATTTATTTGCACTTAATACTTAACCCCTATCTGCAGCAGGCACTGAAGGGGATTTTAGCACTGTCCCTCAGAATATAAATCTGGGCCCTGGCTGGTGTAGCTCAGTGGATTGAGCGCAGGCCTGAGAACCACATGATCGCAGTTCGATTCCCAGTCAGGGCACATGCCTGGGTTGCAGGCCAGTTCTCGGCAGGGGACTCATGAGAGGCAACCATACATTGATATTTCTCTCCCTCTCTCCTTCCCTTCCTCTCTAAAGATAAATAAATAAAATCTTAAAAAAAAAAGAATATAAATCTGGAGGCAGAGCAAAGGTTGGGCTGGGAGGGAGGAATGGGCCAGTCAAGGACTTTAAGTAAAGGGATAAGGCAGGTGGGCATAGCTCAGAAGTTACTGGCTACTTGATATCTTAGCCACCTACTTAGCGAAGCAAGTCTGTGACCTACTGACACTCAGAGCTCTGGGACTTCACAGTTGTCATTGTCACTTATGAGCTCATCAGCATGAGGGATAGGCCAAAGGGGCTGTGAGTCCTACCAACTCCAATCAGCCACCTGCATTGTACATTGATGTGGTGCATAAGAATTCTTCTGGCTCTGGCTGGTGTGGCTCATTGGTTGAGTGCCAGTCTGCGAATCAAAGGGTTGCTGGTCCGATACCCAATCTAGGGCACAGGCCTGGGTTGCAGACCAGGTCCCCAGTAGGGGGCATGTGAGAGATAACCACACATTGATGTTTCCTTCCCTCTTTTTCTCCTTCCCTTCCCTTCTCTAAAAATAAATAAATAAATAAAACCTTTAAAAAATTCTTCTTGAAGAAAGGGCATTTTTGGCTAAAACAAGACAAAAACCAAACTAAGGATAAAACTACCAATTTACAACACATCTGTTGAGGTCCCTTCTGCAAGTAACTGACTCAATAGTTAAAGACTCAACTGAATTATATGTAAAGTGTGAATCTCAATTTACAACTCCAGATCTACAAAAAATAGCACACTTCTGTCTCTTCTTCAAATCAAATTAAACATGACTCTGAGTTGTCATTCTACCAGGTCAAGCTCAATTATGAGGGGTAGCCCCCTTATTCCTAAAAGGCCACAGCAAAATCTGGAAGCCTTCTTTGGTTCCCCCAAAACAAGAGGGCTCTGGAATCCCCAGTTACTATGAACACTTTCTATCACAGCTACTGTGAACATTTTCTAAGCCTGAAGCAGCCCCTTAAGCCCAGCTACTTCCATGTCATTGCTGTGGGCTCTTTGTCACTCCAGTGCTCAAATTCCTGCCTTCTACTCATACCCAGCAACCAGTCACTCTCAGGTTTGGTCATTCTCCTAGAGATTAAAACAGAGCAGGGCCTGAGCCCGGGTTAATCATTGGTCCCATCCCATCTCCCATCTCTTCCTCCCCATCAAGGACATTTAGCATAACTTACACTAAATGCTTTCATTTAAGGCTTCAGCAAAAAGCAATAAAGCAAAACAAAATCATTACGATCTTCTAAAGGCTTTTGTATCCCACATTGCAAAGTTTCATGAAGTTTGAAATTAATTAAAACCTGCTACCTGTTTAAAATAAAGGTTGAAGAAAACATAAGGGACACCATTGCATGTAAACACTTCAATAATACAAATGCAGAGTTTTAATATAAACCCTGCATTTTTAACAAAAACCCTGCATTTATATGTTTTTAAATAACTTTGTAAAATGTTGATTTTGTCTTTCTAATTGCTGACTCCTCTACCTGGGAAGTCATTTTGAATAGCTGAAGAAATTATTTTGCTCAGCATTTAGTCAGGCTAGGGACTTGTGACCTTTTCCCTTTTTCATTTAAAACAGGGACAGAAGTCATCTGCCCAAGGAGAGCCTTCACAAAAGCCCCCTCAGCTGAGCTGGCATTCAAGGCCACACTTTGCAGTTTAGGAAGGCGTCACCCTCTTCTTTGATCCAGGGCTCTGCCAGGCATTGCATGAGGCTAGGGGATACCTGAAGTCTTTGTTATTCCAGTGCCCCACAGTCTGGGTGGGAACTCAGCCAGCGATATCACTATTCTCTTCTGGGCTGACATAAGGGCTAGAGTTCTGGGCTGTGAAAAGGGATTGCCTGAGAATGGCCAGTCTGAAAAAGTATAAAACCAGGAGCTATGCAAAAGCCCCATTAAGAGCCAAAGCAAAGCACCAATACAAGCTGGGGAGACAGAAGGAAACCAGGTTATGAGGCAGCCAAAGTGACAGCACCAGGACAGAACGAGCAGCTTCGTAATGCCTGTTGCCTTTGCATTGAATTCACAGAGTATGAGCTGGCCATGAAGACTGCAGTAACGGGATCCCCATAGCAGTGGGGTGGTAAGGTCAACAACTCCAGGGACAGCCATGACCTGGCTTTAGTCAGAGCTCAGGTGTCACAAATTGTGTCATCTTGGATGTGGGCCGCCATGAACACTTGGCCCTTGCCCTACGCCTCACTCTACCTAATGAAACTGGGGTGAGGGACCTCGTTGGCAGGCCACAGCCATTGATCTCAATGACTAAAGCTAATTCTCTCAAATATCTTACAACTGTCAGATGAGGTCTCTTTCTTTATCCATTTCCACATGGACCAATGGGAAGGAGACCCAAGGCCAGACCATGCCCTTTCCTCTTTAAAGAAGTAGCCTCTGAGAACAACAGAACAGGAGAGCAGAGAATGAATCGCCAGTGGTTTCCAGCCAATCCTAGGGGTTGATGGAAGTGCCAGGATCACCAACACATGGTAGCTGCAATATTGTCCCTTTGCACATGTCCCTTTGTTAGTCATTTTCAAGGAGAGGCTCCAAAGGCAACATTAGTACAAAGAACACGCAATTTCCAAGGAAACACAGCAAATTCACTTATGTTAACTATCCTCTGGGTGCCGGGGTCTTTATCTTTACATTGCTTCATTTGAACTTTAAAACAACCCTGCAAAGTAAGTATTATCTCCATTTGTATAAAGGAGACAGATGATTAGCCCAATATCACTGCTTGGTAAATGCCAGGGCTGAGAACTGATGCTCAGTACTTCTTTTCTAAAATGTTGGAATTTATTTTCTACTTTTAAATAATACTTGGCATACAAATGCGCAGTACCTCTGACTCCCAATCAAGTACTCTTCCCAGTACACCACTCTTCTGAAGGTGACCCTCTCAAGGATGCTAACTGTTATTTTTCTATCTACACTGAGGTGTGTTAATAAGAAGAAATCAGTCCTATTGATTCCTAGTCACACTTTACAGAAATGTTCTAATTCCAGCCAGAGCCTGGAAACGTATGGACGAAGCTATTCATCATCAAATCAAAGGAAGAGCTTATTATGTCTCTCCCAAAGAAGAGAACATGATTATATGGCTGCCTACTTATTCCTTAAACCCCATTTTGAGAGTTGTCTTTGAAATTGGTGCAAAATATTTTTAGAAAAACCCCAAATTGCTGCAGTCTTGGTTCGAGGTTGACAGCAGGACACAGATGGGCAGCACGGCCGGTTTGGGTGGTCAGCCTTCCCCCTGGTGGCCTGTAGACCCAGAAGCTCATCTGTGGCCCACTAAGGGCATGGTGATTCATGATGTCACTGCTTTTTTTCAACCTCTGGAACCACAGAAACACATGAATTCAGAACAGAAAAGATTGTATGACCGTCAGAGAGTTCTTCTCCAGAGACTGCAAAGAATTCACTGATTTACATAAAATTATAGGCGGCCAGAGAATCACAGAGAAGGGTGTCAGCATTTTCCTTAGGGGCACAGAGTCCTCAGTTTTCCATGTCATATCAAATCAGATCTATGATAGGAACAGGCGGGGCCCAAGGGAGGCCGTTCATTCCTTCATTCATTTACTTATTCATTTTGTCCATACTTTCAGATCAGTTGTTTGTGCTAGCTTCTAGAAGGATTGAGATTGCAATGAACAATACAGATGAGCAATACGTAGTCACTGCCCTGAGTATCTGGCACATAGTAGGTACTCAGTAAATATTTATTGAATGAGAGAATGCTGTTAACAAAGTACTGTAGTATTTCAGAGTTTGCTACTGAAAGAAAAGACCACTTGATTTGGATTTTGAAGGATGAATAAGAGTTTGACAAGCATGTAAGAGAGGAAGAGAAATCTAGATCAAGAGGCTATGTATACAGACATGGACGTGGAAAAGAGGACAATGTGTCTGATCTGAATGCCCACCAGCAACCCTGTGATGGAGGACTGTGCACGCATGGGGGTGGTGAAGTGCGCAGGAGCCGAAGCTGGAGGAATCAGCAGGGGCATACTGCTGAGCTGGATACCCTGGACTTACCCTATAGATAAAGAGGCAGCCTGACAAACATATGTTGGGGAATGCAGCTTCAGAGCAAACATGGTGACTCAGCACGATTTATTAGCATTTCCAGAAGCCACACTCAGCCCTCTTGTGCTAGTGGGTGGGCACGGTGTCTCTGAGCAGGAAGACCACCCGCCTGGTGGCGTCGCACACACATCTGACTGCCATGGGGATTTTTCTAAGCCCCATGACATGAGGAAAGCTTATTCAGAAATCTGGAAGGCAAAATTCTCCCCTGCTTTTAGTCATACTTTTGTTCCTTTTTTCCATTTGGTTCACATTCTTTCATTATTACAGTCCCAGAATTGCTTCTTTCTGCCTCTTCTTGAGCACTCCCACAGAGATGGGCCATTTGCATCTTATCCTTGCACTAGCCTCTCCCACCAGCCACTCTATGCCCACCCCTCTCCAGACTCCTACTGGGATTCATCTCACCAAACCTCCTGGGTAACACCCCCACCTCACATTCACCTTAACGTGCTATGCATTGTCTCAAACATTGATTAAAGGTAGCAAAAACATGAGTGGTAAGAAGCAGAAAGACTAGAATAGTAAGTGTAAAGAATAGCAACCAACTACTCTGTGCTAACTCTGAGGCAGTCACTGCTCTGAGGATTTTCATGTTTATTAACTCATATTGGTATAGACAGGGACATAGAAGGGCTGAACAGGAAAAAGAGGACATAGGAAAGAGGGGTGCAGCTCTCAGCACCTCTTTTCACTGTCGTGTGGCCTACCTAAGCTTCTGCCCACTAATTGTCTCCCATTGCCTTCCGGCCACCAGGATGTTGTTTCCAGTGCTTCTTTTCTCATATTCATTCCTCTTCCCTACAGAATCTGGAGGGGGGAATTGAGTCAATTCAAGAAGTTTATTCTGTTGGAAATGCCCATTTTTAATAATGCCCACCTCCTTAAAATAAATCTTGAAAGTGAGCGGAAGCCACCAAAGGTGTTGAGAGAGAGAGAGTAACACAATGCAGGTGGTGTTTCAGGATTTGTGGCAGAGGTTTTCAGTTTGCACTGAGCTCCTGGCTTCACCTGCTGGCAAACGTTCTACAGGAGAGCTCAAAATGATAAGAAAATGATTGTAGCTGCTCAGAAGAGCTGGCATTGTTTACAGAGTCACAGAGTTGGCATCGCACCTGTTCTGCAGCGAGTATGAAAGACTGCAAACTCCTTGAACCAAAACCAGTACGCTCCATCACCTCCCCACCCCACCATCTTTCACCAGGCTGGCCGTCAATCACAGACCATCAGCAATTTTCCAGCTCGCTGAGTGTTTGACTCAGAATTGTAGCAACTTCCCTATGCCCTCTCCAGCCCACCCTAAACTTTCTTGTCCTGTGTCCTAGAGCCATGCTGTGGCCTTACGCGCCCCTAGTTGTACTGACCCCACCAGTGGTCTCCTTCATCCTCAGGACCCAATGACCATCCCTTCCTTTGCTGACTGTCCCTCCTCTTCTGTCCACTCCCTCCTCCTTTCGGGCATTCATTCAAGAAATGATTGTTCAGCAGCCATTGTGTTCTGAGAGCTCTACTGAAGGACAGGGAGACAACTGTGAAAGCAGTCTCAGAGATCCTGCCTTCGTGGAACTCAAGAAGAAAAGAAACGTAAACAGATGTGTGGAAGGGGCTGTGATTGGGGAGAGCTAGGAGGTATGGAGGCTGAAAGTCAGACTAGCATGTCATCCGCCTCCTGAAGCAAAAGAACCACAGAAATCACAAAGTTTAGATAAAAACTCAGCAGATAACCACGAGTGGTAAGAATTTTATAGTCATTTGACTTCAAAGAGGGGTGAAGCGAGACCTTTACTTTAATAAAATGTAATTAAAATCATGGCAAATTCAGTAGTTTTCTTTAAATGTGTATTTGGCCAATTAAAAATAAATACTTGGTCAGCCCAAGATTTTCTCGTCCTTTCTTTTTTTGTTTTCTTCCTCCCCAGCATCATTTAAGTTGGGGTAAAGATGGGGAAGTGTTGGGCAGTTGGCCAGCACTGGTGTGGAGCCGTATCTGAGCCACGGTCTTGCCTCTGTTCCTCCCATGCCTCGTCCGTCACCCACTTCCTGCCATGTTCCCAGGTCCACTCCTACCTTGCCTGAGTCTTCACTCTGTTTCACAGAGCCCTGGACTCCATGTTCCCGGATTCCCTACCTCTAAAGAATGTAAAGCCTAGTTAACATTCAAACAAGTCTTTTCCTAATTAGGACCCCTTTGCCCTTATATGCAGAGCAATTTACATTCCTTTTGCCTAAATATCTTTCCATTTAGGTCCAACGCCTTATATTTGAATAACAGTAGCCTCATCAAAATATTTTTTACAACAAAACAGCACTATGCCTCCAAAGGTGAACTCAGCTATAATGTATAAATAGGTACAGTTCTTTAAAAATGAGTTTTTCTTTTATCCTGCTGCTGTATGTAAAAAGTTTAGGCTCAAAGTCTATTCTCTCCACCCCCACCTCTCCCTCCCACCCCCAGCCAAACCATGCAGCCTTCCGAACACAAAGCCCACTTTTCTACAGGAGGATTTTTATTTTGTTCAGTTGCCCCAGGTTCCAAAGTGATAAAAAAATTCCATGAATTATGGGAGTAACTTTGCCTACAGATTCTTAATGACAGTTATGAAAAGCCTTCATCTCACTCAGACTATTTTGCATCTTTCCAGAGGTCCACGCTTTATCAGTTGTTCCATTATTATAATTCAAAGTATAAACATCAAGGACTCGGGGGCCACATGACCTGCTGGGTTATGCAGGCCCCTCTCTGCTCCTCCTTCAGCATAGAAAAAGAAAGTTAGGTTTCTCTTTACTCTTTTAAGAAAACATGTCTTCAGAGGCCTATGTTCTTACACAAGCAACGAAAGATCAGTCAGCAATATAGAGGAGAGCTCAAGATCTGTCTATGGTTAGTCCTGTTGTGAATTTAAAAACAGAAGGCATTGCTCCTTTCCAGATATTTCCTCTCACAAACACATTCAGGCTTCAGAATATATCCACTGATTACACCTCAAGAGAGGTGCTCTATTTCCAATCCCACTAGCTCAATAGGTATTCAGGATGAACAGACTGTGCTGGGAATGGGTAAATCAAGGTAGAGAGCTGCTTGTAAAAACAACTTCTGGGGTGGAAAGGATCTTAAAGCCAAGGTCAAAGAGGGAGAGATGTGGCCCAAGGCAGCTTGGCCTGGTTGTCAAGGTTTTGACCAAGAGACCAGACGCTTTCTGAGCACCAAGACAAAGACAGAACAGCAGAGCATGTAGTAAAATCCCAGATGGTAGGGTGTAAATCTCTGATGAGGATGGAGCCAGGGTAAAGGCACCTGGCTGATTTCTAGTGAGGCCTGGTCTAATGTTGGCACTATGGAATACATTCTGGTGGGGTGCCCACCCTCTAGGAGCCCCGCCAATACATGGTCTCTCCTAAAGGCATGTTGAAAGGCCAGTCCAGCTCCCCAGTGAAGAAACAGGGAAAATATATCCTACAGGTATCGAACATAAAGCCAGTTGCATTTTTAGGGCCATGTGGTCCCCATCACTCCTTGTCCCTCTTTTCCAGCCCTGTGCTGAACTATAAATTTTTTAGAGAAAGATTCCAGATAAACACAGGCTCCTTGTTATTGGTGTAAGTTCAGAGTCCCTTTAAAAAACGGCGAACAAATTGTTTCCTTGTTCAGCCGCACAAAACTGAGCGGTTGTGCTCACATTTCAGATTGCAAATTCTGAGGTATGCAGGCAGTCAAACCAGGCTTTGATGTGCGCCCTCAAAGCAGTAAAAGTTTATGCTCCACCTTCCCAGAGGTACTGGCATTCTGGATGGGAAGCAAAACATCCCTGCAACTCTGTTCCTTGAGCCATGGCCCCAAAACATTGGGTTGTGCCTGAAACTCATTTGCCCTTTATCATTTAAGGAGAGGAAAGGGGGGTGGGGGGATTGTGCCCTAGTTTCACATCCACAATCTTATCTATTTCTTTCAAAAACAGGAATTGTAGCAGTCTAATAGTTATAAGCCCACTTTTATGTGATTCTTCCAAGATCACACAGCTGGTTTTATGGATTTAAAATTTAAACCCAGATCCCCAAACCAAACATCGACCAATGCATTATGTCCAAAAATTCCTGCCAAAAGGAAGGAGGGGGAGGAGGATGAGGAACATGACATATTCGCCAAAGTCCTGGGATATCAGGATTTCACAGATTTTCAAAGATGGTGCTAGAATCTTTGGTAGACTACTTGGTTCTTTTGAAGTAAAGCCAGGGTAGTGGAAAACACTACATTTGCTTTGTTAGAAACCTTTTTTTTTTCTGGCTCTTCCAATGTCCAGCTTTTTCAAATAAAGTGACACATTAAAAGCATTTTTGCTTTGCTGAATCTGAATGGCCCCAATGTGGCAGCCGCCCAGAGCATGCTGGGAAGAGGCAGCATTCCAAGGTATGCCAATGACCGAGCACCGCCTCCATCCTGACCAGGACCTGCTGCTGCTGCTACTGCTGCTGCTGAGGCTAAAGATGAGTAAGTCTCCCTCCAAACCAAACGGTAATTAAGAGAGGATGCATTTTTAGACTACAGAGGTCTGGTACTCTACTGGCAGCCTTTGAAAGCTGTCAGAGTTCTGCCAAGAGAAAAGGGAAAGAACTATCGTTTATCAGCTGAGTGGCTATGACAGACTGGGCATTGTGTTAAGTGATCTACATGCTTGGGGATATTCTATCTTAACAGTCTCCCTGTAAGATAGGATTCTTTTAAGCCTCATTTTTTAGGATGATGATAATGAGGTTAAGAGAGGAATTGACTTGCTCACCAGCAAGTCACCCAAGTTGGGTCACACAGCTTCTGGGACTTAACTCCAGATCTGCTTGACTTCAAAGTCTATTTTAATTTTACTATGCCAGTTCTTGGCAGCCAAAATTTAATGCCCTTGGAATTTTTTTATGTGTTCTATGTTCTTGTTCCTCAAGAAAATAGATGAAAACAGTGGAGGGCCAGGCATCCCATATTAACAACGCCCAGCTCATGTTTGTTCTTCCACATTCAACATGTGTCTCTTCCCCTTCAGGACCGTGGGCCTCCCTTGATCTGGAATTTGTGAACAGGGCTGTCTGTGTACCCTTCCTGACCCACGGCAAGTACAGCAATTGAAAATAAGTAAAGGTTTTTAGCTATTTGACAGTCATTTTTTTTTTTTTTTGCAGAGAATCAAATAAGATATTTAGCCTTGCATTATGTATGTCTTATTTTATTTTTCTAGTAATTCATTTTTACTGTGGCTTACAATAACAGCAGTATGAAAAGAAATAGAAATTAAAGAAATAAAACTGGTTCTTTGCCTCCATTTCAAGAAGCACTATCCCAAAGTTTGACAGCTTTTTGAAAGCAGGAATCATCTTTGAGTATCCATTAAACGGATGTTTTTGTTTGTAGGTTTCTATCCTCACTAGAGGACATTGTTTTATTGCTTTTAGAGAGAGGTGAAGGGACAGAAACATTGATGTGAGAGAGAAGCATCAACTGGTTGCCACATGTATACACCCAGACCAGGGATTGAACCTGCAACCTCAGTATGTGCCCTGACCAGTTACCAAACCCACAACCTTTTGGTTAGAGGAAGACACTCCAACCAACTGAACCACACTTGCCAGGGAGGGCTAAGTGAATGTTTTGATGAAGGTCTGGATAACTGTGGAATCTCCCACTTAAGGGATGGCTTCTTGCTGAGAGCCATTTCTGACCTACACTACTTGTCACCTCCAGTGACAAGATCAGCTTTTCTGGCCCTGGCTGGTGTAGCTCAGTGGATTGAGCGCAGGCCTGCGAACCAGACAATCGCGGTTCGATTCCCAGTCGGGGCACATGCCTGGGTTGCAGGCCGGTTCCCTGCAGGCCAACTCCCAGCAGGGGACGTACGAAAGGCAACCATACATTG
The DNA here is from genome assembly GCF_014824575.4 of Sturnira hondurensis. NCBI lineage: Eukaryota > Metazoa > Chordata > Mammalia > Chiroptera > Phyllostomidae > Sturnira > Sturnira hondurensis. Next base: position 17,148,543 of record NW_028095197.1, read on the forward strand.
ATGTTTCTCTCCCTCTCTCCTTCTCCTCTAAAGATAAATAAATAAATAAAATCTTAAAAAAAAAAGCAAATTAAATGGGTACTGCAATTTCATTTAAAAAAAAAAAAAAAAGATCAGCTTTTCTGATCTGAAGGAAGGAAACCAGTGAGGCCATTAAAAGCAGGGACAGTGGAGTGAGAGGAGATTACCCTTGAATCCTGAGTCTACAACTTCACTGTGTGATCTTGAGTAAGTTAATTTGGCTGTGACTTAGTCTCCTCCTCTATAAAAAGAGAGACATAGGTTAGGGAAATGCAAATCAAAACTATGAGAGGCCAATTGACACCCATTGGGATAAAAAAAAAAGAAAATAATAAATGTTGGTCAGGGTGTGGAGGAATTGGAAACTTGCGCATTGCTGGTGGGAATGTCAAGCGGTAGAGCAGCTGTGGAAAACTGGCGACTCTCTACGAAGTTAAATGTACAATTACCAATAATCCAGCATACCACTCCTAGGCTTACATGGGGAAGAATTAAAAACAGGGGCTCAAACAGACACTTGCACACCCATGTTCAGAGCAATATTATTCACAATATACAAAAGGTGAGGAAAAAACCCTAATGTCCATTGAGAGATAACCAGATAAACAAAATGGGCTATATACATACAATGTAATATTTTTACCCTTGTTAAAAGATAAAGTGAGGTACATTAAAAATGTTAAGAATAAATTTATTTGAGCCAAAATTAATTCACACTGGACAGCACCAGCCTGTAAATGATTAGGAGCACTCCATGACGGTAGTAAGGGGACTTTTATAGAGAAAGTAAGGAGATGAAATAAGGAAATGAGTTGATTGGCTCTCATTAAGCTGTTGTCGCATTTGGGAAAGCCTGGCTGGCTATTGGTGCATGGCTGTCCTGAGGTTTTGATTCTGTAACTCTGAGGCATTTATAGGCTTAGGTTCTGGCTTGCTTACGTAGGTTGCCCAAGCATTAGAGTGACCCTAGTCTGATGACCGCCTTGTTTAATGAATTGAACACCCTTAACATGGAGGAAAATTCTCATACCTGCTACTACATGGATAAACTTCGACAACATTAGTGAAACAGGCCAGGCATGAAAGGACCAATACTGCATGATCCCACTTCTCTGAGGCACCTAGGATGGCAAACTCACAGAGACAGAAGGTAGAATTGAGGCAACCAGGGGCTGGGAGCGGAGAAGGAGCAGGGAGTGTTTACCGGGTGTAGAGTTTCAGTCCAGGATGATGAAAAAGTTCTGTAAAGGGGTAGTGGTGATGGTTGAACAGCGTCATGAATGTACTTAATGCCAGTAAATTCTGTACTTAAAAATAGTCAAAATGGTAAACCCCGTGTTATGTACATTTTGCCACAATAAAAAGAGAGACAGAGACGGCCTTTTCCCTTCCCTTCTGCTTATTCTTAACGGCTGTCAGCATGTGAGTCACCCTGAGCAGAGCTTGGAGGAAAATGCGCCAAAGCCCTCAATGAGGGGCTTTGCAATTTTCTGTATTTTCCAAATGTAAGTGAGTATTCCTTTCATGGTTGGAAAATAAGGAATACGTAAAAAAAAAATCACTTTTTTTGTTTGAAAGTAGGATTTAAAATCCAGCGTTCTCCCCCGTCAGAACTGAGAGAGCTTTGTCTTTGCGTAGGATCAAGCCATGCAGCGGCTATTTTTAGAGGCATCCCCACAAGCGGCTAACCCCAGCCGCATTTTGTGTGTGCTCAGTGTCTTGGGCTATTTTTCAGACGTTTGGATGATTGGTGAAACCCCAATGGCGCTTGTCTGAAAGATGCTGGCTCTTAATTCCTAAGGTAAATTCAAGGCACATGTATTACCCGTCTCTTTTCAGTCATCTGCCTTTGAAGTGGGCTTGCCACTGAGCTTAACTTCAAGGTTTCCCCTGAAGCTGCCTTGGTCTCCCTAAATGACTGCGGTTGGTGCCAGAATTGCAGGCAGCATCGGGAGGGCGCAAGTAGATGTACTCATTCAGCAAATTCTAATGAAGCAGCTATTGGATCCCAGGCGTGAGGGAGGCGGGGAGCCCTCAGTGAGGTTTCTGCTGATGAGCTCACAGTGGATGGGGAGAGACAGACGAGGGAACAAATGAAGAAATGAAATGTGACAGGCTGAATGTTGGAGCTAACCAAGGGCAGTGTGAGCACAGCCAGAGGCTGTCCAATCAGGAAACCTTCCTGTGGCCCCGCCTTGTCTTTTTCTGTCACTGTACGCCATGTTCCCTGTGTAATCACCGTCATCATTAAAAGCTCACATCACCTTGTTCATTTACTTCTGACCTCCTCGGTAACAAAAGCTGTGGGGGTCGGGACACTCGGTCACTCTGGGTCACCAGTGTGTGTCCAGCATCTGCAACACTGCTCAACGCTAGACAGTAGCATCTCCAGAAGTTCTGCCCAGGTGCTGTATAGGGACAGCAGCCTGTGTGGAATGGGAATAGGACTAAAGTTCTGTTTTCAAGCAACCCTACATTGCTTGTCTCAGCAATCACATTTATCCTCTGGAGGGGACATGCCTTGGGAGGGGACATTATTAGAGATTAAGGAAAAGCAGCTCAAGACACCTTGCTCTCAGCCACCCCCTTGTGACACCACTGCCCTGTGGCCTCTTAGGATGCCACAGGGCCCATAATCATTTATTTTAAATGTCTAATATGTTTTACAATGAAGCAATGCCAGAATGAGATTACAAAAATCATGCCGTGTTTTAAATGTTTGCATGTAACAAATGACTGCTTTAAAATCGCAATGCAATGCTTTTCTGCTAGTCATAGAATAATTCAAGTATTTTTTAAATTGAGTTATAGTGCACCTTGGATAATGTGTTTCAGTAATGGGGCAAAAATTGTGAACAGTATGCTAAATGAGTTGTCTTAATCCTATAGGTAACCTCATTTGGAGAAAATGCCTCAAGCCTCAACCTATTCACCTGAAACCCACCCCAAGCAGTCCCCAGGCACCAACCTCATTTCACTGGGCTCTGCATGGGCCTTTCCTGGCACACAGTAACTGCTCACCAAGTGGCTTATAAGTAAATGCTAAATGAATACATGTATGAAGAAATGAATGAATAGAGTCAAAAAAGGAAGGTGCCTGGGTTTGAGCAGCATCCCCAGAAGAATGGTGGCAGGAAGATAAATAGCCTTTAAGGCTGAAGCGACAGGTATGCAAAGGGGTGACACAGACCAATAAAGCCCTGTGTTCTGGGAACTGAAAATAAGACAGATCTGCAAATGCAGAGTGTATCCAATGTGAGAGCTGGCAAGGGACCAGACCCACGGGGCTTTGGGAAGAGCTTGAAGCTGATGGGGAGGCACAGACGCTCTCTAAGTAAGACAGCAAATAGGATTCAACTTGCCTTTCAGAAAAGATCACTTTGGCCCCAGCCTAGAGTAGTGGTCAGCCAACTATGGCCTGCAGGACAAATCTGGCCCTCCACCTGTCCTCATCAGTAGCATTCTGTTAGAACACAGCCATGTTGCTTTATCTGTGTATCATCTATGCTGCTTTCCCACTGCCACAGAGTGTTGAGTAGCTGTGATGGAGACCACTGGACCCACAGAGCCAGAAATATTCACCTCCTGGCCCTTTAAAAAAAAACAATGCCTGACCCTTGATCTAGAAGAATAGGGAGGAGAAAGTGAGTCCAAAAGCAAGGAGAGCAATTAGGAGGCTGCCAGGAGCCAGTAGAGTGAGGATGGAGAGGAGGGACAGACACAGAGGTGTTCAGGGAATAGAACTGCCAGGGGTCAGTGTTTGGTGGGGGACAAAGGGAGTGTGCTCAGAATGCCTCCCTGCTTCTCTCTTGGGGGACCAGGTAGAGGTTGCCTCATTCACTGGGAAAGGAAACTAGCTCTGGGGACAAGGGAGGATGACACTGACTTTGGTTTTCAACATGTTGAGTTTAAGGCTCCTCTGGGACATCTAGGTGGGAATGTCCTCCAGGCAGCAGGTTAACCAAGCCTGGAGCAGACTGAGGACATAAATCTAGGAGGCTTCAGTGTGTTACAGGAGGTGGTTAAAGCACTAGGGGAGAGTGTGTAACCAGAGAAGTGCTGTGGACTGAGGCAGGAGCTTCTGGAATCCCTCAGAGCTCAGTTGGGGGCAGACAGAAGCATGAGCATGAGAAACCTAGAACCCTGGGGAAGGCTACCTCCTACCAAGAAGCCCCGTGCCCCTCTTCTCCCTCCCTCACCCACCAAGACAGAAGTGGAAGCCTGGGGGAGCTCTCCTCACCTCCCAGCTCTCAGAACCCCATCGTTTCCAACTCAGAACAGCCCCTCCCTGAGAGGCCTATGGGAGTCAAATCATTTTCTATTTATCACCCCAAATACTGCTCTCAGGTCATGTCAAAGTGATATCAAGTACCGCTGCTCTGCAAGGTGCTTGGAAGCATGCAGCAATGGACCATCCAGGCAAAATAATATTGGTAGGCATATGTTTCATCAATGCCCAGTTAGAAAACTATCTATACATTTTCTTCCAGAGACATTTCAGCCTGGTCCCTATCACAAGATCATGACCTTAGCTCTGAGCTTAGAGGGATTGTATATACGACATATATACATATAGAAATATGTATGCAATATATATCATATGTAAATGTATGCCATATAATATACGATGTGATACACACATGAACAATAGACACACAATTTTCCTTATCCAAATGGCAAATTGATGCCCAAAAGTAGAAGGTGCTTGCAAGTAGGCCAAGAAGCTTACAGCAAAGGTAAAAATACCCCATGTCTTCTGACTCTAATCCTGGTTTTTCCTCAGTGTACCATAGGCCTCAGCCATCATGATGTGGATTTGAAGGCTGTTCTCCCCTTCCCACATCTTCCACTCCAGCCCCGTCTCATCTAGGAAGGTATCATATAGACACAAAGGCATCGTATTAAGGCTTCGAGGAGTAGAGTTCATCCTTCATACCTCTGAGTTTCCTGGAGCACTTGGGCCTCCTGCCCTGCCCTGAGTCTTCCTTCAGAGACCGAGAGTCCCCTGATTGGTGACCAACTCTTGCTGTGTAGACCCCCAGGGGTGTCTTTAAAAGTCTGGAGCCTAGGCATTTGCTCGCATTTTCTCCTCCCTTCCCATTGACTATGAGGCAGTTAACATGGCTTAGTGAGTCTGTTCTGCAGACTCCAGCTTTCTTATAGTTTAAGTATTCCAAAGCCAGGAGCATTTGGCTCTCACCTTAAACCATGCACTCCAACAAGGTTTTATCATGTTAAAATTCATCTCTTGATGTCCATTATGCTAAGCCTCGCATTTGCTTTTCAATCTGTGCCAGCCGCTGTGAAAATCAGAGGGTCATCAACTTCTCAGAACAGGGACGCAAGAATTGTCCAAACAAAAACTTGCAGGGTGTCTGTATCAGGTGTGGAGAAGGGGGAGGGTTGTTGGCTCTGATGTTGTCTTTGTGGTGATTTTGAAAGACTCACGTGCTTCACCTCTCAGAAAGAGGAGGTCCAGAGCTGAAGATGCTGTAATTTGGTTGGGAATAGGGCCCATCACAATCTGGCTCCACCTATCCTGGCAAATTCACTTTTCCCTCAGACATGATCCAAACCTTTCGGCCTCCAGGCCTTTGTTCGTATACATCTCCCCACATCTCTACCTGCAATCTTAGTCTGAGCCTCTGAGCAAGAGCCCTAGAACAAGGTTTGGAGGAGACAAATAAAATGAGCAGCCCCGGTTGGGGTGGCTCACTTGGTTAGAGTGTCACCCATAAACCAAGAGGTTGCAGGTTCCATTTCCAGTCAGGGCATATGCCTGGATTACAGGTTTTGTCCCTGGTTGGGGCATGCAGGAGAGGCAAGTGACTGATGTTTCTCTCTCACATCAACGTTTCTCTCCCTCCCTCCCCCTTCTCAAAAACAATTGAGCAACTGGTCCTGAATGCCTTTCCTAGGGCTGCCAGAACCAAGTACAACAAACCAGGCCACTTAACAGAACTGTATTCTCTCACAGCTGTGGAGGCCACAAGGGTGAAATCAAGGTATCAGCAGGGCCATGCATTCTTTAAAAGAGAGTTTCCTTCCAAGGATTCTTAGCTTCTGGTGGTGGCCATCTTTGGTGTTCTCTGCTTCACAGCTATATCACTGCAGGCTCTGCCTCTGTTGTCGCATGGCCTTCTTCCCCGTGTGTCTCTGCCTGCATGTGGCATCCTGCTCATGTAATGGGATGAACCAGTCACATTAGATGAGGGGCCAATCCTAAAGAACTTAACTCGATTGCACGTTCAGAGACCCTACTTCCAAATTAGGTCACATTCACAGGTATATAGGGTTAGCATATCTTTTTGGAAGACTCACAGTTCCCATTCATTTTTCAAGGCTCAGTCTAATATCCTTAGGAAATGCTCCTTTATGTCCTAACCAGATAAAGCCCATTCTCCCTCTACTGTCTCAGGAGTCAGTCTCCATCTTCTGGTATTTGTCTTACACTTTCTCATAGATACGTTAATTTGGAGAAAAAGATTTTTAAAAAGGCTACACAGGGAAAAGAAAACATTGGTTTGGACCTAAGATACGCATGCTTACATAGCCTCTCCTAGATGGTAGAGTGTCTACATTCATTCTGTGGCCTAACCTGAAACTCTGCATGATGAGCTTCCCCAAGGAAGCCTCTCCCAGAATGTAGGATTGGATGGAGACACTGGCACCAACTGATCACAGCTCCCAGGAAAACCCTGGCCAATGGATACCCCATGATCCTTCTGTGGCATGTGCCTCAGCCTGCCTGCCAGCCTGCCAGCCAATGTGTCTTCGCACTGATTTCTCTGGGTATTGCTGAATCCAGAAAGCAAGCTCTTCAGGGGCAACATGTGGCTTGGCTGAGTCGGGACCACTTCCTTTCCCCACCCCGTTTTTCTTCGCTCCCTGCAGCAGCCCCACTGGCAGGCCCAGGCTGCTTCTAAGCCTTCATTGCTGAGCCACCCAACTTGGCCAAGGTAAATACCTGCAGACTTGCCTCCAGCATTGAAAGGAGGTTTGCTGCCCCTAGAGAGCCCAGCACGTGGACCTTGGCTGAATTCTAAGTACCCACAAACTTCCAAGTTATGTTGATTATAGAGCCCAGGCCACAGGACAGGAGGACTTCATAATATAGAAATCATGAGATACCCCTGCATTCCAAATTCCAAGTCCTTTAGGCAAAGCTCTGCCCTTGGACAAAGTCATGGAATTCTCTAAGCCTCCATGATGCATCTCGTGCTGAAATGGGTTTAATGGCAATTTCCTTGCAGCATTATTGACAGGGCAGCCTAATGCTTATGAACAAGGTTTCTGAAGTCAACAACCTAAGTTCTAACACAGAACATCAACTCGAAGTAAATCACTCACCCCCATCAAGCTTCAGTCTCTTTGGCTGGACTGTTATTAGTCAGGACAACTGTATTCATTTCCAATGGCTGCTCTAACAAATTACGAAAAACTCAGTGGCTTCAGCAACACAAATTTATGTGCTTATAGTCCTAGAAGCCAAAGTCTAAAGACCATTTCACTGAACCAAAACCAAGATGTCAGCAGGCTGTGCTCTTTCCTGAGGTTCTGGGGAAGAACCTACTTCCCTGGTCTTTTCAGCCTCAGGATTTGTTCGCTTCAGATTGCAGCCAGTCTGCCCATCTTCAAAGCCGGTGGGGCAGCACCTTCAAATCTCCCTCTGCTCCCACCACCACATCACCTCCAGCCTTCTGTGTCCAACTTTTCTTTGCCCCCTGCTTCAAAGGACACTTTTGATGGCACACAGGGCCAATTGGTTATTCCACGATAATCTTCTCATCTGGGAAATCCTTACACTGATCATGTTTACACACTGTCTTTTGCCATATATGATAACATTTGGAGTTCAGGGATTAGGACATAGATTTCTTGGGGAGCCGTCATTCAGTCAATCACCACAACATTAAAAACACGTATCAAGCAGGGTTGCACAGCACGGATCTTCCAGAATGGTTCCCTGCTTTCCTGTCTCTTGAGAGGGGTGGAGGCATCAGAAGGGTAGGAATCCACTTGGAGATATCAGGTCACACTATTTACTACCTGGGTTTGAACGATTTTAGTATTTTAGCAGCCGGCAATAGCAGCTAAATGAAGCCCTGCTTGCTATTATTAAATATTGAGTTGGCCAAAAATGGTTTGCTTGTAGTTGCTTTTTTTTTTCTGTAAGATGGCTCTAGTAGCATTTAGTTTTCTTTAACTTCATTCAAAACAATTTTGTTAGATTGTATTGTAACAGCTGTCAAATCAGCATGCATTTAAAAAAGTCAAAATTGGTGAAGTTTTGAGTAGCCATTTTAATACTGAAAATGGAAGAAAATATGCAACATTCTTGGCATATTATGCTTTATTATTTCAAGAAAGGTAAAAACACAACTGAAACACACACAACAAAGATTTGTGCAGTGTATGGAGAAAGTGCTGTGACTGATCAAATGTATCAAAAATGGTTTGCAAATTGTTGTGGTGGAGATTTCTTGCTGGACAATGCTCCATGGTCAGGTAGAACAGTTGAAGTTGATAGAGATCAAACCGAGAACACTCAACATTTACCACACAGGATACAGCTGACATACTCAGAATATCCAAATGAATAAAGTAATTGGTAAAAATGAAAAATGTGTCTTTTATTTTATGGAAAAAACTAAATGAACTCTTTGGCCAACCTAATACTTCAGAGAGCAATCATTGTAATTATATTCCACAATCCATGTCAATACTCAGTGTACTAATGCCTGACATACAGTGTGTTCAATAAATGTCAGCTATAAATATTTCTATTAATAGTGACATGGTGCCTCCAAGAGGCTTAAATTCTTGGAGTCAACTAATTCCACCAAAAGACAGATGCTCCCCCACTCCAGGCAGTCTCTCAGCTGTCCCTTCAGGCAACATATACCCCAGCATTCCTGGGGGCCAGCCCTCCAGAATTCATTCAGTTCTCCCTAGCTTTCTCACCTTTTTCTATCCTTTTCCCCAAACTTCCTCCCACCCTCAGCTTCCCCCAGACTCAGGACTCAATCTGTCTTCTGTAGTTGGCACTCCAATCAGAAGGCTGAATCAACATACCCATTCATCAGAACTATTCTTGCCTGAAGAATAAATGCTTCCTCATCTACATATTATGTGCTGTGGCAAAGAATGTACTGGAAGCTTCCCACTGCCTAGAAAATGGCCAGACATCCTGGTCCTGGATTTTGTGCATTAGAGCCAGATTCTGACAGTTGAAAGATGTCTCCTGCTCAAAGAAGCACCATTCTGAGCTGACTGAGTGGCTGGACCTGGAAGAGGGCCTGGTCACACCCATCCCTGTGAACCAACTCTGGGCCTGCTCACTGGCCCTAAGGTTGCTGCCTTCACATGAAGTTGAGTAAATGGCAGCCCAGTGGAATCCTTTCTACAAAGGCAAAGGCTCTAGGCTTCCCTTGGTGTTCCCTTCTCTCTGAAGTTGAGCTCTCCAATTACCTTTCTTATCTTTTTCCCATAGGATACTTAGAGTGCTCTCAAGACCCTTGCCTCATTCTAAAAATCCAAACTCAGAGATAATAGCTACTGCCCATGAAGTGCTTGTCATGTACTCAAGTGGGTGCTAGGCGCTTACACCAACCCTCCAGTTGTAATAAGATGCTTACACTGAGCCTTACACAAGTTAACTAACTTGTAAATGGTGTGCCAGGTTTTTAGCTCAGAATGTCAAAGTCTTATTTTTGTTTTGTTTTTCTCTACAATACCATATCACCTGTGAATAACAAACAATCCTTGCACTCAGAAGGTTCTCTCTAGTGAAAGCCTGTTTCATCATTAAATAACCCTCCCCTCCTACCTTCTCAGCAAGAGGGTAGGAGCTTGGAAAATAGAGGACCTGTGTCCTAGGCCAGAGAGTGAGCACCGGTAATGTGGTCAGAGACCACCTGATTTAAAACCCCTCTGGGCATATGGGGAACCTGAGTCACAGAGATGGACAAAGACATCCTTCCAGAAGGTCTAGCAGTGAGTATAGTAAAGAGCTAGGACTAGAGCCCAGCCTCCTGCTGCCCAGCCCCCACACCTCTCCCACTGCCCCTTCCCACTGCCTCAGCCTCCAGGGGGGAAAAGAATGAGAATTGGGGTTGGCAGATTTAGCAAGAACCAAAGCAGGGTTCAGTTTGAATGTCAGATAAATAACAAATACATTTTTGTGTATGTATATCCCAAGCAATATTTGGAACACATGCATACTTAAAAAATTCACTGTATATGTGGAATTCAAATTTAACTAGGTCTCCTGTATTTTATTTCACAGCTCTGGTTGGGAAGGATCCCTGGGCATTCGAGGCTTTGGAAAGGACAGGGAGGAGAGCAACATCCAGCCCTTGGCTGATTTACAGCTGATTATGTGAAATTCGGAGAAATGACCTAAGGAGCCAGAACAGGAGGAAGACAAGGGAGAGGTCTGGGTGACACACTATCAGAGTCTACGGTATCCAACCAATAAGAAGGTCCATACTCACAGAAACCCTCCAGGGAGGGAAGGTACAAGGTTCACGAAGTAACTGACAACAGGAGCACAAAGGAGGCAGCACAGAGGAGGGACAGAGGGGCTCCACTGGGGTGGAGGACTCCTGGATAAAGGAACAGTTTTGAGAAGAATCAGCACTCTTCTAAGAAGTGGGGGAAACCAGGAGGATGGGGTAGTGGGGGCAGAGGGCAACCCAAGCAGAAGGAACAGTTCAGAAACGCCTCCTGAAGTCCTTATTCCCCATGCTGGCCTTTCTAGTGTCTGGCAGCTTGTTACAATAAGAATAATTTTAAAAAATCCAAGATTTGGCTTAAAAATTTCCAGTCACATCAGCACCACTTCCCAGCTATGTGACCCAGACACATTTAGAGAGCACTTCTGAGTGTTTTCCTTTATAAAATGGGATTCACAGAGCTGTCGTTCAAATCGGAGAGGAAAATGAGGATACAACTTAATAGTGTTGGTATCAATGCTACTAGCTCTTACTGCACTATAGTAAGCGACTGTAGAATGAATGAATGCACAGTAAGCGACTATAGGATGAATGAATGCTGGTTTTGGTTTCCTCACCTTCCCCATCAAAAACACATCAGGATCTTAAAGCAAATCCCATTTGTGAGTTGAGTTCTCTGCTGCTTTATCATGCCTTGCTCTTCCAGTTTGAGGAGAGAATAATTGAATGACTTGAGGCTGTAAAAGGGCCAGATCCCCCCTGGGTCCTTGATTTGTATTGTCATTTTGAAGAGCTGCCTTTGTTCTCAGCAGCACACTGAGCACTGTTAGATAATTTCCTGTAGGTTGTAGGAAATGGTTCCTTAGTGCCTAAATTTTAAGGATGAGGTCAAGTAAGGATTATCAGTGTTAAAAAGTAATTATGTGGAGAGGTGGGGGTGGGAGTTGAGGCAGTGGAAAGCCAAGAGAAAAAGGGAGGAGGGGAAAGAGGAGTGGAGGGGAAAGAAGAGACAGGCAGCTGGGATCTGGCTACTCTGCTTGCAAATTGGCACCTTTGGGACTAAAGCAAATGATGGGAGTTCCCTGAACCATCATCCTGACTTATAAAAAAAGATACCTATTTATAGATGGGTTGGGCATATAGTTATTGGAAAACATTGGAAATTTTGCTAATGTTTATGTAATGCCTTATGGTACACATGGTATATTCTGATCCATCAGTCTACTTGAATCTCGGATGATTCTTAAGTGAGCAAGATAGGGATGGTTAACCTATATTTCATACTGATACTCAAAGAGAGCAATGATTTTCCCAGTATGACCTGACTAGTAAATGGCACAACTAATTTCTACTGAACCAATTGCTATCTTCCATGACCATAACTCCATGACCCATACCACAGAGGTGGGCCTCATGGTATGTACTGAGAGTGAGGTCAGCCAAACCCACCAATTCCCTGCCTTCAAGAGACCTACCGTCTATTGAGGAAGACAGAGATTACGAAAATAACCATGCAACTAAATATGCAATTACACAGTGCGGTAAATGACACAACAAAATAAAAAAGATATCTTAGAGAGTAAAACAGGGGTAGATAACTGAGATGAGGAAGGGTGCAGGAGAAGGCCTTTCTGCTATAGAAAGTGTAGGTGGAGACTTGTAGTGTGTGAGTGTGATTTACCCAGACCCAGAATGAGGCATTCCAGGCAGAGGGAAGAACATACCTAAAAGCCGTAAGGTATAAAACTGCACGGGCTCTCTCATGATTGGAACACACTTTGTTCACAGAGAAGAGAAAAGTAAGGTTTGGTGGAGAGTTAAGAGGGTCTCCCAGTAGTCCTTCAGAACTGGGAAAAGGGACAGAGAAGCCATGGCTTCCTGCTTTTCCGGGCTTTTCTGTTGTCCCAATCAGGCACTGCACATACACTAGACAGTCTGGAGGTGCTAAGAAACTTGTTTTGATGACTACTGCACTGTTTAAAAAATCTGTGTTTATGTTTTCCAAATAAGATCATTAGTTAGAAAGGCTTGACTTTGTATAATTCCATAGATATGATATTGCTCACTGGTTACAAAAATAATTGAGTATGTCTCATAAAGATGACTTAGTTTTACAAATGCGTGGTACTCAAGTAAATATTTACTCCTAAATGCAATTTCGTTGAAAAACCTCTCAGAACACTTTCATTAAGCTCGCATGATGCATCGGCTGTGTAGTTATTAAATCATTATTCAGAGGAATGATAATTTTTAAATAAAGAGAAACACATGCTTTCAATGCATCAAACACTTATATAGGGCTACTTACATGCCAAGTCTTGAGGTGACCGCAATAACCCTGATTTCTGGCACTGGCCTCTCGCTCTTTCTCTCTATCCTGCCCTGCCCTCTTTCCCGCCATCATAGGCAAGTCCAAACAAAGCCATGATTTCTTACTTTCTTTCACTTCACTGTTCCAACCCTGGTCAGTTACACTCACATGGGTCCCTGCAGTAGGATCCTAATTTATCTCTTGCCACCTTTCAGTCCATTTTCTGCACAACATCCAAGTGAACTTTGTAAAATCTGCAACGTATTAGAACGCTCAGTTGTTTCGTACCTTTGAATGACTTCCCAAGTGACTCAGAATGAAATCTAAACTCCTTACCCTCAGAGAGAAAGCACCAGTCATGTGACTCCATTGCCGCCCACTTGCCTTGCCCCTGACACAGGGCCACCCCACTTAAGCTTTTCAGGCCCCACCTGCACTGCACAGTTCTCTCTGCCTTGATCACTCGAGCTGGTTTGTGCTCTCAGCCCAGGAATCCTCTGCCATCACTCTCCCTTCTCCCGAGAAGGCCCTTTCCCCAGTGCTTCGCACACCTGCCTGACACCTTGTCATCATTTGAGCCTCAGCCAGAATCCCCTCCTCTGAGAAAGCTTCCCTTCCTTCCACTCACTCTACCACGTAACTCCGTTTTGTTTTTTCAAAACACTTCCCTCTCACTGTTTGTATTTAGCTTGCTTCTTTGTCACTTTTTAATTGTTTGGCTCCTTTCTCCACCCCGTTTGGATAAATATCTCCAAGAGAAGAAGGGTCTGGCTTGGCTTGTGTGCAGCAGTATCCCCAGGGCCTCAAAGAGGTCCTAGTCTATGGTAGGTGTTCAATGAGATTTGTTGGACGAATGCATTGAGACAGGATCCCTACGTGAAAGGTCGTTTATTTGTAAAATTAAACCGGCTGCAAGGCAATCTGAGACTAGCACTCTCAAGGGGGTGAAGAAGTCCCAGGGCCTTCCCTTCCTCAGTGTTGGCCCCACCCCTCGATTTTAATAAGAAAGTCCTGAAGAGTCCTACCTACCTGCAGTTCATGTTCCACAATGCAGGGAGTGTTCAGCCCTATATGCTTGCTCTTTAAGGATAAAGTATTAACTCACCAGTACCCATACAAGCTCAGAACTTGTATGGTTTGTGCTCTCAGAGCCCTCTCCCCCAACGCATCCTTCCATCCTGTGAAACTGAAACATGTATCCCAGTCACGCTAGCTTCACCTTTCCTCCATGGTATTAACATCCCATTCTCCCTGCCTCTAATCCTACTACCCACTTTTTAGCTTTGCTAACTCCTATTCCTTGTTCAAGGCTCAGCCCAGATGATTTCTCTTCCGGAAAACTTTTACTGTTCCTCCTTTTCCCCTTCACCTGCCACTGCGGCTGGTTTGGTGCCTCCTCCTGGCTCCTGGAGTTCCCTGTGCTCAGCTTCATCCTAGGAGTCACTACATCAGTCTGTTGTTGCCCTTTTACATCTCTGCTTTTGCCATTACAGCAAGAACTGCAGGAAGAGTCTGACTTATCTGATTCATTGCAGAATTTTCAGCATCTAACACAAAACATAAATATTAACAGAGTAAGTAGTTGAATTAATGAATACACAGAATAAAATTCTCAGGGGCCAGGAAGGAGGAGGCACTGAACAGAAATGAGGCCGAATCAGGGAGGCTTCAGAAATGTGGTCACTTAGGAGCAATTCATTGTAAACCCCAAAGCTCTGAAACCAACCCTTTTCTTAACTCATTAGGTGGCGAAACCTCACTTGACCCACTTAGTAGCTTTATTTATTCCACTTAGCATGACTACGCATGTGCCTTGCCGTAAAACATCAGTGCATTTAATGCAGGTTGCCGCCCTAAACTGCACTGAAATTATTTTGTAATATTAAGTATATGAACTCTATTACGTTTCTTACATGCAAAAAATTATCTGGATCCCAAAACACATCTGGCCCCAAGGATTTTAAATAAAGGATTATGGCCCCATATGTGAACTCTCCTAATGATTGGATAGGATCCCAGTAGACAGAACTGTACAGGAAGAAACAACATACAAGAGAAAAGCAGCAAGTGGATTAGGAATGCTAATGTATCTGCAGTTATCTGAGGAAAGAATGTCTGAGTTCATAGGAAGATAACACTGGAGAGATTGCTTGGGTCTGATGGAGTCCTTGATACCAGGTTATGGAGACTGAACTTGCTTTTGTAATTGATGGGAAGCCAGCAAAGGATTTTTAGCAGAGAAGTGAGGTCATGGAAAGCACCCCTGATGGTCTGGTAACAACCTGTACTCATTGTTTTGGTTAGGTGGTATTGAACTACTCTGAATGTCAATGGTTTCACACTTAAGGGGAACATTTGAAATGCAAATCAAATGAAGGCTGCATCTAAAACATTTTCTAAATCGTGAAGTTCTTTTAAGATATAAAGTATAATTGCTATTAACCAACAATGAAAATCGAAGGGGTAAGAGGCAGGGTTCAGGGAGTCCGTATTGCCCACGCTGGGTTTTGGGGAGAGCTAAGAAGGAAAATCCACTGGCCAGGTGAAAGGCACAGGAGTTTGTGCATAAAGCCAACTGTAGAATTTGTTATAACAATGCCCCTCAAAAGTGTCATGTTTCATTTGCATGAACTGTGACATTGTGTTTCTAAATTTCACTTTCTTTGTAAAAGGCGGTAAGGAATTAACTGGTAAATATATAAAATCTTTGGGAGGATGTGTTAGTAAGGAGCTGGAACATTGAAATCAACAATCCCTCCATCGAGGGAGCTTTGGTGCTATGTCATTCGCATTTTATTGAAAAAAGACATTGCAGGAAGTCATCGACTAATTACTGTCGGAATTTGTGTCTAGATTTGTTTCTTTCCTAAATGAAAGGACAAAGGGTTTCTTCTGCTTCTGAATTTTTTTTCTTTCTAAATTATTTTCCCCCAAACTCCATCTTTGAGAACACTTGGAAATTTCATAGACTGTAGAAACTGGAAGGACCATTACATTTAAACCCCATTTTATAGACTGAGTCTGAGGCCCAGAGATGGGAAGTAATCTGCCCGTATCACACCACAGTCAGCCTAAGAGCATAGTCTGAAGGCCAGCCAAAGCCTTTGCAGTTTACAGTAGGGACAGAATCGACCGTGTGGCTGGATACAACAGCATAAGCCTGGACAGAGGGAAGCAGACTGTGTCAATCATCCCCCTCCCCTACCCAACGTGTGGGCAGGTGTTGCCGGCTTTCCCCCTGTGTCTTCCAGCCTGACTGTAGCCTTCCCCTAAACAGTATCTCCCAGTCCAGGTGCCCATCTTTCCCAGGTAACAAATACCTGACAGCAATAGTCTTGCCCCTAGAGGAAAACTTCTCATGCATCGTCATCTCCTACACTCAAAAGAAGATGCGTCATTCTGTCCCACACTACTTCAATGCAGGCATTGGACACTCAGGGTGACATGTGTGGCAATGAGCTGCTCACCCAGCACTGGGTAAGGATGGACATAGAGGCATCTGAGTTGCCCTGGAGGATAAGTGGGTAGGTCTAGTCCTTCTTGGACAGTGCCTTTCCAGACTGGCCTGACCCCCGTCAGGGCAGCACGTGAGAGCTGGGAGTATGCAATTACAGAAGGCGGGTCTTGAGACCAGGATCCACTGCCAACTCCAAGGAAAGACAGAGAACATCCTGCTCAAATTTAGTGGAATGGGGAAAGCCCCTGGAGTTACCCCTGAGGTGGTCACCAAGCCCGTTGGAGCACAGGTAGACAAAGTATTCTGGAGAAACACAATGAAGGCCAGGGAGCGTGGCCAAAGGAAGACAGGAATGGGTGATGGAAGGAGGGCTCAGAATCTGAACTGCCAGCTTCGGTTTGCTCTTCGTACGTGCCTTCTTAGGGGCTCTGACCTTTCTGTTCACTGAAGAAAGTGAACGGAAACCCATCTATGTGTCTCTTTTTTTCTCACCCAATCTCCTTTCCAAGCAAGGACAAAAGAAGGTCCACTGTGGGTATCTGCGGTGGTTTGAGCACACTCTCGAAGTTACACAAGGACAAGGACTCATGGACATGGACGACACACTATACACATGACACCTGCCCCCACACACCTTCTACACATATGTGCATATCTATTTTCAGGCTGTACAATAAGTCATTCACTCACTCTGTCCACCAATGTACATTTCCTGAGACATCCTGGGCTTTGAAAATACTACGAGAGGAATATTTACTATGCTATGTTTCCATTTTAAGGAATGTTTGATGGTAGTTGTTTTTTTCCAGTTATATGTGTGTGTTGTTTTGTTTTTAATCACCTGGATGGGATAAGAGAATTGAGCCCCTGGCTATCTACTGCTTTTCATTGCTCTACTAGGAGTTTTCTTTGGGGCATTTCATAATTAGGGCCCTCAATTTACCCAGGGATGGTTTAGTTTTACTTTATCCAAATTGCTTTGTCAGGGCTGTAATGAATCTTCCTTCCTTTATGGAAGTATCAGTCTCTTGTGAAGCTTTCTCTGCCCTTGCCCTTCTCAGTATCAATCATTAATAATGTCTTTCTCAATGTCCCGTAACAACACCCCTGACACTGCATTTATCTCACTTGATTGAGATGTATTTGTTTCCATGTCAGTTGTGAAACTGAATTTCCTTCTGAGCTCCACCACATAGCCCGGGGCCAGGCACACAGTGGATTCTCAGTAAATGTGGTCCTGAATACATCTAATCAGATACAAATGTATTTGCCTCATTTAAGTCATTGTCTAATTCCAAAGGGCGCACGAGAGAGTCTGGAATGACAGTCATGTCATGCCAGCCTGTTAATCACCCCAAATGGTGGAGGTACGCCCTGCCTTGGTAAAACAACCTCATGGAGAGGTATGACCTACCAGCTATTGTTGCTTCGAGCCCCACTCTTAGTCACCGTGGGTAGGACCCCAAATGAGCCCTGGATCTGAGTGAATGAACGGGAGGATGCTAATGAGTGTCCTGGATCAATTAAACAGGCCTGGTTTGCTTCATACTCAGCCTGATCCAGTTTCCATGCATCTTAGGGAAATAAGGACAACTATTTAGGCAATGCTGCAATCCAAACAAAACGAAAATGTTTTGTGATGTACGTGGGGATCAGTGAGGGAGCATAGAGAGTGCACACTGAATGCCTGCCCAGGGAATCCTTTCATGGAGAAGCTAGATGCCTTAGAAGGCTTGGCAAGATGACAGCTGAGAGCTGCGTGCAGCCCATCAATGCATCAGGATTCTCTTTCCCAGCTTATGTAACACAGTGGAAATGGTCCCTTGCTTCCTCGCAGAGAACAGGACGGCTGACAGGCATTGAGCATGGATTGCTTCAGTCCTGCTTATTATTCCTGCCTCTCCTCACTGTGCTTCACAAAACCCACAACCTGGCAGGTTGTTGACCATCTCACAAAACGAGGTCTTGCCAGAGGACAGCAGTATATGGCCAATCTAATGTTTCATTATCTTTACCGTGGTAAATGTTAGGGACCTGAAATGCACAGGAGAACTAATAACTTGGACACATATTTCTCCATCGGTTCATGTTTATTCATTGTGACTCATTGAACACAGGGGGTAAAAACTAAAAGCAAACAGAACAAAAAATGATCCTTGCTCTTCCCATCCTCACCATTTCTTTGTACATTTACAGAAGCCCCAGGAACAGCCCAGAGGCTAGAAGTATATTTTCTTCATTTCAAGGAAATACACTGAGATGTTTTTAATTGTGGACTCGAGCAGAAGGCATGTGGTGATTTCTTTTTTCTCATAACTGCTATTCTTTTTACATAAATGAAGGGGTTTATAAAATGCTGTGGAATGAGTACCGACTCACCACTACCCAGGCCGCCTTGCTACTCATGATACCCACCCCCAAAGGTCTCTGCTTTCTTGACTGTTAGGATAATCATTTAATTTACCTTCAGTGTTTCGCTATTTTTCCATATCTCCTGAAACAATATACTCTTTTTTCTGTTTTAAAACTTTATATGAATGGACTCAAGTTATATGTATTCTTTTGAGTCCAACTTCTTTTATGCGATATTAGGTTTTCAAGATTCATCCATGGTATTGTATGTATCTAGAGTTGATTTGTTTTGATTGCTATATAATATCTCATTATATAAATACTCCATGACATATTGATCCATTCTACTGTTGATGAATGTTTACATTGTTTCCAGTTTCTGGCTGTTTGGACCAAGGCTAATATAAATATCTGTGTTGGAATTTCCTACTACATATGTGCACACATTTCTTTATAATATATACATAGGACAGAGACTGCTGGATAAATGGTTATGCATATCTTCAACTTCCACAGATATGAAAATGTGTTTTAATATAACAAATATAATATTGTATCTTTAATATAAAAAACATTTTCTTTAGTGGGGGGAAACAGACTTTAGAGTTTTAATGAACAGATGACCCAAGCTTAGTGTGAGCATTTAGGACAAAAAGGAAAGGAGCACAATGTCATTAAGTGTATTTTACCATGAAAACAGGGGACTGGCTTCATTGTGATGATCCTCTTTGCCCCTAAATCTAGGGGTTCATGAATGTAAGTGGTGGGTCAGGAAGTGGGAGGCATACCTATGTTTGGTACTCAACCATGAATACATACTTTT
The DNA here is from genome assembly GCF_014824575.4 of Sturnira hondurensis. Lineage (NCBI taxonomy): Eukaryota > Metazoa > Chordata > Mammalia > Chiroptera > Phyllostomidae > Sturnira > Sturnira hondurensis. The sequence goes on from NW_028095197.1 coordinate 17,167,964, forward strand.
CAGACTTAGGATGAAAAAAGATAACTTTGGTCTAGTATTCCTGCTATATTGAAGGTTCTAGAAGAATAAATGAAGGCATTAAAAAACTTGACAGATGGAAAATATTTAGGGGAAAAATGAGATGAGGAACTGAATTCTGGAGAAGAGATAATTCTGAAGAAGAGAATCATGATCCCAGCTCTCCAGTCTCAGAAAGGCCTCGGCAGAGAAGAGCAAATAGTCTTACATAGCACAACGTCCAAAGAAATATATGTATTTATCTACCACACAGTACAGCACTAACACTGCCAGGTACGCTTCCAGACCAGTGAGAGACATCTCAGGTGATGGCTGAAAACTCAGATGTCAGGTGAGTTTTCTCACAGTCAGGACAGACTGCCTCGCCAGGTGGCTATCCCTTGTCTGCGAAGGTACAGGGGCTCAGAGGATGCTATATGAGTTGTGGAGAGTAATTCACGCACAGGGCAGGGGGATCTGCTCTGTTCTTACTAACTTTGTGGCCATGGGCAAGTTATTGCACATCTCTGGGCCTCAGTTTTACCACCTATAAGATGGGAGAGGATGGTTAATAATAGCACCTTCTTCACTGGGTTGCTGTGAGAACTGTGTATACTGATGTATATGTATATATAATGCTTAGGTGACATTTGACATTTATGTATTCAGTATATTAGCTGCCTTATTTGCTATAATTATTATAGCAGATCACCTCACATATTCTGTATTTGCATTCAAGTAGTGAGCAGAGCACTCTCTTTGACAAAGAATGTAGTTTGCATTCTGGCTGCCCCATGCACAAGCTGCATGAGCCTAGGCAAATTATGACATTTTCTGAGCCTCTGTTCCCTCATCTGTAAAAGAACAGGAGACACAGCTCTGCCAAATAGTGGTTGGAGCGATGACTGGAGAAATAATATAAAAAGCGTAGCCTTGGCTGGTGTGGCTCAGTGGATTGAGTGCTGGCTTGCGAACCAAAGGGTCTCTGGTTCAATTCCCAGTCAGGGCACATGCCTGGGTTGCATACCAGGTCCCCAGTGCGGGGCGTATGAGAGGCAATTACATGTCAATGCTTCCTTCTCTTTTTCTCTCCCTTCCCCTCCCTCTAAAAATAAATAAATACATAATTTTTAAAAAGTGTAGCATGAACAACTGGCCCATGCTCTCCTTGTTCCTAGGCAAGCTCCTTTAATTCCTCTGACATTCTATTTCCTTTTTGGTAAAATTGGGATAACAGCACATGCTGTGATCTAACACAAGCAAAGTCCCTGGCATGGACCATGGTCTGTATGTAGTAAGGCCTCAGAGCCTTCCTTTCCTTCTGGGATTTTGTTCACACTTCTGTGAAATGAGGAAAGCGATATCAGTCTTTTCTAACTCATAGGATTCTTGTGAGGATCAAACAAGATAATGGAAGTAAAAAGACGTTTTAAAGTGGAAAGTGGCCTCGCACTAAAAAAATCAAATCAGCAAGAACCTAAATTAGCAGGCCAGGGTTGATAGTGCATGGCTTTATTGGCTAAGAGAGTATGAAAACAAATGCTTTCTTAACATTCAAGATCCTTCTGAATAATGTATTCACTTATTTATTCAACATTATTTAATGAGCATATGTGCTACATCAGAGTATTTTCCTAGTAGAATTTTTTTAAATTATTATGATCTAGTTCAAAGGATGATCTCACAGCAATAATCAAAGAAAGACTGACCAAAAATAAAATGAGAAGAAATTGGGATTAAGAAAAAAATCAAGGCAAAATGATAAAATGAAGCCAGAAGCAAGATCAATTCATGAGAAATAAGATAGAATTCTATTTTCTGATAAAGATAGGCTATATGTTTTACTTATAAGAGTCAAGGTGAAGAGAAAAGCAATTGGTTATTGAGTGACTTTCAAAGTGTCATTCACTGACCCCGCATCACAATAACCAGGCTGCCTATTTTCTTTTTCTACCACCTGCCCACTCTCTGAATTTCCACTCCCGCTCGCTGTGTTTGTGAACAGTTTACAAAAGCCCTAACGTCTGTGTAAAGCTGTCTTGCTTTTTGAAGTTAAGGCTATGTGAAGTGGTACCCTGGAATTTTGGAAAGTAATTTTGCAAATGTGGTAAAAACGCTAACCACCAATAATAAAAAATGTTACATATTTTTTCTTAAGAAAGTGATTCAATCAAAAGAAAAACAAAGGCCAAGAGAAAAAGATGGTCACTGCAATTCTATGACCAGTTAAAATGAAAACAACCTAGTTATAAAAAATGAGGAATTAACAAGGTAAAATAAAAATATCTTTTCCATTGATTACTCTGGAGAAATAAAAATGCTAATCATACTTTGCCAAATTGGCTCAATTTCACCAATGAAACTTGGAGGGTGAAGTTAAAAATTACTGCATTGATATAAAATAGATAAACTAAAGTCTAGAAAATAAAAATCAAAATGTTATAATGCTTTCTTATAGATGGATTATAGATTATTTTCTTTTATATTGTAAAACAGTCTCTCATTTTAGTTTGGTTTGGTTTGGCTGTGTGTGTGTGAATGTGTTTTTCACCACAAAATGGGGCATGTTTATCATCTTCATCACCATGTACTATTAGAAAATTAAGAATTAAGCTTTAATCATTTCCATGCTTCTATTCCTGGGCAAGATTAAGGTGAGAGTAAGTAGTAAGGGGAATATTGATAAGGCTTCTATCACTGAGAGAATCAAGAAAGACCATGAAAACATAAATTCTATTCAAGAAAAGCTACAACCCTCAACATCTCTTGGATTTTGTTAAAGTTTGCTTTTCTTGGCAGCTGTATTTATCAGCATATGTGAAAATATTATCCAGGGTGCTTTCTGTATTTTCAGAAATGTGACATGATAACATCCCTTAAAGAAAGGGATTTGGTGGTGAACATCCATCAATTTTCACTCCTGGGGCTCCCTCGGGCAAGACCTTCTGTGTCGCGTCAACATTATTTCCCTCTACCAGCAAAACTGGAAGATATAAGGACAGAGAGCATCTCAACATCTTGTCATCGTTGCCTTCCTCACCCTCATTCCACCAGCCTTCTTCCCCTGGTACAGGCCAAAATGACAATAGGAAAAAAATGCTGCTGTTATTGCCCTTTTTTTTCTTTAGAGAAATAATGTCAATGATAAACAATGTTTACATATTTAACCCAAATGTTAGTCATAAAATGATCTTCCAGTGCTTGGATGTGTAATAAGGCATCTAACGCCAAGTTAATATTGTCAACAGAAACCCTATCCAACTTTCTAAACTGCCTTCATCTGAACTGGGGGCAGCTCTCAGGATTATCCCCAGGAGGGATAATTCTATAAAAGAAGTCATAGGGCACATTGCACTAGGTTTTAGGCTGCCAGATCCTGACCTGAGTTTCTCCCGTCACAAAGGAACATAGAGTTCTTTGGGCGATCGTGTCAGGAGAGTGGGGACCCTTGTTTGGGCTTCCTTTCCAGGAAGAAAAAGAGCATCTGCATTGGTCTGCTCTTTGCAAGACCAATACTTTCCTATCTGAAAGGCACGCAAATGCTTTGTTTAAACATTAAAACATTGGACTTGACGGTCATGTTCCACTCGACAACAGTGCCAAGAAAAGACACACACTGGGGACTGTGTTATGGGATTCCAGAGCCTCAATACTTCTGAACCTGGGGTGAGTAGCGGGTTTTCATAGAAACTGGAGTGTTTGCTGAGTTTTCTTGGGGCAGCAGCCTGAGCTGAAGTAATTACCCTTTCCCTAATTAGCCTAGCACTTCAAACCTTCTTCCACTCCAAGAAAATTCAATTGGCTCTACTTTCTGCCTCTCAGTATGAAGAAAGGCAGTATCTCAATTGGTCAAAGTTTCTACCAAGACATCTCTGAAGCAGCTGACCTCCCTGCAGCTTATCTTTTCAATCAGCTATGTTCAGTAGAAGGGTTGGCTTTTCTCAAAGCGCACTGGGATAGTCACAGTAGTTTGTGTGGAAAATATTCAATTTAACACTCTCATCCTAAGGAATCTGTGCATGTGGAATTTTTGGCTCCACATTCTCTCCCTAAAATCTCTGAATTCAAAGACAATGGTTCTCTAGATCCAAAAGGGTGCTTGGAGGTCGGGTTCTATTGCAGACTCTTTCATGCACACATGTGAAGGCTCCCTGTCCCCTCTGTTGCAATGCTTATAGAACAAGGAGGGAAGGGAGCTTGTTTCTCACTGGAATAGTGTGGGATGACTACAAAAGCTTCTTAAAGCAATTATAATCATCATGCTGATGGCTTTTTGTTTTGTTTTATTTTTTCCATAGTCTGGTAGAAGAAAACAATTTAGCCAGGACATGGCCAACATTTAATTGGGTTTCTCTACTTACTGCTGGGACAAGACTGATGGACAGAAAGAAGAATTTGAAAAGCTCTAGAGTCCTTCCTAATCTCCCCAAAATTGTTTTCAGTGGCAAATGAAATGCACACTTCTTTGTCTATTTCCTTATAGTGTTAACACCCTGTTTATAGGCAAAAATTAGCCAAAGATATCCAAATGAGATGGTGACTTCAGAAAAGAGTATGACTTCTCCCTTCCTACACCACTACTGAAATTATCACAAGATCTTTTATTAAGAAAAACTTTGAAAAATGCCACATTGGTTCATCCTAAAAAATAGGATTATTCTTTATAGGCAACTCTGCTAGGTGGGACCAAAAATTGAAAGAAAGCTGGTGGGAACTAACTTGTCAATCCTACACCTAAAAAAGCAAATAAGTGCAGGAGATCCATGCAGACCCATGACATTTCCAAATGGAAAAGGGCTGGAAGACACAGGACAAACAGGAAGCTGTTTTACGGCAATTATCATAGTTTTGACCAGAAGCTTTGCCAGAAAATTAGCAAAGGAACAGAATTTTCCTTTATTCACCAGGCTCTGGTACCTGGCTATGGACACACTGTGCACCTGGACAAGAAACAAGATCAAATGGGAAACCGGATGCAGAAGGCAACCCTTGGAACAATGATTTAAACAAACACAGAGAACAGCAAATGGGAGATGGCTCACAGCCTTAGTTCTTTTCCTTCTCCCCTCTGGCTGTTTTATCAATAGACTGGAAATAAACACATCCACTCACCCTCCAGCCTATGATGTGAAAAACCAGGTAAAGACTGAAGGGGAACAAGGATCATTCATTCACCCGCATTCAAGGATGAATGAGAAGCAAAGGCTATTCATTCACCAAATGCAAGTATGAACAAATAGAAATTGAGAATGATCCCAGTGAAATAAAACCCATAATGACAGCAATGGGTCACATATCACTGCAAAGAAAGAGTATATATTTGGAAAAAAAAGTATTTCTGTATTAAGAAGAACCATATCTACTTTTTACTCTTAATAAAATTCTGGGAAAACTTGGACTATGAAGCAAAAAATACAAGATAAGGTAATAAACACTCAAATATACTGTTCCACATTTGAAAATGCCAGTCACCTACAGGGATCACCTTTGTTCAACTGCTTCCTCAGATATGGGTTTAGAATCAGGCATAGATAAACGGGAGTGAGACAAAATAAGACAATCATACAAGGAAATTAAAATGCAAAACAGACTGAAAATTTTCTTTAGAAGCATTAAAGGAGATGACCAACATGGTATAAATTCCAGGCTATAATGTGGAAGGCAGAGAACAAAACTCTTCAAAAATATAGGAGAGAGTGGGGAAGAATAACAGTTTAAAAATTAGACAATGTATATAGGACAGAGAAGAGTGATACTCCATTAGCGTTTATGAATTTAAAAGAGAGTAAGTAAAAGAGCATCAATAAGTAAAATCATAACAAAGGAATTGTAGATCAGCAGCACACTTAACCTGGAACTGGAAGACACCATAGTGTATGTATAGGACATTTTCTAAGAGCACAAATCTCATCTCGTTTGTCTCAGGAGGAAGTTGGATGTTGGCTAGCCAGAATTGAAAAGCAGCAGTGGAACTGGCAGAAAAACATCTTTGAGCACAGGCCTATACAGGTCACCCTAGTTTGGGTTTTGTTGGTGATATAGGATAGTGGACTATCTAGTCATGGATTACAAAGACTTTCTGGGCAAGAGAACTAAGTACTATTGCCCTAAGTCATCCATTGTAGGCAGTGAATGAACTTCTCTCTGCATCTAGAATGTATCGACTAGATGCATCCTTGGGAAAGTTGGCCATTCAAACCATTTTATACATTCTGTAGTTCAGATGAGGAACCCCAGTTAAGGAGGACTGCCCAGAAGGATGAGTTGATATCAAGGAATAGAGATAATGCAGTCCAAAAGGATGGACACCTGTAGCCAGAAGACCCTGGTTTGAGATCCAGTTGAAGCATTGCATGATGTAAACTTCTCTGAGCCTCAGTTTCCTCATCTGTTAACTAGGATAATTACACCACTTACCTCATAAGGTATGTTCCAAATGAGGTAACATTTCTACAAATGATTTGTAATCCATCCCACATGGTACAGATGTGAGCATCTTCCGTGAGCTAGAAGAAATCTCTGCGGTTAAGCCTGACTCTCAGGCAAGTGTTTTAATGATAAGGAAATATTCAACATCTTTTTTTCTCTTCTCCAATCTTATAAGTTACACACATGCTCATATCTACACTCGTATTTGTACATAAAACAAAGTATTGAGAGCAAACCACGACAGACTGACCTTCTCTCTTGTTCAGAGAAGCACCAGGAATGGAGGGTGCAAGTTTACCTGCCTGTCCTGGATGGTATGCTAATTAATGAGTAGTCAGGCAGGAGTGGGGAGAGATTGTTTATTGCAAAGGAAAATCGCAAAAGGCAAGGCCACCAGACAAAGTTGACAAGTTGTATCCTACACAAGGGTACTCAGCCAAGGGTGTGAGAAGACACTGAAAACTGTTTTCCTCTTGCCAAGCCATGTGCTCTGACTTAGGGCCAAATCCTTCTACAGGAGGGAAGGGGGGGCTGCCTTCTTCTCTGCACAAATTTGCCACCTGTTAACCAAGTCTTATTCTTGAGGTGGTGTGGTTCACTCAGTAGCTTGTGAAGAAGAGGAAGGCCAGTTTTTTTGTTTTTGTTTTTGTTTTTGTTTTGCAAAAAAAATGAGCCATAGCCCTGACAAAAGGCACAAATAAACACAAAAGAGAGAAAGTTGGAGACAATGGCACAGCAAAACTCCCAAGAGTTAATTGTACATATTTCTCCCCAAATCCATGTTCAGTGACCAAGTTGGTAGTTAGAAATCAACATGGTAGAAACAACTTTTAATTAATTATTTTTTTTATTTTTTAAATGTTTATTGATTTTAGAGAGGAAGGGAGAGAGAGAGATCATGAGAGAGACAGAAAGAAAGAAACATTGACTGGCTGCCTCTCATTCGTGCCCTGACTGGGGATCGAACCCTCAACCTGTGTATGTGCTCTGACTGGGAATTGAACTCCCAGTCTTTTGGTGTACAGGATGATGCTCCAACTAACTGTGCCACAGTGGCAAGAGCAACATGATGGGAGTTTTTACAGCATGGAAACAGATGAGGCTACAAATCATGGCTTCCCCTCCTACCCTTTGGAGAGCCGGTTGTTAAACATTTACAACCACTGGGTTAAAAGCAAGCTTTAAGAGAAAGATGAGGTCTGAAATTTAAGCACCTTTAGGGTGATCCTTGACACCCGTGCAACCTTGTGACATAACTATTACCCAACTTTGTAGACTAAGTAGCTGAGTCTTAAAGAAGTTGAAGTATCTGCTCAAGTTTCCACCCAGCTAGAAAAGAGGCAGAACTTGGACACAGACCCAGCTTTGGCTAGCTGACTGCAAAGCCCGGGGTCTCTCCACCACACTACGCAGTTCTGCTCAAATCCTAAGTCCATGATTCTGAGATGACTCACTGACAGCCCTTGCTTGTCACATTAATTCTCCTTAGCGTTTTTATTTCCCCCAGTGACATTCAGGCGTTTTTAAAGGCCATTGCAGCACTTCCAGCACATTTATCAGCCTTGCTCCCATGGCTCCCAAGTCAGCCTCCCCATTAAGATCCTTCTTCAAAGAAACCATCCCAGAGGCACGCGAGTCGGAGTTCAGTAACCACTCTGCCTTTTCTGACACGGGGAAAATATATTACCACACTCGGGCAACGACGGTGTTTAGAGCAGCTTTGAAAGAGTATTGTATCAATTATATTATCCCTCTGGGAGTCTTCTTCACATTAAAATGTCTCATGAGACTAGCTAAAGACTTGAACAAAGAAAACCTCTCCTACAAAGGCTTCCTCAGATTTTATGGTTGTTAAGGAACGAAAAGAAAATCCACCTTGCCTCCCCCTTTGCAGATGGCATTAAGACAGATGATTCTTCTTGGACTACTCCAAGCAAATTATCTTAGAAAACAAGGGCCCATCTCGGAATAAATTACTTTGGACTGGAAGCAACTCTGCGTAGCAGGTGATGTAGAGACAGTGTGGGTTGCAACCACGCATACCGGGGTTTGAATTCTGGCTCTCCTGCTCACAATATCAACAAAAAAATAACAATGATAGTGATAATTTACTGAGCAGCTATTAGGAGTCAGGGGCTTTCGATAATCTATTTTGCTTAATCCCTACATCTGATATGCAATGTGGATATTTTTCTCACTTTAAACCTGGGGAAGCCAAGGCTAAAAAGAGGCTAAGTAAGCTCAGCCAACTCAGGTGGTGTGGCAGGCAGCTTCTGAGATGACTTCCAGTGGCTTCCGCCTCCTGGTATTCACATCCTGTATAATCTCCTCCCTTGATGTGTGGGCTGGATCCACCGACTTGCTACTGGCAACTAGAACACAGGAAATGAGACTGGCTGTCACTTCCAAGTCATAAAAGACGGGCTTCCACTTTCTCTGGCTTACTTGATGGAGCCATACGACCTGTCTTACAGAGAGAGACCCAAGTGGAAAGGAACCGAGGGCAGCCTCTGGCCAACAGCCGGGTCCTCAGTCCAGCATCCCCCTCTCCCCACAAAACTCTAAATGCTACCAACAGCTATTGAGAGATCTTGGAAGTGGATCTCTCCTCAGCCGAACCTTGAAAAGACTATGGCCCTGGTCAACACCCTGATTACAGTCTTATAAGAGAACCCGAGCCAGAAGACCCAGCTAAACCCTGCCTGGATTCCTGACCCACAAAAGCCGCAAGGTAATAAAGGTGTGTTATTTTAAGCTACTATGTTTTGGGGTAATTTATTATGCAGCAATAGATAACTATCCTTCCTCTGGGATAACTGATTCCTTCAAAGCCACATGACCTTCGGCAAGGTCACTAAAAATCTCTGAAACTCACTATATACATGAATAAAATAGGGATGATGCCCACACCACAGTGCACAGAGCAGCTTAAACAAGACAATGTACTTAATGCCTTTGGCTTGTATTTCAGTTGAAGTATGAAAGAGAAGAAAACAATGCAAGTTTACCAGAGGAGAATGTCTTAATAATTCCAGGCACTATATTATGGTTACAGTACAGGCTTTGCAAACCAGCCTCTTGGGGAGCACAGCAGTTACATGTGACCTTAGTCAAGCCAATGTCCCATCTCTGATCCTGCTTCTTACAGATGCAATAATAACAATGCATACTTCACAGGAGTGCTCTGAGGACTAAATGAGATCATGTTTGCAGAATAATTGGAGCAAGACCTGACATATAATCGACACTCAATAGAGTCTAGACATTTTTACATTATTTTTCTAGTCATATTATTTGAACTAATAACGATGGCATTTCAGGGACCCGTCCATAGGTAAGTGAAGAAGAATCTCTGCATCGAGGCCTTTTCAGTAAACCTCATGATATTCTGCAGTTTCCCTCTACTCCTTCGAGGCATCAGTTAAGTCCAAACACCCACACTTTGGCCATCCATCCCAGTTTCTTGTCCCTTTTCTATTTGTCAGATCCTATAGCAGGTCTTTCCCACCAGTAGTTATGCCCTAAAAGAATAATTAAAAAAGAGAAAACCACCATCTAAGATACGTGCTTGATTTTCCTGTTCAGAAATTCTTCTGAGTGATTCATCTTCAGTCATCTGGTCTACTAAAATGTCTATAGCCACTAACGATGCCTCTACAGAAAACATGTAAGGCAAATAGTAGGCACTCATGATGACCTACTTATCTGCAAGAATAACAGCAGAATTCATATCTATCCTGTTTGTTTTCATGTCCCCAGTGCCTAGCAAGCACAGGGCCTGGCTTAGACTAGCTAATTAATATTTGCCAAATTAATGAAAGAACCCTCCTGATTTTTAGTTACTGTCTTCGCTTATGTCCTGGTAAATCTGGCTGAAAAACACAGGAGTTTCTGTCCATACACAGACTCAGTATCCACCCAGTTTCATGTGAAATTGAAATAAAGGAAAACAAAAAAGTGAATGACAATAATAGCAATAATATGTGTTTTTCATTGTTGTTCAAGTACAGTTGTCTCCATTTTCACCCCTCCCCTCCCCACCCCATCCACCCCTGCCTCCCACCCTTGAACCTGCCCCCTTTGGCTTTGTCCATGTGTTCTTTATGTATGTTCCTTGATGGCCCTTTCCCTGTTATCCCCTCTTCCCACTCTCTCCCATCCCCTCTGGTTACTATCAGTTTGTTCTTTATTTCAGTGTTTCTGGCTGTATTTTGTTGAGCTAAGTGTGGGGGTTACTTAGACACTAGACCACGCAGGACGGTGACAGCCAAGGTGCATTTCAGCACCCACGAAGGGCTGTCTCAAGGAAGGCATGAGTGCCTACTCGCCCTGTTTTCAAATCCCACGGATAATTTGGACATGTTTAAAGAGGTAGTATGTCATATCATTAATCTGATGCTAATAGCCCTATGAATTTATACAAATCACTACACCTCTCTAGGCTCCAGGAAGTTGATGAAAAAAAATCATTGATATGGAATTGTTCGAACAACCCATTATTTCCTTCAGACCAGTCATCAAAACAAACAAGTAAACTCAAACAATTTATACAGATGATCTAAATATGGTTAATTTATAAAGGTCACACTTTCACTTATTCCCCCTTTGTATGCATTTGTTTAGTGGGACTAGAGTGCTCAGGAGTTAAAGAACAAAAAGTTTATTCAGTTACAAAAACCAGCAAGATGTGAACCACATTTTAGAATGAGAAACAGCAGTGGTATTATAAGAAAAAAAACCCCTGCTAAACCTAAAATTTAAAATGTGTGTGTGCATAATGTATGTACACACATGTGTTCAAATCCTTGGCCTCCTCTAATTGGCTGAGTAAATACGAACAAATCACTTCACCTCTTTGAGCCTCAATTTTGTTTTCTGTAAAATGGACAAATCCATTCTGACCTCATTCTGGCCCTGTTGGCGGTTTAAAGAAAATACTGTACAACAGAGGACCTGGCATGGTCCAGGCAGGTAGCAGACATGCATCGAAAGTTTGCTGAATCTCAGTATAAATTGGAACAGCTAGTCTCAAATGAGTCTAATTAGAAAATAATTACATAAACCAAACCTTTGAATTATTAATGATAAAAATAAAATATTTTTTTCTTCTCTACTCCATTTTCCACTTAACATCACAATTAAGGGCCAGAACTCTGCGAACATGACTCTTCTAGAAACAAGAGCTAGACTTCAAATAATAATGATGATGATGATGATAAACTGTTATTACATTTAAAATATTCATGTCATTTAAATTAAACTCCAATTCTGTGGATTTTGCTTAGAACATATTAAAACTGTCCACTGCAAGAGCAATTTTAACTTTTCAGAACACTCTTATGTTCTCCATTTTTGGACCTCTTAGCTCACTCAGATAAATAATGATTTGCAGTGATTTTCATGGGTCCCTCTGCCTACTGTGTTTCAACCTCGAAGAGAAGTTGGTCCATATTTCATAGAAGACAGGGCAGCTGTGGCTTTAGAGGTGCCCTGGTGCTCCTGTGCCCTGCCAGGACCAAGTGTTTCCTGGGAGTCCCTCCCACCCCGGCAACTCCTGTACACTGCTGTGCCACATGGGTCTGCCTAGGACTCTATTCTTCTCTCTTTTCACACTTTGCTTGACCCAATGGTTTTAACAGCCTCTTATATGCTTATGTATTCCAAATCACCACCCCAGCTGTCATTCCTCAGGCACTGCCTGTGCGGGGATATTACGGCAAGTACTCCATGTTCCATCATGTGTGAAACCAACACAGCTCATCCTTTTCTTCATAAATCCTGGTCCCCTTCCTCCAAGAATTTCACTACCATCCACCCAGGGAACATGAGTCAGAAACCTGAGAGTATAAACTCATCTTTTACCCTCCTCACCTCCCAAACTCAAGGCTTACTGATTTTATCTTTTAAATCTTCATGAACTAGACCCATCCTCTCCCTCTGTAGTATTGCTGTCTTGCTTCGGGCTCCCAGCATCGTTTACCTCCCCTACTGCAGTATTTTCCTAAAAAGTCTTCTTTCCTGTAGGCTTGCCCTGATGCAATCCATTTTCACATAGCAGCCATAGTGAGATATATATATCCTCACCTGAGGACATTTTTCATTGCTTTTTAGAGAAAAAGAGAGAGAGAGAGAAACATCAATAGCAGAGAAAGGTATCAACTGATTGCCTCTGTTATGCACCCAATCGGGGGTAGTTCACACTCAGACTGGGGATTGCACGTGTTTGGATCAGAAGTGGAAACCACAGCCTAGGTGTGTGCCCTGACCTTTTTGTGGAAAACTAACCCACAAACTTTTGGTTACGGGATGATGCTCCAATCAACTGAGCCACACCAGCCTTGGCCATAGTGATATTCTTAAAAAGCAAGTCTGACCATGTTATCCTGCTACCTACAATTGCTCCACATTACCTCTGAGGTGAGGCTCTGTAACTTAGCATCTTATACTTTTTATGTATTCCTACTAGATTCTCCAGCCCTTAGCTTCTACCACTCTCCTTATGACAAAAATGGCTGAGTAATACTAAACTCCTTAGAATAGCTCTCTTTACAATTTTTGCTACTTCACAATCATGTGCTATTTTGTCTCAAGGTCCGTTTACATAGAATATCTTTTCCTATTTTAGTACTCCTTCAAAACTTAACTCAAGGTTTGCTCCCTTCAGGAACCCTTCAAGGAATCTGCAGGTTCCTGCAATGTCACATGACCGCCTTCATCCCGGAACCAGTAGTAAGAACTAACTTTCCTTCTGCACTAGTCTGAGATCCTTTTCAGAGCAGAAAACGAAGCAGCATGTGACCTTTAAGAATATGGGCTCTCAATTTAGAACGATGGGGTTGGAATCCTGTCTCTACTAATTACCAGTCAGTTTACAAGCTACCTAGACTGTTTCACCCCAGTTTATCTTTTCAGAGCTGATAGTAACACTAACCTCAATTAATAATTACCAAAATTACATGAGCTGAGATCTAAAGAATAAGAAGGAGGTGGCCATGCAAAGACTTGGAGAATGCACCTTTAAGGGAGAGAGAATAGCAAGTACCAAGGCACAGCTAATGAAACACTGGGTGCTGAATAATTTACAGTCAAGAGTCCCATCCCTCCTCTAACATTCACTCAGTGAAATTCCTAGCATTGATGCATGGTGTTTTGCACACTGTTACTAGCTAGGATCTGCTTCATTTCTCCTGCTGCATTTGGATCCTTCCCAGACTGTACTATCACACTTAAACTTTGGTTGAAACTTTAAAGCCCTCAGACGTGTGACAGGTCCTCACTGGCAGGGCCCAAGGGATGAACATAAACGCTGAGTGCAGCACTCTGGTAAGAGAAGCTTCGTGGTGTGCCTATGATGACCACGGCAAAGCACAGACATTCCGGGAATGTGGACTTCTTGTCAAACTTGACAGCGGGTTTCTTTCAGCATGAGCTGCTTTTGCCAAATGAACAGAGACTCGAAGATCACACTGGTTTTAAAAATGATTTTTGCTTCATAGCAGAGAAACAAAATGATTTATGAGTTTGTCAGGGAACGGATGTTGCCTTTTGGGAAAAAAAAAATCCTCCCCTTTCCAAAGTGTCATGAATTGCAAATGAACCAATGGGTGATGTGCATGTGTATGTGTGTACGTGTGTACGCACACATGTATTTTAGTGCTTGTCCTCTCTCTTCTTGCCTCTGTGGTTTGGAAGCCGACTCCACTGTGTGCCTTCACTGATACTGCAAGCAAATTGTAATTATAATGTTAAACAGTCATTTCCAAGACAAACCAAATCTGTGTTCCATTAAAGTCATGGAATAGTTAAACATTATTTTTTTTATTCCCGACCATAATAAAAAACACGTTCCCATTCCATCTGATGCTCCAGAAGTCAGAGGGTTCCACATGGTCCCTTCCATGATATTTGGAAACAGATTCCGATGGTGTCCCAGGCACAGCAGCAGGAGGTCAGTTTAACTTATGGTATATCATGCTCGCTGTGGTTTGGACAGTACTTCATGGAAGTCCTGAAATGGTAATTGATTTCCTCCCAGAGATGCTTAGCCCTCCTGCCAACTACTGACTGTATTCCCTCCGTGTAGAATCACAGAAACAAGAGCTCCACCTTCTATGGTACTAGGGATGAGGAAATGTTGCTCTTTGGGAGTGGTCTCAAAAGGAGAAAAAAAATAATACTTGAGTTTTTCTTTTCACCAGTTTGCAAGAATCATTCTGATGTTGATTTTTGTGAAAGTGTCCTTAAAAGGACCTCTTTCTCTCTGATTCATCAGTTATTATTTCCCAATGCCCTAAATTTATGTGCATTAAGTGCGCGTTTTAATGAGAAGGTAACTCCTTAAAGAATATTTGGCGCTGACCAGTGTGTCTCAGTTGGTTGAACAATCTGCAAAGCAAAATGTCACCAGTTTGATTTCCAGTCATGGCATATGCCTGGGTTGTGGGTTCAGTCCCTGGTTGGGGTGTGTTTGAGAGGCAATTGATCTATGATTCTCTTGCACATTGATGTTTATCTCCTTCTCCCCGCTTTCCCCTCTCTAATAACTAAGTAAATAAATAAGTAATCTTAAAAAAAAAACATTTGGACTAAAACGGTGTTCCAACGTCCAACAGCAAACATCTACCTCCTACAGAAAGTCTAGCTGATGTGCACTTTCTGCCCTCTCTTCAACATTTTGCAACCTTGTTGAAAATTACCAACAGATTTAAAATTTCAATTTAAAAAGATCATAATCTTTATACGAGTTTGTCACTCAGCAGATTCTTGTTATACCTCTAGAGTGGGGATCCTGCTCTATTTAGGATTTTAAAGATTTTCCTCATTTTCTAACAAGCTCAACTGTGCATTGAAGCAGTGGGTTTCAAATGCTGAGAGTGATTCACATACACATATACATTTTATGTTGCAACCCAGTACACACACAAACTCATAATTCATGAAACAATATTTACCTTTACGGCCTAGAGTACACTCTAATATTTTTTTCTACCCTATCCTACCCCATGCCATTTTTAAAATGCTAGTCACAATCCACTAAATGGATGAGACAGGGCCTGCACGAATGAATCAGTTTGAAGGAATGTTTCTCCCTCCACTCCTCCTTCTCCTTCTTCAATATTGTAACTGGGAGTTTTAGGGATCTTGTAGCATAAGGGTCTTCGGGATATCTAAGTTACCATGCTGACTCTTAACATTTGCAAGGCTCTTTATCCTCATCTCTAACAGGAGAATAAACATAAATAGCATCGATAAACAGGATTATTGTCAGGAGTAAATGAGATCATGTGCTTAAAGCACTTACCCCAGTCCCTGGCACATAGACTGTTCCCCCCAAATGGTAATGAATCCCTATGGCAGACCTCTAATCTCACCCTGTTCACCCACAACAAATATCTCTAGATATGACACAAAAAGAGAAAAATTAGTAGAATAAGTCTTCTAGCTCTCCAGTGGATTGTTTATACTGATTAATATTCTTAATTATTTTGTACTCCATATGGGGAATGAGCCTATCATTGCCAGAAACAACTGAGTTCCCTCCACCGTTCTAAATAATGTCTGTCACATCTTCCCATAGAATAATTAAATGACACAATATAGCCTGAGAGATGTTTGACCAGTTATTTATTAAAGGATTCTAATTAATAGCCAAAAAAAATGTGCTGAGTGGGCCTTGGCAGAACATTCCCTCTTGGCAGACAAGAGACAGGCTCTCTCTTGTCTCTATCTCTCTTCCTCTTTCTGATTTCTATCTTTCCTTTCATAGCCTTCTTTATGTATTGCTTTTGTCCACTCCCTTTTCTTAGAATGTGGTGAAATCGTCCCAAATTTCATTGTGCCTTCTAATGTCTTTCAAACTCTGAAGTTCTTTCTTTGGAATCTCAGTTTCTACTAGATGGTAGCTGGGTGTGAGGGATGCCTTCAGTCTAGTCTTTGGATGGTTTTCTCCTAATTCTCTTATATCAAATACAACATGTAACTGAGGATTGAGTGCCTTCTGTAAACCACCTTGTCTGACATAAGCTTGACATAAGCTTCCCATAGTCCTCCTTTAGTGTGGCCATGACTATATTCCTTAAGAAATTATCATCCTGGCCTTAGGACGCCTAAAGCCCTCACTGCCCTTTTCCTTCCTGAGCTTCACTGGAAAAGCAGCAACATTAATGAATTTGCCTCTCTCTGCCACTAAGATAAGTGACATCATACTCAAACAATCTCCCTGTGGCTTCTTGGTGCCACCTAAAAGGTCTGATTTTCCTATCATGACTCCCAAGGCTTTTATGATTTGGCTCCTGCCTAACTTTCTCTCCTTATCTTCTACCATGGTTGTTCTCCTCTTGCACCATTTATTCTCTCTGTTTCTCTATTTCTGACATAAAGTATGATTTACCATATTCCTAGTTTGCTAGAATCTCTCGTCCCCATGCCTTTGTCAAAGTTGTCCTCTTACATGGAAAAATGTCCACCCCATTCTACCTACTTCATCTGCTTATTATTATTTACTCCTCAAAACTCAACCCATATCTTACCTCTTCCCTCCCTGACTCCTCAGGTTGTATTAGGTCACCCACACCATGCTATGCACCTATCTTTACTACAGCATTTACCAAACAGTACAATGAGAAGCTGTTTCTCCCAGGACCATAAACTCCTTTATATCTCTAAATTCTCAGAAATGAAGAATAGGTATTTAATGAGTATTGGTTGGAAATTAGTTAACTTACTAGTTAATCTCAAGTTTAGCCTCTTGTGTGGCTTTCAAAGATGACTCACTTGAATTCTCCAGACCCACAGAGGTGAAAAGGAATGTTCCTTTCCTCCACCCCATAAAATTTCCCTGGTATTCCTTTGCCTAAGAGTCAGCTTCCTGTCCCATCAGGAGAGGAGTCTTTCAGTGACATTCTGGGTTGCTTCAGTGTGGTTTGAATGTGAATGGATATGGTTATGTGCATGTATGTGGGACATTGCAGCTTGAATGAGTGTTCCATCTTTTTAAAAAAATCTTTTTCTACTTTATTTTTATTGTTGACATTATTACAGATGTACCCATTCCCTCTACCTCTTGCCCACCTCCACCCAGTCTCTACTCTCCTTTCCCTCTGGCCATCACTACACTATTGTCTGTGTCTATGAGTTATGTACACATGATCTTCTTTCTTCTTCGCCTTCTTTCATCCAGGGCCTCTCCACAACCCACCCCTCTACCCTCTGACAGCTGTCCATCTGTTCCATGTATCCATGCTATTTGCTTTTATAGTCCTCAGTCTCACCCCCTGTCCAACAAGTCAGCTTATCACCTCCTGAATTATTTATCAACATTTAAGGCAAAGGAATGTGATCCAGATGGGATTTCCATCTAATGAAAAAGTGCTTCTTCAAGAATTAGATCAGAGTTCCAAAACTGGAACCCATGGAGGATGTGGAATTCTTCAGCTGTCAAGGAGGTTGGCTCACTATCAGTCATCAGGTGAGGTCAGACTCACAGACTACACATCCATTTACCAGTCATTAGGTGTGCTGCAAGGACAGTCAGACACAGGCCTTACCATCAAAGGGCTTAAAGTCTGTTGAAGCAAAGACCAGTATACAGACCATTAGGATGCAGTGATATATATGCCAGAGCAGAGAGTCAGTGACAAAGGATGTAAGGATAATAGAATTCAGTAGATCGATAAAGAAGTAAACACATTCCCAGATAAACCATATAAAAAGTGATTTGGGAAAACTCAAAGTTGATGAGGACAAAGACTTGTGTCCCTGTTGGTTTGATTACCACTTAAAGCCTGACCACCTGATACATCCTGGTGGATCAGTGAGGATGCTGAGCAGGTTGTGAAGGAACTCAGCATAAAGGCATGAGTGTCTAGAGGAAAGACTGCCACTTGGAAGGCTTCCTTGTTCACACTACAGGCTGCATGCTGCAGCAGGGTAAAGGGGACTCGGCAGCATCCAACCCCAGCATTTTGGAGCAGTAGCTAGAAACCATTCTGTATTACTCTATATCCCCTGGTCTTCCTACTTTCACCATGGGAAAAGGGAATAGGGTGGTGAAGACAGATGACTCCCAAATTTGCCACCATGTAGTCACTATAGTAAGACTCTTGTCCACCCTGTTGGACTTTAGGACCTATTCTGGGGTGATTAAGGGAACATTTTTAAAAGCAGACAAATCAAGATGTGATGATCTGTGGCCCTTGATAGATCTGAGTCTGTCCAGCAATTATCCTGAAATTGTCATTGGTCTTACTATTATCTCCTGAAGAGTCCCTAAACCTGCTTAGTAAAGCTTGGTCCTGAGGCTCTCTCTGGTTTCTTTCTTCTTTGATAGGTGGCCTTCTCTTGTGACCATTTACACGGCAACTTCTACATTGAGTTACAGGTTACCTGAGCTGGGCGCAACCCCTCACTGCACACAGGTGGGACCTTAAACCCAAAGAAAGTTAGTAGAGAGGGACTTCACTAAGACCACACAGTTAGGGGCAGGCTTAGTCCTCCCAATTACACCGCCTTGTCTCTTGAAGCTAAGCTTTCATTTTAGGAGATCTAGTCTACCATCTTTAACATCCCTGTCTCAAAGATGGTAGAACAGAGGCTGGGAGAAGGCCTATTGCTTTGCTGATGATCACACAGATACTATATAATAAAAGGAACCATTTAAACCAGGAATGTTCAATTCTACTATTTTTTTCTCTCTGCTATTATATTGGGAAAACCTAGGGAGAGCAAATCAATGCTAAGAATCACTCATGTCTGTTGAGGGAAACTCATGTCTCAAGTACTTGAAGTGTCCTCGGATGTTGAGGAGAATGTATATTGATGTGTTTTCCTTTAAACATGATTTGTACCCAACTTTCTCCTCAAGAAAATAGGCGCAGATCCATGGAGATTTTTGTCTTGTCTAAACTTCAAGAGGTTTTACTTGGCTGGAGTGCCTCGGAGGAATGAAGTCCTTGGACTGTCTCGTGACTCTCGCTGCCTAAACTGCAGCCAGTGCTCCATTGTTCATGTAGCTGGAACACGTTTCTGCCATTTTGACAGTTGCTGGATTGAAGTAATCCAATGATAAGGAATACTTCTGCTTCTCTAACTGGCATACCATGGAGCACAGTTGTGGATGGTCCATTAGTCATTAAATGGCTAGAATAGGAGGCTTAGATGCGTCTGTTGACAGAGTCATAAGGCAGGACCATAATAGAATCTTATTTGAATGATGACAATGCGTAGGAAGGCACAGACTGCTATCAATGATAAAATCTGGGTACCACTGAACTATTTAATGCTGTATCTGAGAAGAAGGAACTTGGAAGTTCATATAACCCTAAACTCATTTTAAAGTTGAAGAAGACTTAGAACTGAAGAGTTTTCTCTCAGGTTATAAAGAACAGATAGAATTTAATACTTCTCTGACCCAAAATCTGGGTCTCTGGTTCAAGCATCTGTATGGGCTAAGTAGGGTCTCAGTTACAGAGAAGTAACTGAGGCGATAATCTCACAAACTGTGCTTTCACGGGGCTTGCAAACAGTTCTCCTGGCTTAGATATGCAAACACTGCTGACTGTCTATGTCAATTGTCATACTCCATTTCTTCTTAGCTAACAAAACTCTGAATTTATTCATGTGGACAGGCCCAGATATTCAATCATGATTGATGTGAACCATTCAGAACAATCCCATTTTCTTCCATCAGTGATTTACTCAGACAGAGTTCAGCAGTTAACCCAGTTCTGGCCAATCAGACATAAGGAACAGTCACTGAGGAGCTCATGACACTGAGAGCTGCAGCAGCCACTTTGTGACCATGAGGGCAGACATGCATACAAACAAAGGATTATACAAACAAAAGGACCAAAGGACCTAGAATCTGTGATCACACAGTTGAGCCGGTGACCAAATCTGGGTCCTCACACCTCTGGATGGCAGGCTAATCCAATATAGCATATGGCCTTGCCATTTAAGCCATTCATTGCTGTTACTTGTGGCCATTCATGCTGTTACAGTACAATGAGAAGCTGTTTCTCCCAGGACCATAAACTCCTTTATATCTCTAAATTCTCAGAAATGAAGAATAGGCATTTAATGAGCATTGGTTGGAAATTAGTTAACTTACTAGTTAATCTCAAGTTTAGCCTCTTGTNCTGTAAACCACCTTGTCTGACATAAGCTTGACATAAGCTTCCCATAGTCCTCCTTTAGTGTGGCCATGACTATATTCCTTAAGAAATTATCATCCTGGCCTTAGGACGCCTAAAGCCCTCACTGCCCTTTTCCTTCCTGAGCTTCACTGGAAAAGCAGCAACATTAATGAATTTGCCTCTCTCTGCCACTAAGATAAGTGACATCATACTCAAACAATCTCCCTGTGGCTTCTTGGTGCCACCTAAAAGGTCTGATTTTCCTATCATGACTCCCAAGGCTTTTATGATTTGGCTCCTGCCTAACTTTCTCTCCTTATCTTCTACCATGGTTGTTCTCCTCTTGCACCATTTATTCTCTCTGTTTCTCTATTTCTGACATAAAGTATGATTTACCATATTCCTAGTTTGCTAGAATCTCTCGTCCCCATGCCTTTGTCAAAGTTGTCCTCTTACATGGAAAAATGTCCACCCCATTCTACCTACTTCATCTGCTTATTATTATTTACTCCTCAAAACTCAACCCATATCTTACCTCTTCCCTCCCTGACTCCTCAGGTTGTATTAGGTCACCCACACCATGCTATGCACCTATCTTTACTACAGCATTTACCAAACAGTACAATGAGAAGCTGTTTCTCCCAGGACCATAAACTCCTTTATATCTCTAAATTCTCAGAAATGAAGAATAGGTATTTAATGAGTATTGGTTGGAAATTAGTTAACTTACTAGTTAATCTCAAGTTTAGCCTCTTGTGTGGCTTTCGAAGATGACTCACTTGAATCCTCCAGACCCAAAGAGGTGAAAAGGAATGTCCCTTTCCTCCACCCCATAAAATTTCCCTGGTATTCCTTTGCCTAAGAGTCAGCTTCCCGTCCCATCAGGAGAGGAGTCTTTCAGTGACATTCTGGGTTGCTTCAGTGTGGTTTGAATGTGAATGGATATGGTTGAGTGCATATATGTGGGACACTTATTTTAAAGATATGTTAAGAAAACTTTAAAGATATGTTAAGAAAACATATTAAAGATATGTTAAAGATAGGTTAAGAAAACTTTCAATCAAGCTTGAAATTTTGAAAAATAATTTATTCACTAATGGGACAGTATGCTCTTCAAAAGCAGGATCTGCTAGGTCTTTCATCCTTGTACTCCCAAGGCCCAGAACAGGGTCTGTCCTCGTGTGCATGTACAGTAGAGGGATGAAGCGTGTATACATATATACCTTCATAGACAAACAAATTGCAGGGTAAAGTTCAGACGAGTGTGAGTAAACTCGGGAATTAGCATTTGTTGACAACTAACAGGCCAGACCACATTCTAGTGGCTTTTCCAGTCCTTGCGGTACCAAGGCCAGGATGATGGGAGCAGTCTACCCTGGGTGCACTGGGTGTATCTACCTAGCACTGGGTGCAGCCAAGGAGGGGTGCCTTACCCACAAAGGATTTAAAGACAGTACTGAAAACGAACTGAAGAGTCTGTCTGCCCTTTATTACCGCCATGAGCCAAAAATTCTAAACAATGTCTGCGATAAAATACTGCCCTCTGAGAAAAATCTTTTGTTAGTCTAAATTCTAAACAATTGTGGTTCCAATTGAGTTTTAATAATATACATGTAAGCTTTAAATTAACACATTTTGTTACTTATCCTTTAATAAAAATTATATTTCCTACACAGTACTTAATTCAGAGAACTCACAGCTTTATAGGCAGCTCTCAATATGCACAGTGCCAGCTATGGCCAGTCGTGTTGAGACTGTCTGGAATCATCCCAGCTCATGCAAAGTGCAATTCACATCCCTAGCACTGTGGTATTTCCTATTCATATATTTAAATGGGTGGTTCTCTATGAGTACCAACAACATAGTGATTGAAAGAATGAAGAAACAGAATTTCTGACATTCTGGATGGCAACTTGAAAAATTAATTTGTATTTAAAATTTATGGTGAAAAAAGTCAATATTGTATAGTTTATTTCAGCATAAATAAAATGTGAATTCTGTTTAACAAATTTAAAACAGAAAGTACAATGTACTATGTTTTTGGCTGGTCAATGCAAATTTTAGTTCATAAATAAAATACTGTTCTGAATTTAAATTTTTCTGGTGTGAATTTTTAATTGAGGTTAAATGGATACCAGACACACTATTCACAAATAGCCATAATCAACCTAATCAATGTATCTTAAAACACCATACTTTAAAAATTAATCCTTGAAGTTCAGCACATAGAAATTATGAAAAAGTTCACTGACTTTACAAGAAAATATAAGAAAATCGTTATTTGCCTTAAAAGTGATTCAAATTTCAAATAAAAATACAGAAGAAGCAATAAAAGATGATGGTCTTACACTGCTGGAAGAAATCAAAGAGACAAAAGGATGTCAGACTGCCTCTTTCATTTTCTCAAGGACCTGAAAACTTTTTCTAAAGTAACTGATCAAAAAAGTTCAATATTAAGCCCTGGCTGGTGTAGCTCAGTGGATTGAGCATGGGCCTGTGAACCACACGATCGCAGTTCGATTCCCAGTCAGGGCACATGCCTGGGTTGCAGGCCAGTTCCCAGCAGGGGACTCACGAGAGGCAACCATATATTGATCTTTCTCTCCTCCCTTCCCCTCTAAAGATAAATAAATTTTTTAAAAAGTTCAATATTAGTTACTACAAAGCCATTTTCCCTGATTTTTTGAAGATTTTACAAAATGTAACTGACATTTTAAATACATTTTCTGAAGTTATTTTAGCAGATTTTTTTAAACTTCAGAGACATTTAAAAGCTGGTAGAATTGATTCCAAAAAGACAAAGACATGGCCAATATAACAATTTCTGAAATTTATTGTAAAATGGTATTTATGAATCTGTCAAACTTATTCTAGGCACAATATTTTTCTTAACCATCTATGTACCCACTGAGTCTTGTGAAAGAAATTTTTTTTAAATTAAAATTAGTAAAAACAAAGAATTTTTGACTAACTATAAGGGAAGATAGATTGACAAGTCTGGCTACACTGTCTATTGAACATAGGCAGAGAGGACCAAATTGGACAAATTCATGGACAGATTTGCACAAGGTACAAAAATAGAAACCTGAAATGTTATGTGTAAATGTAGAATTAAGCATTTTCCTCTTTAAAAAAATACATTCATGTAATTAAAAATTCTTTATTGCTTTTTATAATGTAATCATATTGGCATGATCATGTATATGTTCACAGAAAAATTTTACTATCTGTACTTCCTTTCATACCACTATTATTATTTAGCCATTTTGTGACTGTTATAGAATATCATTTTGTCACTTAGAGGTGGGAAGACTGTTTAAAACGATCTGTCTTCACAGTGGTGAGCCATTCGGAACCTCACCACTCAGCAGCTCTGTTTTACAAATGAGAAAACCAAGATTAAGCGCATTAGTGGGTCAAAGCCCCTGGTTTGAGAACTATCCTGAGAATAGACCTTCTTGGAGATTCATACGACTGCTATCCTCAGGGCCTTCAGAGCTCACCGGTTCAGCCTGTGCTTGAGGGCAGCATGGGGTAAAGTTAACCATATGCTTTTAGAGAGAGCGTTGTGGTGGATTTCATGTGTATTCATAAATTTTACTTGAATATAAGACAACTCACTCTCAAGCCTTTCGCTCAGGGTCCCTAGCTTCACCTAAACAAATTTTTCCACTAAAAAATAAATATCAACACTGAAACAGCCTATTTATGTAAGCAAAAACATTATCTAATCCCATTTATTATGATTCATACATATACAATGTACTTGATTATACTCTTTGGTAATGTTACATTTCTAGTAAAGTTTATTAAAAACAGGGCTCCTCAAGAGATGCAAAGGGAACCACTGTGAAAATCCACAATAAACCCCAGACTCCCAGCCTCATTCCCTGTTAATGTCTTTCTTGAAGATATACACAGGAAAGGAGAATGTAGCCCCTTCTTGGTTGTGTTATACTATATTCTGTTTCCATGGGAATACATACTAAAAAGGTGAAATCATGAAATACTCTAGAAGGTGCTAATATCTCAATGGGCATAATAGCCTGCTGAAAATATCTACATTCACATAAATATGGCAAAGGAGAAGAATAATGGAAATTTGGGGGAGGAGAGGGAATGAACACTGTAGACATGGCAGACCAAGTACATAATGATGCCATCCTAGGTTTGAAGCTCTATTTCATAACTGTGAGTCACCTGTAATATTAGAATGCAATTTAATTAAAGATAGGGTCCATGTTTACCCTGTGCATATGCAAGCATCTCTCTTTATTTCAATCCTCCTCCCTCTCTTTTGTAGAATTTCAATCCAGTGGAGTTTTCTCCATCATTTTTTAATCGTTATCATTATCCTTCATCTTACCAAATTTATGTCAGTTATTGCAATGTAAGTACCAAGCGATTTACAAAGATTATCCCATTTATATTTCAGAATGTGCTTATCACATAGATTTTTTTCCTATTTTGCTGCTGAGGAAAACTGAGAGTCAGAGAGGTCTGCTCAGCTCCTAACAGGATGCAAAAGTTGAACCCTGTTCCGTCTGGTGCATTCTCCACAAACCCTGACTTCTTCGCTGATAACCCTGGTGCCTGAGGCTCCTAATTCACTTATTTCGGACTTGACAGCTTACAACTGTCCTATGAAATTAGACAGTTTCTTGAAGGGATAACAGGAACCCCAGTTCAACGGCAAGTTATCCTAGTACAGCTGGTCAGTTGGGAAGGAGGTGTCAAAAGCCATGAGTCAAATGCCATGACAGCATTTGAATGTATCTGAGAAGGTTTCCTTCTATGCCCCAAGCATTCAGATATGAGCCCTGTGGAAAGTACCAGCTGAAAGAGCTCTTTTTGTGAAGGACTCTGGTACGTGGGCACAAACTGTGCTGACTAGGGGACAACATGAGAACCACAGTTGGAGAAGGGACTCTGGCCCAGCACTGCGTGGGAAAATGATACAGTTTGGGGATCAGTTAGGGGGGGGGCTCCTCAATCTCACTCAATCCATTGATTTAAAATTAGTCACATGACCAAATCTAACTGTGAGGGAGCCTGGGGAGTGCAGTCTTGCTGAATGCTCACAAAGGGAAGGAATCAGCTAACAGACTCTAGGAAATGTATCCCCATTGGAGATTATTTATATAGGACAAATTACCAGACAAAACAGCTGATAGATAACAAACACATCATTCACACCTTCATACTTGGGTGCATTACCCTAACAGTATGCATATTTAAAATTTTTTAAATATATTGCCAAATTTCTTTTAAAAATGTATACCCACTTAATTTAGCAGTACATGGATGTTGATTTCTACAGTCATGAAGTCTAGATATCTTTATAATTTTTAATATTTGCCCCCCAAAAAGCAAAAATAAAACTCTCATTTTTATTTTAATTTGTACTTCTTTGATCATTAGTCCAGTGTGGCATCTATTCAAATGCTTTCTGGCATCTTTCATTTATTGCATTTAAATATCTGGCAACTCAGTGTCCTCCCCAATTGCTGTCCTTTTCAACAAGTTTTTATTATATCTGTTTTGGACTGAACTTTAAAATAATTTCATTTAAAATTTTTAATGGAGATTGTGTTAAACATACAGTTTTGTTCAGTGAATAATGACATCACTAGAGTGAGTATTCACACAAGAAGCAAGAGTAATTCTTCATTTATTCTCTTTTTACTTTATTTGATGGAGTTTTATAGTTTTCTTCATTGAAGTTATAAACTTTTATTTTTCCAGTTTATTCCTAAATATTTTACGTATTAAGCTGCATTTTATGTCAGAATGTTCACCATTATATTTCCTATTCCTGTTAGATAAGAGCTTTCTGAGTTTTGTATATTTGTTTTTTAACCAGCTACTTTATTTGTTTCTCTTTTTACACCTAAGATTTTTTTAGTTGGTTTCTTAGGATTTTATGAAGTTGGAAATTTGACTTTTTAAAAATATTTACATCTTTCACTTGATTTTCTTAACTATTTACATGGCTAGTTTTTCCAAAACAGTGTGAAATATTAGTGGTGATGACAGACATGCTCGATGTGTGTCTGATTTAAAGGAAGTGGCATCACGTATAAATGTGTGTGGGTGCATATGCCATGTATGTGAGTCTTTGAAGGAAAGAGCTCCTCAATTCTGTTTCTCCTAGATTTTTAAAAAGGGACAATTGGTAAGTTAACTGCCTTTTAAATATCTATCTAGAACAAAATTCTCAAAGCTAGGTTTTGCATTTGGCAGGACGTTCCTAAGCAAAAACAGGATAATAATTTCAGTTATGCTGTATTCATTGCTTATAACAGATAGGGACAAATCTTTAGTTCTGAAAAGACACATCCCCAATAATCTCAAGTTTTCCCATATGTTAGAAAGATAATTTCAGTATACCTTTTTAAAGATAAACAATGACATAGAAACTGTTTAAGGAAAGCAAAATTATTCCCATGGAATTTAACAAAGATCAGGTAGTTATGTGGAAAACCTGGATTCACATTATCCAAGGGGATTACAGGGTGGGACAAAAGTAGGGGCGGTGCCTTAAAGTTATTTGTATGGAAAAGGATATAATAATTAATAAATAATAATACAAGAATAAACTGTGCGTTTCATGTACTCACAACTGTAAACCCGCTTTCGCCCCACCCTGTATATTGCAGAACTAAAATAAAGATGCTCACGAGCAGGTCAGAGATAGGTATACTGTTGCTTCATATCTCACAAACAAAGCAAGCAGTTGCTTTTTAAAATAGACCTCTTTTTGACTTATGAGATCCTTCATGGGAATAAAGTTGATCTTTAATGTTCATTCAGATCCGCTAGGCCAAAATGAGGGAGCCCCAGAAATAGAGGCAGGCCATTAACAGTCATTGGAAACATGGCAAAGAATGTCCAAGATTTCGGGGGAAGAGGAGGCAGTTTAGTTTTGAGCTAAATAAGCTGGACAGACCCAGCTCCTCGGTGGGAAGAAGAGAGTTGTTGTTTTCTCCAGAAAGCCCTTCCCACTCCATCCATTCCTTATGAAATTGGACCCTTCCCTCTTCCAAGTCCTACACCATTTAGTCTGCCTCTCTTTGGCACTTTCTCTTCTAATTATTTATGCACATATTTTCCCCAACTAGCAACTAAGGCCATGAGAGGAAAAATTCATGTGTTTTTATCATTTCCACCCACACTAATGGTACCCAACACAGGATCCTGTAAATAGTAGATATCGTGCAATAAACAGTCATTGAATGAATAAACGAGTGATAACCATAAGCTTAACAGAGAGCCCTTAACAGAATTACTACTGATAAACAGAAGAATGATAACAACAGCTCATTTTTATGAAGTGCCTGGCATGTGCCAAGACTTTAATATGCAGCATCCCTTTAATCCTTGTAAGGGCCCTGGCAGGCAGGTGTCCTTATCCCCACTCAGGAGGAGAAGAAATGAGCCCGAGAGAGGAAGCCCGACTTGCTCACATTGAAGAGGGTGGAAGGCCTTTCTGACATCAAAGACCACGCTTTCCCCAAAGTGCCAAGTTGTCAAGTGTCATAGGAATTTCAACCCTCATTACGGGAACCGTTTGGTGCTCCTATTCTGCAAAGATTACTTTGAAGATCTGTGGAAGAAAAAAAATGTGGGTGGGATGTCCAGTGAGTTTTGAGATTGGACACAATGTATTGCCAAGCACTAAACAAACACTGAGTCTGTTTTACGAGTTAATGGATTAAGTTGGATTTCAGTGGCATTCCTATATCATGCACAGCAAACACATGCTCATGCCTTTCTCCAGAGCTTCGGAGCAGTTGGTGCTGATCACAGACACTGCCAGCGAGCTGGCTCGTTGCAGAAGAATGCTGTGCACGGGGTTTGTATCTGAGACTGTTGCTTATCCAAAAGTTTGTGGAAAGCTTTTTGACAGCCTAAATGGTCCTCTGGAAAACAGAATCAATGGTTCCCCAAAACAGTTTTGGGTTTTTTTTTTTTTTTTTTTTTTGCTTAAAATACTGTTTTTGAAAGCAGGAACTCTGCCTTATACTTTCTGTATAATGAATTAGCTACTGCTAATACATGCTCAATAATTACTTGTTTAAAAAATGAACAAAATTTAACACCATGGAGTTTAAGCCCATCTACACTGGTTACACTAGTAGATACTACCAAATCTGGTTTTCTTTAAACAATTCTGAAGGTCTTGTGAAATGAGCGGTGTGAGCAAAAACAGAGGAAAATAAACAACACCCGTGGTGCCAGCTCATGAAGGCCTCGTGCATCACATCCAGAGGAAAAAATAGCACCAGAATAAGCACACTGAAAAGCTGGACAACTAGCTACAAAGACTGATAAAATTTAAAGCAAGGATGGAAACTGTTTCAAGTTGCATTTAATATTGATTAGTTGTTAGTGGCTCTCTCAGCAGACCTTCCTGCTGGGGAGGGCTTGAGAGCAGATGCTGGCCCAGGAAGCAAAGGGTACAATGATCTGCTAATGTCTGATGGTCACTGTCACTGGCAACAGTGCTGGGGCAGCTGCTGCACATGTATTTAATACCCTCGGTTTAAAAGAAAGAAAATAAGCCCTGGCTGGTGTAGCTTAGTGAATTGAGCACAGGCCTGAGAACCAAAGGAATTCCTGTTAGGTTCCCAGTCAGGGCACATGCCGGGGTTGCAGGCCAGTTCCCAGCAGGGGACCCACGAGACACAACCATACATTGATATTTCTCTCCTCTCTCCTTCCCGTCACCTCTAAAGATAAATAAAATCTTTTAAAAATAAATAAATAAAAATAAAAGAAAGAAAATAAAAAGTTATGACTTTCAGAAATCCTTTGGTCTGCCAAAGTCCCTTATTCAGCTGTAAGACTTAGTGAAAAGGCCGTTCGTTTCTTCAAAACAAAACAAAACAAAATGAAACATTTATTGAGAACTGAATTGCTAAACATACCTTTTCCTTTATTGAAAACTAATATTCCCTAGGCCTGTATACAGATCACAAAAAGACATACATGAAAAGCTCAGTCTCGTCCTTTTACTGATCATATAATGTGGTACATAGAATGACCGCCTTTTGGCTCAGCCCCACCCTGTCCAACACCTCACACACATTTGCATGTGCACATACAATAGGCAGAAGTGAGAATAAGCTAACCAATCAGAGCTGAACACTAACACAAGGAAGTCAGGCTACAGAGAACTGTAAAGTAACACAGGCACAATTGTGAGGACTCTCAATGCCAAACCACAAATAGTTTATGAAGAAGAACATTGGTACTGTGGTCCTCTGGTTTTCACGCGCTCAGGACACTGGAAGTTGGAAGTTTCTGTAGAGGACGAAGGAAACCCCCCAAATGCTGCCCAATAGCAGTTATATATAGTAATGAAAGAAGGTGTTTGATCTGAACCTAGCTGTTTGCACGGCTTTAAATTTTGCTCCAGATTTTATCTGAAATTTGAAAACAATGAAAAATGCTTAATGACTTAAATGCTCTCTCATTCAAAAACAGTATTGGCTAAATTCTGTGCTACTCCCAATTCTCACAGTTACGCATAGCAACAAGGAACCTCTTTTAAATCTGTTCGCCTCTTTTTGTAAGTTAGTTTTTGTTGAGTGGCAAAAACTTTAAGTGACACAGAAAATAGTAAAAATAGAGTAAATTATATTGTAATCATAACTATAAGGTACCTCTTTAACCATCTGACCAGTTTCATAAAGTATATCCATTGTTCTAAGAAATGGAATACTAGGGAAGTTCCCCAACAGAAATAACTAATCAGAATTGCAGATTAAAAATAATACATTTGTGTTTCTTCATCTTTGGCTTTCAAGGTTTTTTATTTGCTTACTTGCTTTCTGCCCAAATCATTAAAAATATAAAACAAAAACAAAAAAAACCTCCTCTTATCTTCCACTTTATTTATTGTTGGGTTTTCCTGACTTTTAATAAATGTGTTTCTTCACATTTATTAAATGTGAAAAAATGAAAAAAAAAAAAGCAAAGAACAAACCAAAACAATACACCCTAATCTTAGCCAATGGCAATGTCTTATTTGGTCACAATATCTGATTCTGAATGATTTTCAGTTGTATTGTAGCTGTACATTCTACTGTAAAGTGCTTCAAGTCTGTTTTGAAAATACAGTCATCAGGACATCAATAATTTTATCAAAAAATGTAGAATAACCATTGCCTATCCTTTCTAGCTCCATTTCCAGAGTTCCTCCAGCCACATGATGGCCGATTCTGCTAGATTATCTTGAATAATCTTGAAAAGATGAAAATGTCATTCTTGAACCATCTCAAGGAATGAAAAACTATTCCAGATGTGTTAAGTTTCTAGAAGTTAACTGTCTTCTTTAGCAACCACCCTGGAGACCACTGCCACGTGGTGTTGTGTGCCTGAGCCCACTGAAACTGGGGACTCCTGGCCACCAGCAAAGACCCAAAAGTACCTCTGTTCTTTGGCCCTTTCTTGTCCATGCTTGCCAAATGGCTCCATCTCTCTCTCTCTCTCCTCCCTCCCTCCCTCTTCCCTCCCTCCCTCCCTCCCTCTCTCTCTCTCTAACACACACACACACACACCCCATCCTGACTCTTCCCCCAAGCTTCATCTCATGAGTCATGAAAGCAAAATTTCTATTTAAATCCACCTGTAACTATTTTATAACTTTAGAGGCCTTAATCCTGATAATAGTATGATCCAGGATAATCCAGTGTTATTCAGCTCTCTGATTTTACTTGGCTTTAATGAATGTTTCAGTGGGACGGAGTAACTGCAAACATTTTATGAGTAGGCCTACTTGCTGTTCTTCAAACAATCCCTATGATCACCGATTCTGTCTTTTGGCATATGTATGTGTTCCAGTGGGGTGGTGGGTCTTTCTTTGGGGTCCAAGTTCTTCAAGGGCCAACTTACTTTTCCTTCCTGCCTTCCACCCTCATTCCTGTTTAAAGTGATTTCTCATTGTGAATTTTTGTGTAATTTACTCTGTGCTTCCTTTCCTTTTCTCTTAATATATAATACAGTTTTTAGCTGATTGTCTTAACCTCCTCAAAAGACTGTAAGTTTTTCCAAAGCGGGATCTTTGAATAATTTGTCAGGTATCAAGAACCTAATAAGAATTCAATAACTTGTTTATTGGATCTAAGACTAAATAAGGTCTACTGTTATTGCATATATACTATATTGTTAGATTATGCACCGGAACTAAAACTGACAACCAATATTTAGAATCTTTAAAGCAATTAATTATGGTGCCCAATCTTTTTAACATACAGCATCTTCCCATTATTTGATTTCGCGGCAGGATATCTCCCTAATCTGGAAGATAATTCAGGGCATATATTTTTAAAATTATTTAAAATCTGATTTCTATTAAAATATTTCTTTGGATAACCATTATAAAAAGTAGCTGTGAGGATCACAAATCTTGGTCAAGTAAGACACTTAAAGGCATGAACACGTTCATTCGAAGCTGTATTTGTTCCCTATTGCTGCCGTAACAAAGCATCACAAACTGAGTGGCTTAAAGCAACAGACATTAATTCTCTCACAGTTCTGGAGGCTGGACATGTGGAGTCAAGGAGCTGGTAGAGGATACTTCTCACACTATCACATAGGGCCTTAGGATTCTGACTCATTAATTCTGAAGAGACAAGCGTTCAGACCACAGCAGTGCCCACATGGGCACTAAACCCCCTTTGGTTACATGATGTGATATTTCATAGCAACAGTTTTCCCAATATGGAATTATTACTATATTCCTTTCAAAAATCCAACCTGTATATGATATAAGGTTCCTTTAATATTCTGCTCAATTTATTTTACTACCATTTTGTAGAGGATTTTTTAAGAGTTCATTTATATTGGAAATAGGTCTGAATGTTTTTGTTTCCAGAGTTTTTGTCAGAGTTTCAATATTATAATCATGCTATTTTATAAAATTAAATTTTATCTTTTTTCTAGGTTTTGGAACATGTTTTATGGAGTTTAATAAAAGTTTAAAATTACATAAAGTGTTTAGAACAAAAGCCTTTTTATGTCTAATAATTTAACAAGGTTTTTTGTTTCTTTCCTGGTTAGTGGTCTATTTTCCCACTACTTGAGTTCATTTTTTTAAAGTTTTTTTTTCTACTTCTACTTGATCTTGTGTTGCTAGTATAATTCTTGCTTTCATTTTCATTGCCTTTCTTTCTATATCTTTGCCCATCTGGGTTTTTTTTTTTTTCATTCTGCATGATTTGGTTTAGATGTGTCTCTTTTAAATATCATATGATTCAATTGAAGGGTAGGTGGCAAGATCCAACTCAAAGTGTCTTTTTTTTTTCCAGAGAGAATTTTGGCCCTTTTATATTTATTTTTAATATTATTTGCTTTCAAACAATAGCTTTTCTTTTTCTGGCTTTAGAGTACCTTTAAATGAAAATATATTTTCTTCTTTTTCACTCACCAACACATTTTTATTGAATTTATTGCAGTGACATTGATTAATAAAATTATCTAGGTTTTAGCATGCAATTCTAGAGCACATCATCTACACATTTTACTGTGTGCTCACCCCCCAAAGTCAAGTCTCCTTCCATCACTCTATCCCCCCTTTACCCTCTTCTACCTCCTCACACCCCTCTTCCCTCTGGTAATCACCATACTCCTGGCTATCTGGGAGTTTTTTCTTTTGTTTTGTCTAATCCCTTCACATTTTTCACCCAGCCTCCACTTCCCTCTCCCTCTGACAGCTGGTCAGTCTGTTCTCTGTATCTAGTTTTATACAATATTTTAGTTATTTTGCCTTTTTTTTTAATTTGTGATTTTAATGTTAATTTGCTTTGTTAAAAATCTGTCAATATATGCATTGTTCGCTTTGATTATTTTTTTCTGTTGTGATTAGGAAGATAAAGAAGAGACTAGACATTCTGAATCTTGATGGCTGAGTAAGCAGATTGATTGAGCCTTGGTCTGGGAACACAACAGGTGGTTTGTTTTACAAATAAGAGTATCAAACCCAGCAAGGCTAACTGATTACTCTGGAGTTCTGTAACTAGGTAGCAATAGGGTTGACACCAAAATCTTGTGCTCTTGGCCTCAGGTCAGTTCTTTCCACTGCCTCCTATTGTGTGAAATTTTTGCCCCATTTCATGTGGATGAAACTTTTCCTCTTGTCAACAATTCCTACCCCAGATGTTCACACTTCCTTCTTATGGAAGAAACATTTTTTCTCAACATATCAGTGTTCTCTACAATCTTAACAAGGACAGAAGACTTTACACCCATAGGGAAATGCAAAAATAATGTGTTCTTTGAAGTTGGAACCCAGTGATTTATCAATAAGCCATTATATTTTCACCAGCAAATTTCATTTCAACCTAATATTGGAATGGGTTAAAAAAATTTAGGCATCGTTTTTGACATTAAGGATCTCACTCATTCAACGAGGCAGATGCATTAGTAAGTAACTATCATATATGGCAGACTCTAATGGGCACTACAATTTGGAAACATCTTGACATAATAAATGTGACCTTCAGTGAGGCTCACATGTAATTCCCCCTCACGAGCATTATAATTTGAAACCACCTTTGACGTAAGAAATACGGCACTCAAGGAAGCTTAAACGTAATTCCCTCTCATCATTTCTCTTTGAAGAAAATGAGTAAGTGTTGCAAAATATTTTTAATAGAGATTAATTTACTCATCAGCCTTATTATGGGGTTGGTATTTTTCACTGACACAGACCATATACCTCCATATAAAAGCATCCATGCAGACACGTTGCATACTCAAAATATGAAAGACTAAGTTCTTCCATTTCATCCATTAGCAGCATGGTTAACTTGCTGAGGGAAACAAGAAAGAAAGAAAGGGAGGGAGGGAGGGAAGAAGAAAGACAAGCAGGGGCCCGGGACAGCAAGGAGGGAAGGAGGGGGAAAAGTGTGAAAGGAAAATGTTATTTTTAAATAGAAGGAAGGAAGATGACTCAAGAAGGAACGAGCAGAATTCATCCAATCCATTTTATTCTGTGTGGTTTCTGAATAAAACTCTTTTCAAAGCTTGTGTGGATTTAAATTAAACAAGACGGCAACTGGAGGCTGCTGGCATATGGCAAACCCTCAGGAATTAGTCCAACAGATTGTTACATTTAATTGAGCACCTTCTTGGAGGACGCTGCCTGTCATCTCATTCAGCAGCATTAGCTGCTTAATTTATCTCAACAAATCTGGTCACAATAGCTTGCTAATGTTGCAGCCACACACATAAAAAATGATCAGTGACTGAAATTTTTATTTTTTGATGAAACTTATTGGTGACATTGACACAGTACCTTTTGGTTGCATCTCTAGACGTATTTCCTGAAATTAACTTGCATTGCTCTATGCACAAGTTAAATTCCAGTAAAAATGAAAGTGGCAATAAATCAAGTCACCAAATTTTGCACGTCAAGGGTCATTCCATAAATCACGTAAGAAGAGATTTTGTCTTGAGGAAAGTTCCATATAGCAGAGAAATCTTTTTAAAAGTGAATACTTTATGGTTAAAACAGGTATTGAGTCACCTCTTAAAAATGTATTCACTGCCTAATTATCCTAGTAATCTGCAGGTGATTCAGGCTCTTGGTTAACAATGTCTTTGAAAACTGCCTTATGAGGCTGCATAAATGCAGGGCATTATCCTGACTGCTAGGTGACGGCCTCTTTTTTGTGGATGTTCTATTGTCCTTGTTACAGGAAGAAATTTTAATGGTTCCTTTTCTCCACAAACAGATTTTCCCCATGTGTCCTCTCATACCACCATGCTAAGAATTTCATGAGAAAGCTGCATAAATATTCCAGATCATTATAATATTTTCTTAAACACTAAACTTCCATTTTTTAGAATAATAGTTGGTCATTTACTATAAGCTGGGCTTTGTGCTAATAATTTTCAAAATTCATTTGGATGTCAGGTGTGCCAAGAATTTTACAAATATAGGGGGAGGCAAAAGTAGGTTAATAATAATAATAAGTACAATAATTCATAAACAAATAATACCAGAATAAACTCTGTTCTGTGTACTTATGACTATAAGCCCACTTTTCCCCACCCCTGTATTTTCTCACTTAATCCTCACAGCACCTCTGTGCCCTGTAGGTACTGTTCTGACCAGCACAGCACAGGAAAAGGCACCATGACCTAGAGAACTGAAGCAACTTAATCAAATGCTTATTATTAACAATAGAACCAGGACTCAAGCCCAAGCTGTCAAATGGCAGACACCAAGCTCTTGACCTCTGCTCTCTACCATCTCCTGGCTAGCCATGACCTACATGCTAAGGGAAAAATGCAAATTTCAAGGTAATATGTATAAAAGGAACCCTAGTATGATATATATCCTTGATGTGCATGTATAAATATATATCATATGTGAATATAACATATCATATGTGTATGCGCATGCCTTATATTTTTATGTAATATGGATATCAAAAATAATCCTATATGCTAGACACTTCACATTCATCATCTCATTCATTTTTCAAAATAATCATTAACATGGGTAGTGTTATCTCTGCATTTTACAGATGAGGAGAAGCAACACAGAAAAATTTAAAAATTTAATCAAGATCAGAGTTAGCAAGTGGTTAAGATAGGAATCAAACAGATAATGACATCAGGCACACACATGCACACAAATACATGAGTATATACACATACACGTGCACATACATGTGCCCATATATATGCATCCATTTTTCAATGCAAAAAAGGACCCTCAACTAACATAACTTAAAATATCCTCTCTATTATAAAATAAACTTCAAAACGCTGAGTCCCAATATGTGATTTCCACTGGCCAAGGCCCCCCTTCCCCAGGCCACTTAGGAGTGGGCACTACCCAGGATGACCTCATGACTCCCTCGGCCTTTTCTTCTGGGGTTTCTTCAGTTAACCAGGTTCCCTTCAGACTGGCAAGTTCATTTTTCAGAGGTGGCGATATCTTCAGTTGTGTCACTGTATGGTTTTCCTGGCTTCAGAGATAGCTTATCTCTTCCTGGTGACCATGCCTCTATTCCAGAGGTTAGCAAACTACAGTTATGGTGTCTATTTGTTGTATACAGCCCATGAATTAAAAATATTTTTATTTTTTAAATGGGTGAAAAAATAAAAATAAAAATAATATTTCATGATATGTGAAAATTACATGAGATTAAAATTTCAATGTTCATAAATAAAGTTTTATTGGAACACAGCCACGCCCATGCATTGTGTCTGTGGCCACTTTTGCACTACAGCAGCAGAGTTGAGTAACTGCAACAGAGACCATATGGCCTGCAAAGTCTAAAATATTTACTACCCTGCCCTTTACAGAAAAATGCTTGCCAACCCCTGCTCTACTCCAATACATTGTGTGTTTATTTTAAAGGTCAACTTCCTGGGGGCTTCTCTTCTTTTCAAATTCCTTCAGGGCACCTCACTATTGCCCCACAACCTTCTTTGATTTCTCAGGGACATGCCACAGTCAAACAATTCTTTTCTAAATATAATCACAGTTGAGTGTTTTCTCCTCATATAGGAATGTTGCTATAGTCCCTAGTGGTCTAAGAAAACCTGGGTATAGTGGAGTGGGCCATAGACTGAGCACCCAGTTACTCACAATCTTCCTCCCCTCTGGACCTCTGTTTTCTTATCTGTAAAATGACTACATCGGACCAGATTGCTGAGGCCATCGTTACTATGACCTCCTGTATTTACACTAGTTCAAAAATCAACATTGAACATCAGCCATATGAAGGTAAGAAAAGTGAATGTGAACGGAGTTCTTGCCTTCTTCAGTAAGCTCACAGCCCAGTACTTGTCTGGGTGGCCCAAATGCTGGCTACCCAGGCATATTGGGTAGAATAATGCCTCCACCTCCACTTCCAGAACCTGGAAATGTGTTTCCCTACATGCAACTGTTTATCAAAGCCATTTTGTTGACTACTGTGCTAATGGTGTCCCATGTCACCCATCTGGCTGCTGTGCCTATTTGGACATGCCACTGCTGGTGTTAGTCATTGCAGTTTACTCATGAGGATACCAAAGCCTGAGCAAAAGAGATGTGTCCATGGCCAAGTACTTAGAGGTAGACATGGATCCAGAAGAAATATCTCATCCATTCCTTTAATGAACAGGTAATGATTACCTAGGATATGCAAGACTCTGCAGCTGCCCAGTGTGTGACTCTTCCCCCACCCACCTCTTCACCAGTGATTCCTAATACAGAAGAATTTCGTCCACTTGTTCCCATAGCATGATAACGCTTTGGATGATTCTTACTCTTCTTCACTAATGACATACGGCAAACTCAGAACTCCCTCTAATGATAAATTCCTTCCCTAAGCATGGGAAATTACACAATTTGGGGCAGTCATTTTGAAGTTTGAAAAGGACTTGAAGGGCAGCCCTTTGGGACCCAGAAACCACAGACCAGGAACCACTGTGGTTCTGGGCTTGGATGACTAAATTCTGATGTCATAGCTGCCCCTCCAAACCATAAAATTAGCAAGATCTGCTGCTCATTTGGGTCATCAAACATGAATACATCTTCATTCTCATTCTCCCTCTCTTCTCATCTCTCACTCCCTCCCTCCCTCACTTAGAGAGAACTATCACAGCCTCGAACCCCTGTCCAAATGTCTTGAGGAGAATTAAACAAATTCCATGCTGATTAAAATTTTTGGATTAAGAAGGGAACAGGAGAAGACTGTGATGAGGTACAAAGCGCCGTTCAGAATCTGAGTTACTGCTTCCAGGCTGCAGGAATGGAGATGAAAAAGGCTCAGAACAGCGGCTATGAGAATGGAGGGCAAACATAACCAACGCAAGGGCTAACGTGGTATTCTAGGGTTGTTCAGTCCCATGGCACTCATGCCAGGGCTGGTGCATGAAACTAAAAAGGGCAGTTTTCTTTCCAGAGACAAAGGTGGAGTTTACCTGCCTTTGGGTAAATTAAATGGTCCAATTATATAATATGGATGAATGAATAAACAAATGAAAGAGATACCACCAATTATTATGATTTTGCCAGTCTCTATGATAGACACTTTCATATGTGATCTGTTTTAATCCTTCTAACAACTCTAGGAAACTGAGATTCATACCCTCATTGGTAGATAAGGGCATTAATGGTAAGAGGGCTGAGAGGGACCCTCTTATGTGCTGGACACTATACACTATATGCTAAGAAATTTTTAATAAAATTAATTTAATCTTCATTAAAAAATAAGCAGAGCTCCATATTATTTCCATTTTTCATACACAGGAAACAAGGACTCAAACTTTTATAAATAAATAGCAAGTAGTCATATGAGTCCTAACTTTGTGCTACTATCTGGCTGTGTATCGCTGGGATATCGAAGTGGGGATGCCCAGCTGAGAATTTTAAGTATGCCCCCCACCAAGAGCCACAGATAGAGCTGTGAAACAGGGGAGTTTTAAATTAAAGCAGAGCCTGAAATGTTGAATTGCTTTCACGTGGCCAACTACATGAAGGAAGAAATTGTGGTGATAAAAATGTGATGAGGTTGTAATAAATGGCAGGAGCCAAACACGAGCTTCCTTCTCTTTTGAGACTCCCTGCAGATCCAAGGAGCCCTCATCTTTGCAAGTCTCACTTCTTGCAGCTCGGTCTCAAATGCCCCCCTGGAATTGCAGCCTCTTCAAGTTATGGACCCCTCTGTCCCCACAGATCCACTGTGAATATTCCTGAAACAATAGCCTATCCTCACATCTTTACTTACTGACCTCTCTTCAGTCCTCAGTCTGACTAAACTTTTATTCTCATCAAGCGTCTGACACCACACTCGCCAGGGCCCCCAACACCCCCATACACATTGACTGTGCCCAGCACATAGACACCTTTCAGAATTGCTTTTGCTCAACACTGCTATCAAGTCATTCTAGAAACCATATTAATGTAGGTTTTGGTGATGCCATTCTCCCTCGTTTTTCCTTTCCCCTTCAGTTATTCATTCTGGGGTTTTTTCCAAACTTCTCTGTCCATGTTTTAGTGGACACCAGAGCCCAGGGGAGAAGAAACCCTTCTCCCTGTTCTCTGTTGGCATCTCATTTCTTCTGATGGCTTCAGCTATTACCTAACCACATACCTATAACTATGAAAGCAATGTCTACCCATCTGTATATGTGTGTGTATGTATATATATGTGCATGCATATACATATAGTTATAGTTATAGTTATAGTTATAGTTATAGTTATAGTTATAGTTATATGAGGATTTCCTGCCAGACATTTCAACCAAGGCACCCTTCAGGCTTCTCAAACTCAACCTGACCAAAGTTAACTCTGCATTATTCTCCTCACCCCACACCTACTTTATCACTTGTATTAGTTTCCTGTTGCTGCTGTTAACAAATCACCATAAACTTGATAGTTTAAAACACTTTATTTGAACACCACACACTTACTACTTTACAGTTCTGAAGGTCATTAGTCCTAAAGTCAAGATGTCAGCATGGCTATGTTCCTTCTAGAGACAGAATGTTTCCTTGCCCCTTCAGCTTGCATTCCTTGACCCATGGCCCCTTCCCGCATGTTCAGGGCCAGCGGTGTCTTGTCCTCAAACTCTCTCTTTCTCTCTCTCTGCATTCTACTCTGTCATCGTATCTTCTTCTCTGACTTGAACTCTCTTATTTCCGTTTTGTAAAGGCCCTTATGATCACAGTGGGCCCAAGCAAAATAAGATAAGCAAGGATAATCAGGATACTCACCCTGATAAGCAAGGATAATCACCCTGTCTCAAGGTTTTTCACTTAGTCACATCTTGAAAAGTCTCTTTTGCCATGTAAAGTAAAATGTACAGGTTTTGGGGATTAGGACATGGACAACTGGGAGGAAGCAGTATTCTGTCGACCACACAATTTCTGCTTGCTTTCTCAGTAATGACGCTATTCTTTACCCAAACTAGTAACCTGCAGTAACCTTTGGCATTTTCTTTATCCCCTCCTCCCACAACTAGATCACTGCCAAATTCTACAAGCTCCACCTCCTAGGTCTCCCTCCATCACTCTTCTCCACACCCACTTCCTCTACTGTCCTTTGAACTCTTTCTGCTCAGGTATACTTTACAATTCAACTCTAGTACCAAGCCTTGATATAGAAATACATAAACTTTGGATATGTGTAGGAATTTTTTTGTCATTTTAATAGGAAAAAAATGCCAAAATACAGTAAGCACTGTATTTTGCTGTGCATAATGTGCACTTTTTTTGGCCCACATTTTTGAAGGGAAAATAAGGATGCACATTATACCTAGGTAGTACTAATTTGTTACTGGTGCATAAAATTCTTGTACCTTATATCTGTTCTTGTATTTCATAATTTTTGTTACATAAAATTTTTTGTACCACAATTTGTTAAAAAATAAATGCTAAAATTCCTTCTAATACAAAAAAAGTACCTAAATATAAAAAAATAAAGAACTGAATTAAAAAATTAAAATGAAAGATTTTTCTCCTGAAAGTTTGGACCAAAATCATGGGTACGGATTGTACATGACAAAATATAGTATTAAGAGGATGCTATGTCAGAGTAGCAAGCCCCATGGGTGAGGAGCCATAAAGGTTTAATTTTGAATTACAGCTTGCCACTTCCTAACCCCAGGACATCTGCTGAGTTTGTTAAGGTTTCTAATTCCTGGTTTCCTCATCTATAATACCTAACTTGAAAGTTATTTTGAAACTT
This sequence comes from Sturnira hondurensis, assembly GCF_014824575.4. Taxonomy (NCBI): domain Eukaryota; kingdom Metazoa; phylum Chordata; class Mammalia; order Chiroptera; family Phyllostomidae; genus Sturnira; species Sturnira hondurensis. Next base: position 17,209,221 of record NW_028095197.1, read on the forward strand.
GAACTACAATGATGTAGGTATTTATACTGGTCATATGTAAGTTGTTAATAATATACTTTGATTCAAAGGAGAAGTCATTATAGAAGCATAGTCATTTACAGGCTGGAAACATTTTATTATTCAAAAACTCAGCCTTGGCAGTCGCAGGCCAGTAAGCGTCAAGTTGTCCAAGCATCAAGCGTCAATGGAGCTCTGCTACTTATCACTAGGCAAGGAGCGACTTCCTACTAATTCCTACCCAGGAGTAGATTCCACTTTTATTTTATACAGTTGAGGGGTAAGCTTTAAGAAAAGTAACATATACATTATAAATACAAAAAAAAACCATTATAAAAGGGATGATTTATATGGAATGAGAAATGAAACCACAAAAAATGCAAATATCTTCCTTTGTAAATATCATAAAATCAAATGAGCATGTGAAAAACGTTTGGGCAAGTGAGTTGCCAAGAAGATTCAACTTTGGCAACTTCACAGTAAATCTTTTTCTGCTTTGTCTACTGTTGTGTAAAAAAAGTCCATAATTCTTATATTCTTAAACATCATGGTCACTCCACCCCCAATGCATGTAAAATAACATCCCTATTTGCAAAATCGAGGTGCTAAATATACTACCAACAAATGTTACAAATAAATGTCACATGGATTCTGTGGCTTGCTAAGCATTCAACATTCCTGCTACAAATTCATTTCAGTCCTGCATTAACAAAAATCTGACTGTTATGGGGACTCATCCTAAATTCCAAACAGAGCCATGAGGAACAGAAAACATTTGCTCCTTGAAGAATTTGGTCCATGTACCAGGAAACAGTCGAACTTGTGGAACTGCTACATGTACTGGGAAGTATGATTAAAAAGAACAAATAATAGGTCTATTACTTTTTCAAATAGAACTTGCGGAGAGAATTGCTGTGGGGGCTGTTTTACTTTGCGTAGATTCTCTCTTCAGAGCCGAAGCACCATTCCCTGGAAGATGGAAATATCGGCCACACTACCCACACCTCTCCCCCTCACTGAGGACTGCCATTGGCCTCAGGAAGCTACCTCCAGCATGGCTATGTCCTTTCCCATTGGGTCTGCCACCAGCACCAGGCTACAAACATCCAGCCCCTTGCCTCAGTTTGGAATAACTCTGAAGAGCCATCCTAGCCCATGTTCCCCAAGGATGAGCTGAGGCATCACTGCAGGGCAGCTCCTCCCTCTCCCCAGTCCTGCCTGTCTCACTCTGTGATTACAGGTGTAATTCCCGAGAGCGTACCCCAATCAACCCTCACCTCAGAGTCTATTTTTAGGAAACCAGTCTAAGACAATCAATGCTAAAAGTGATCCTAAAACGCAGACTCCAAAAATGAGATATGCAGGTGGATTACTCAATGGCCAGTTGCAGAGAATGTTAAATTCTTAGTGCCAGCAGATATCCTAAACAAAACAAGGGTTGAAGAGGAAAGAAGTGTTACTGAGGCAGGAGTCGGGGCTCTGACTGAGCCCAACAAGATGGCTTCCATCTCATCCAGGGTGATCTAACTATTGCTGCTACCAGGGTCTAGCAACAGAAGCCAATGCTGGGCCCCCTTACGGAAGCACCAGCCCTCAAGAACAAATCAGCCACTTCAAGGCAAGCTAACTGCATCATTTCACAGCTTATTATATACAATTCTACCCCTTCTACCATGGAAACACCAGTGATTCATATTGACTGTGGTTAACCCATTTTCTGTCAATGGGGTTGCCTCCCCTGCCAGCAGAACTTTGGTCAACGGAATTATCTAGGAACTCACCAAATATCTGATCCACCAATGCGAGATTCCATACAATACATTCTCAGATCAAAGGTCCTATTTTCTAGAAAAAGAGGCATATAACCATGAGGATCCCCATTTCACAATGCATGCCACCCAGAAGCTGTTGGCCTCATGGAATGGTAGGATGGCCTCTTGAAGATGCAGCTGGTTGCCATCTTAGAGTGGATGCCCTGCTAAGATGAGATACCATTTTCAAGGAGGTTGTCTACACCCTACATCAATGATCTTCATATAGGGACATATTCTCAATAGGTAGGATAATGGGTCTGGGAGGCAAGAGATGGAAGCAGAAGTGGACCCAATTATCATGACCTGCCATGATGTACTGGGAGGATTTATGCTTCCCATCTTTGAAGTCTTAGGCTCTACGGGTCTAGAGTCCTGCTTCCCAGAGGATGAATACTTCCCTCTGGGAACACATTAAGTGCCCTGTGGAACTTTATGCCCTGGGTGCCACCTGGTCACTTCAGGATCCTCATACCAAGAGAAAAGTAGATGAAGAAAGAAGTCACCAAAACTTATAAGAGGAATTGGTATTGATCATTAGCAGGAACAGGTTGCTGAGAAGTCAGCTGTCAATCTGTCAATTCTTGGTTGATAATCTTTCCAATTGCTTTAAAAATATTTTCTTTATCTTTGATATTCTGAAGTTTTAGGTGCTGATATCTTTTATTAATCTTGTTTGAAACTGACCGAATCTCCTAAGATGGGTACTTATATTTTTTGCCAATTTTAGAAAGTTCTCAGCTATTATCTTTTCAAATTTTGCTTTCTCTCTATTCTCTCATTCTAGAACCTCAATTAAACACATATTAGGAAATACAATCTAGAGGCCACATGAAATTAAACTTATGCTTTGGGGCTTTTTGACCACAGAGGTGGAGTGAATTCTAGACACTAGGGTATAGGTAGGCTAGTGGTTAGACATTCTAAGGGGAGGTGTATTCTCCCCTGCAACTCCCTGCCTGGCTTCTCCACCAAGAGCCAAAGCCAAGGTTATCAAGGATACCTCTCTCTCCCTCGAGGAAAGGTTTTATTTTAGGTCAGATATTTAGGACATCTTGGAAAATTTTATATATATTTGGCAATAATTTTTGTAATCGCATGCCATTGTGCTCAGGTCCTGGACTTTGTCTCCTATGCTTTGACCCCCTCGTGCATTAAAACTGAGAATGTAAGACCTTCAGAGATTATCAGGGCAACCTGTACTTGTTTATACCTCTGGCATCATAGTCTCCTGCATTTTTCATACTTTACAACAAGCTCAGTCGTACTTTTACAAAATGACTTAATCATACTCTGTAGGTTACCTCTCTGTAAATGGATTTCTATAATTCTTCGTTTTTGTATCATTTCTGAAATGCCCAACTAATCTGTTCTGATCTTCAGAAGATCTGACTTAGAAGCTTTGCTCTACCATTTTCCAGCTCTACCAATAGGACATTACTTCACTTGTCCTTGTCCCTGCTCCCTATCCATAAATAGAAGAGAAGATGGTCTTACTTCACAGGGTATAGTGAGGACTAAATGACCTAATGTCTACACAAGTGCAAACTAGGGACACAATCTTATTTACGCCGAGCTCTGGTGTTAGAGTAGAAGAAACTCTTTGTGTCTGCCCAATGCCTACTGACCAGATTCCTTCTCTAGCCATCACAGACCTGCTGAGCTGCACAATGACCTCTAACCACTCACTAGAACAAGTAGTGGAGGGGTCGCCATAGCAGATAAAGTAGGGCCCTAGCAGGCCACCCTTGGCAGAAGGCATCTTAATTTTCCCAAAGGTGAAAGAAAGTGAGGGCATTGCAGGGCATTCGTGAAATATTTGTCGACTTTGCAAGTTTTTCCCAAAAGTTTTTTTGTACGATTCTATTTTCTTTTCTTTTTTTAAATATTAAACAACTGAAGTTGCACACATTCTTTGTATGTTTTCAGAACTGCTAAAGGTTCATTCTCATGTTATGGCTTGTTGGTGCAGAAATGACCACGCTGTTCTTTTCAAACTAGGCCAGCCTATTCCCATATCAAGAGCCTTCACGGAATGATTAATGTTCCCATTGCATCATCTTGACTTAGTTCAAATATAGACGAATGCTAAGTACATGCAAGGGCTTTTCATTCCCTAGGACTTAGCTTAAAAGTCAACTCTTCTTTGCAACTTTCCCTGACCTTCCTACTATCCCAGACAGAGTTAGCCACTTTCTCCTCTGTGTTCCTGCAGGACTTCATGCAAATAGTATCTTAAAAGATCTTGCCACTTGGCTTGGTGACCTGGCACTATTTATTCACATGTCCCAGGAGATGTTAAGTCCCTTAAGAGGAAGGGCAATGTATTCTTCTTAGCATAGTACCTACCACATAGTAGGTGCTCAATAAGGGTTTACTGAGTCAAAAAGAAGGCTTTAAAGTTAAGTTATATTACATGTTCACAATATCAGAGTACTGCTTAACTTCAATGAAACTAAGATAAAAAGTGTCAAAATGCAATTATCAAATTCTAGTTGAGATAGTACTTTTAAAAAGGGACCTGGAAGCCTTTGAGGTATAGTTCCTGAACTCTACATAGTATTATTTAGGAAGCTTAACTGTGCAGTGATTTTTTTAAAGACTTTATTTATTTATTTATTTTTGGAGAGAAGGAAAGTGTGGGAGAAAGAGAAGGTGAGAAACATCGATGTGAGAGAGAAACATCAATCAGTTGCTTCTTGTATGCATCCTGACCAGGACTGAACACACAGTCCAGACATGTGCCCTGACCAGGAAGTGAACCTGTGACATTTTGATTTATGGGACCAGGCTCCAACCAACTGAACCACACTGGTCAGGGCTGGGATGTTGTTTTAAGGAAGGAATTAACTCCACCAATTGACAATGCCAACACAAGAAAAGGACTTTGAAATCATGCAACTCAGCAATGTCTATTTCCTTTCCGTGCTTTGCCTCCTTCATGGTATCAACCATGAGTTTAAATTACATAATTTTAATGTTTTCAGGCTCCTTTCCTATTTCATTTATTAGATTATCAGTTCCAAGAATGCTGAACCCTTACTATCATGTTCACGTTGTGCTCCTCCTTCCTAAAATAATGCTGGAGGCATAGGATTTTCTTAAGAAAGATTCATTAGGTGGATGGATGGATGAATAGACAAATGGAAGAATGAATAATGAGTGAATGAATGACCTGAGCGGGAGTGGAGACTTGTAGGACTTAAGTATCCTTGTTCCCAGTCCAGTGTCCTTTTTATCCCAGAACACGGTCCCATCCTTATGTGAAATAGTGCAGGTCCCTAGAATTGAGCCTCAAAAATCTCTAATTTATCCTTTTTGGGGAATTTCTGTTGTACATCCTCATTAGATGTCAATGTAGGATGGCATCAGTCAAACATTCAGAAGCATGAAACAGATGATCTAGACCAAGACTCAGGAATCCATGGGACCCTGGTCCAAATCTATTCCCAGTTTCTTCTGCAGTGTTGGTCAAATTGCTCTCCTTTTTGGGTACGTGACTGTCTTATTTGTATAGTAAATTTGTTAAATGAAACAACTCCATACACTTTCTGATTTGTAGCTCCAACACCCTGAGATTATAAGTTGGGTGTGGCGATAGAGGCAGAGGAGAGGGGATCTGTCCTGAACCACTACAAGGACATACCAATTCTTTGAATAATTGGCTCAAGCTTTAGCTCAGCTTCAAGGAGAGAAGTGTTTTGGCACTTTTATAAGTATTCTCACTTTATTAATTTGAAACTTCAAGAAGATTTCTAAGTGGTAATGCAAATGGTCTCTGATTAATACCGGGGAATATTCTTTGAGCTTCCCATGCATTACCATCTGTAACTGTAATTGTCTCTTCAAAGAAAATGTACCTCTTAATTACAAGGTCACGCACGGAAAAGTAAAACTGAATCTAGCATGTGGAATGCATAAGAGATGTGTGAGTGCCTGAGGTGTGTGCACTGTGAGCATTTCATGTGCATTTGTCTAATTTTAGGAAAATGAGTCAGGAGCCCTTTAAAATCCTTCCCAAGATTGCATGACCCGAATTATACTAAAAAGTTTAATGAAAACCCAGAGTTAAGATAACCCAGCAAAATCAATTTCCAAAAGTTGCCTTTGCGGCTGAAACATTTGAACACCTGTTTTTAAACCTTCCAAATGCTCATCTGCAGTGAGGTTGCTGGTGTTTCTTCCCCTGGGAAGAGAGTGTGGGGTCCCTTGAGGAGGGTGACTATGGGGTAAGGGAAGCCACATGGTCTGGGTGTCTCATCCATGAGTGGATCAGAGGAAGCCACAGCACTACAAGTCCCTTAAAGTGTCAATGGGAAAATAACTATAGAAGTATTTTGCTTTGCAACCTTTCTCTGTACTATACATAGCCCCTCAAAAAAAAAAGAAGTGAGGGGAAAGTAAGTCCAGGACTTAACACAGGCCATTTTCTGTTTCTGGCCTCAATTTCCTCACCTGTGGACTTGAGAAGATGTTGTGAGGGACATGGAATGGCTTAATCTCAGCATTAATGAAATGTGGGAGCAACTCCCGGCAGTGAAGACTGCAGAGGTGAGACTCGGCCTCCTGAGGTCAGTAGGATGCACTTTCCTGGGCAAAGAAAAGGCATGTCCCTGACAGGTGAAAAGGGTTGACACGCCTAAGATTCACCAGGGAACTGGGTGAATTCATGGTGAGTGGGGAGAATATCAGCTACAGCTGTGGGAATGGCCCCACGGTCCTCTGGACAGGGACCTCAGAAGAGGGCACAATGACGCTAGAACCTTCCGGTGAAGCACTGTAGTCACTCTTTGGCCCAACAGACTTACCTACTCTCATTTGCTGAGCCCCATCTTCCTATCCCAACCCACCATTTTCCAAAGTGAGGGAGAAGCATTCATGTGAGCCAGATGGGTATTTGGCAGTTGCTACCATGGAATTTGAGTTTGAGGAAGCAGATATTACTTGGGTGCTTTGGGGGGCAGTAAGTACAGTGGGAAGACAGTAGGGATTTACCTTCTCCTCCCTCCCCTTGATTCTTTGTTCTGCTAAGGGTTGATTTCACAGCCCTTGAAGAAGTACTAACTCAGACTCTCCCACTCCTCCCCTCTTGGTTCAGCCTCCTCAGACCTTCGGAAATTTACACAAAAGACTCAAATGCATTCAGTTTCTGGCCTTACCTCCAGGCCTAGTGGTACAAGCAACCTCAAGGTCAGACTATCTGTGAAAATGCCATTGGTTTTTCTGAGTGGACCTAGAAAAAGAACCACACTAAAATGACGAGATGAAGACAAAAGCTGGTTTTGATCCACGTGGTAGTTTTCCAAGTGGTTCATCTGAAATTTTTGTTACATATTTCCCCAACTCCAAATTCACTCTTAAAAGATAAATCTCCTATGTTTCAGATGATAGATGTCTGCCTTTAAGTGTCTCTGAAGCCAGTATCAACCAGATTAGGAACATCCGTTTTGATTAATTTTAAAATGGGTTGAGCTCGTGTTCTGCTGCCTTTTTCCTGCCCTAGAAGACCCCTGGCTACCCATCCATTATTCTTCAGAATATGACTGAGCATAATGGTCTCCTTTTATGCCAAATCTAATCTAAACTATACCAGTTCCTTTCGTTCTTCCTCATTATTCCCTTTAGAGCCATTAATTATTCCTGTCGACCCTTCCCTAGATCATGTCTAGATTTCTTATTTTCTAAGTCAAAGGATCCCCCCAAAATAACTCCTCTGGCTAAAATCAACTGTACATGAATTAGAGCTTCTAGCAATGAAATTCTTCTCTACCCTGTGACTGATACATAACTTGTGGTCCACTATCTCTGAACTGTTCTTATTAAGTAAACAGTTTTTCCTCATTCTGGAATGATGACTTTGTACTTTCCCTAATGGCCTTCACCTATCCATTTGGCCAGCCCCAAGCACCAAGAAAATAACTAATTATAATCCAGCTTTTCCCAAGGGCTTGCTTTCACATCAGTTTATATCAAAGGCTAATATAATGACTATAGCTGCCATTCAGGTATCTAAGATGTTACTTAAATTCCCAAACACCCAAACTTCCTCCAATTCACTCAAAGGGGAAAAGAAGAGCCCCTGAAGAGCCACCAAGTACCCAACCAAGTTCAGACTCAAGTTTCTGAGAGCCATGTGAGTACATGAGCAGCTCTGAAAATGAGCGTTTTGGTCTCAAGGACCAAGGGATGGAGAAGGGGAAATTTTGACTAGCAGGAGAGAGGGGGTGATCTACTGAGGGTAAAATGGACCAGTCACTTCAAAATTGTCCTTTGACAATTAATAATAAGCATGGCAACATGATAATATCACTCTACACAGTATTATACCATGAGTCCTTTCTTCTCCTGGGAACCTTGAGTTTATTACAGTCACTTTGGTAATTAACAAGGCTGCTGATGTTAGGTAGACAAGGCACTGACCTTGGTATCAATTTTCTGGTGCTACCATTCTTTAGGGCTTGACCTTGGACAAATCACCTTATCTCCCTGAGCCTCAGCTCCCTCATAAGGATGATGGATATGACAATACCTGTGTCACAGGGTTGTTGTGCTACTCAAATGGGACTCAGGATACCACAGCCCTTTGGAAAGTAAAGTGCTACATAAACTGAAGGTATTATTATTGCTAATAACTGTTATTATTCCATTATCCCTGCAAGGCATATAAAGGGATGACTATTACAATACCCATTTTACAGATGAGAAAAGAGAAGTGCTGAGGCCCAAGGGACTGTAATAATAGAAAAAATCATGAGCTTCAGAATTAGGTGGACTCAGATCTCATTTACTAGCTGTTAAACCTGGGAGTGGTTACTTAATTTCTCTAGACTTCAAGTGTCTTCTATGAAATTGTTGTGTGCATTTTGGGGGGGAGAGTAACTGCTTGAAATAACACAAGTAAGATACCTGATATATTATCCAGCACTTGAAGAGTGTTTATGAAATGGCAGCTGTTGTAATCATTGAACCAGGGCTTTCCTACAGAGCAGCCTTGTTTCAGCCATCCTTAGTTTATTGAAACTTTTAGAACTCTACTTCATTAATCTATCTTGTCATTGTTTCTGAAAGATCATGATGTGCACAGTCCTCAGCTACTTTGATTTCTTGAATCAATTTTTTTCTTGTAAAACACTAATAAAAATTAGAGAGGCAGTTACACAAGAGAAGGTTTAGGAGATTGTCCTTTAGTTTGACAAGCATGCACCGTTTTTCCTTCAGATAGCTATAGGCTCTTACAGCAATGTTTAATGACCAGGTTAATTGATGGTGACCATATATTATGCAAAACAAAAGGTTTTCCCCCACGATTTAAAAATAAGTTTTTTTTTTAAAAGGAAAAAAGAATGTGACATGAAACATGATAGCTGCAAGCCAGAGGGCTTGGAAGAGAGTGACAGGGTGTTCCAACTCTTCTTCCTCTGGTCTTTCCAAAACAACAGAAAGGAAGACAGGCCTTAGCTGAGACTGAATGAAAGTGAGGACAGCCCACAGTTCTGGGCACTGTGACTCTCAGATCCCATCTTTTGACTGTCTGGGTTCCCCACACTCGCCCCATGCTAATGTGAAGAGGTGAAGCCAGTTTTCAGAGAACTCTGGGTTGCCAGTAAGAAAATTTTGTTTAAAACCTGTTCTGAACTTCCTAGAGAAAAGGAGTTTTAGTTATCAACATCTATATACAGCCCAAAGCAAGTAGCCCCACTCTGATCTGGGCAAAGGAACTGTGTGTCTCTCTTTGTGTGCACATGTGCATGTGTGCGTTTATTTGTATGTTTGTGGGTGTGCATGTACACACAAGTATTTAGAGCATATTCCTCACTTAAAATAAGAATCATAAAGTCTTTTCCACCTGCCTCAGAGACAAGTTACTAGATTACAAAATCACAAAATCACACAATCAGAATGGACTTATAGCTGCTAAAAACATTCTTCTTAGGAAACCAGGAGGCTGGAGATCCTAACCACAACTCTGTGCCCCAGAGTTTCTCATTTAAGTGGTCTAAAGAAAGACCTGGGCATTAGAATTTTTGCAAGCCCCCCAGTGGTCCTAAGGGATAGCTGAAGTGGAGATCCATAGGCTTTCTACTTCAGAGAACTCAAGTGGAGTCCTTCCTAGTCTCTGCCTTCAGTACCTCCTTTCCCAGTGGGCATGGGAAGCCTGCAAATAAATTCTTATCTTAGAATGTGCCAATGGCTGAAGGGCAATTCTGTACTAGAAGCTGTTGAATTAAATAAAGAGAAAGAAAACTTTCTCTGCTTGAGCAGGTTGTTCAGGGTGACTATACAAGGGCTGTGCCATGAGTTCCACTTTCACATGCAATTCAGAATAGACCAGGCAGAGCCAGGGAGGCCTACCAGCCCAGAGAGCAAACAGTCAGTCCAAAGATGCAGTGTTATAAATGGGGAAACATATTGGGGAATTTTCCATATCTAAGAGCAGAAGTGATATATGCTGCAAGATGGTGGAAAATGGTGCCGAGAAGGCAATCTGACCTGCATTCTTGCTTAAGAGGAGAGAGCCACTCTCCGATACTTTATGGAAGAAAGGATCCGAACCATGGCCAACTGAAATAATGTTAAAGACAGTTAAATGTTATGGACTCCACGGACTCAAGTAGCTGGAGTGGATGGTTGAGATGAGTCGTTCTTCAGGTGTGGCCTCCCTGCCAGCATCATCGGCACCACCTGCCTGGGAATGCATTAGAAACACAAATCCTCAGGTCCCACCCCAGAAGTACTAGATCAGAAACTCTGGGGGTGAACCCCAGTCTCCTATGGTTTCATAGACCTTCCTGGTGATTCTGTTGCGTGCTACAGTTGGAGGACTATTTACTGGTTTATGGAAAGTCCCCAGAGGGAGCTTCCCCCCACCCTCCCGCCCCCAGCCCCTGCAGGATACAATCCACAGAGGATGAGGGAAGGGGGGTTCTTGGAAAGTACATTTTACTTATTGGCAAATAAACATGGGTACTGACATATTCAAGGGGCCTTAAGTCCTAAGGTGCTTCCCCTTGTGGAAGACTGAGCTCTGCCAGCAAAAACAGTGCTGCCTGTTATAGCACAGGTGCTTCTGCCTGACACTGGAGAGTAGGAGGCCTCACACAAGGCACCAGGGCAGGCCTGGGACCTCCCCCTGCCGCAGCCTGCCAAGCATGCCTATGGGTCTGGAAATCAGGACAAGGCAAGATTCCCACGTACAAAATTAGATCTTGGAAACAGGTTAGTTATCTTGGACACACTTAGCCCAGAGGAATGTTATCACTATACAGATCTACACATAGATCTATATGAAACTGAACTGAAACCACACAGTCTCTCAAAGAAAAAGCCACCAGCCAGAGAGAGTAGAGGAATTAAAAGATGCCTGCGGTATTCCTCGTACAGAAAAGTCAGGATCTGGGTTTCTGCAGATTGAAACTGAAGTCAACCTCTTCCCCCAAATTGCCACATTCTATTTCCCCTCTATTTGGGGTCTATATTGCAGCCTCCAGGGGACACTTCCAGCTGTGCAGGCCCTTTGCAATCACCTGGGGGAAAGATGTCACACAAAGTCCAAGAGCCAGCAGCCAGTTGCAGTATTTTATTTTTCAGAGGAGGACTATAATTACCCCCACAGAATAAATGAATCAGCAAAGCACTGTGGTGTTGCCTGACAACTACAAAGGAAGCCCAGGAAGTTGTGTAAATATTCTTTTCCTTCAGCTCGGTCATTAACTTTTAGCACTCACTGTTTCGCTACCTCCCTTTCCACGTTGACCTGCCACTTCTGTGGCATAGGGGGAAAACACAAGAGGTTTAGAACTGGATGGACCTGTGCGGGTCCATCACTCACCAACTGGGTGACCTTGGACAGGTCCTTTCACGTCTCAGAACCTCGGTTTTCTGTGGAAGAGAAAATCAGAACCTGGCATTTTCGTAAGGATTGGGAAACATGCACCTCATGAGAAACTAGGAAATCAGCCCGTGTGCTTGGTATTTTGCCCTTCTTCAAGGTTGGGCCGAGTACCTGAGACCATTTATGTGAAAGGCACTTTGTATGCCGTGAATGGGTTACACGTGTGTTGGTTCTTACTCTTCTTTCTCTCCCCTTTCCTAAATTTTACCTCCAAGCTTTTGTTTATTGTAGCTTTAGTTTTTACAGGAATTACACAATGCTAGCTTTAAAAAACCCACCCACCAAGTCTCCTGGCCCCAGCTAGGTGTGTCACATGCGTTATCTCATTTAATCCTCATAGTGATAGGCTAACTCTCCTCTTATTTTTCACAAGTAAGCAAAGGCGGCTCCAAGGAGTTGCCTGTAGGTTTGAGTGGGAGCTCCGAAGTTGATTATTGTTAAGACTAGCCTTTGAGCCCAGCTCAGTCTGATGCTCCATCTTGGCTTCTTAGAGAGGCCTTCAGCTCCTTAGAGCCCAATTGCCATGTTGTACCCCTGAAAGACTTCTCCAAGGCCACAGAGCAAACGCAAATTACATTTGCAGGGGTACTGACATATTCAAGGGGTATTGACATATTCAAACTCCACCTACTGATGCTCAGGCTCCAAGTTCTCTGTTCCCACAGTGTGTCAGTCACACTTTCCTATCCCAGGAGAGCCAAGATCTAAACCCCCCTTTTCCAAATTATCATCCCGAATCTCTAGTCTGACAAGACAACAACAACAATAAAAACCCCACAAACTCAAAACACCAAAAAACTTCTTGGAGGAGGTTACTTTCCTTATGGAGTTTCTAACTCCAGAGTGGGACAGGGAGCATGGTGGGGTACAAGTAAGGGGAGATGTTCAGAAACTTAGATCCTGTTTATCCACCTGTCATTCTTTTAGTCCCTGAGGCCATACTATCCATTTAGGAAGATTAAAACCAATGGGGGCCTGGGACAGGGAAAGGGGAGCTAAGGGGGAGGAGATAGAGGCAGGAGGTGGGGAGATAGAGAAAGAAAGAGAGAAGAAAGTGGAAATCTCTAAACACTAGAATAAAGAACCTGAGACCACTCATTCTCAATCAGGTCTCACTTCTTAAAATCAAGCTGCTTCTTGGGAAACCAAGGGTAGGTGAAGCCAGCCTGGGCGATGCGTTGGTTGTGTGTGTGTGTGTGTGTCCATGAACCTGGCTTTTCTTTCCAGCATTCTCAGGTGCACTGGAGGCCCTGGGAAGAGAGAGGGCTTTTTCAAAAGATGCTTCCACCCTCTAATCCCTGTGCCTACAAACCAAATATTGATCTATTTAGTAAATCAGCCTGTGGGAGGAGAGATTGTAAAGCCCTGTTTACTCAGCAGTTGGGCCCCCCTGACAGCTGTTCAATGGGGGATTATGATGTCACAGTGGTGAGTACACTATAAACAAGGGATAGGGGAGAATAAAGCATGAAAGGAAGCTGTGGGGCTTGTTACCAGGCAACACAAAATATGTAATCTGAAACCCTGACAAGCATGTAAATTTCCTTGCAAGCCTCCCAGATGTCCTCACTTTATGGCCAACACACAGTTTCAGTTTCAATTTGTTTATTTCCCCTTCTTCAGTCACAAACGAGGAGCTGAGACTGTTGGAGAGAAAAGAAAGCAAAGAAAAATGGAGGAAAAGAGGAGGGCTTGTGTTTTCTTCATTGGATGTAAGCAGTCCGGAGAAAGCTCAGAAGCTTGATCTCTCTCTTCAAAGAGATTTGGTGGTCATTGTCCAAGGAGAGAGCTAAGGCAGGTCAATAAGCCAGTGGCAGCTAAGAAAGTGAGTGAGGAGAGAAACAAACAAACAAAAAAACAGACAGAGAGAAAAGGAACCAAAAGAAGTGAAAGGGTGAAACTGGTTAAATGGGGAAAAGAGAAGATGACTCTACTGAAGGATCAGCCCCCAGAACCTAGAGGGGCCCAGGAGTTCCCACTGCCACGGCCCCACCTAGTGGTTGCCCCACATCGGGCATATCTAAGGTGATGAAGCCCTCCGTAGCTCCCAGCAGCCCTTGCCTTTCTGTAGGCAGCTTTATCAAAAAGTTCTTATGAGCTGAAACCATCTCCCCTGTCCTAGATGCTTTCCCTCACACCACAGACAAGTAACGTCATGGCTCACAGAGATTTCCAAACAATGACCAGGATACCATGTGTTCTTCTCCTAGATTCTCATCCCAGCAAAAGCTCTCTTTCCCAGTGGTTTTGTTGTTGTTGTTCTAGATGAAATTGTTTCTTGCTCAACACCCTGAACAGTTTTCAATTTGTCCATGTTCCTCTTAGAATCTAGGATTAAACTAGACACATCCTCTCAGGTGAGATTTGACCTCACAGATCTAAGAAAAATCAACCACGACTCCCCTCCCGGCCTCCCTGGCCATGGTCCTGTCTTCGGAGAGCTATGGAGGTGTGCCAGAGCGGGCTCAAGAGAGCTGACTGTTAACTTCTCGGGAATTCTGCAAGCTGTTTTTCAAACTGCTGACAGCTTGAAATCTACCGTGGTAACAGTATTTACACCACAGATATTGGCAAACATAGATCAGGACTTCCTGGCCCGGCCCCATCCTCCAAGAGCCAGTTTACCAGCACACTGCTAATCCTGACCAATCACATCCAACTTCTTTAGGGATTCCGTGATTCCCGGAGGATCTGCGGAAACCTATACCCAGAGAGCTCTCCACACCACAGACCTCCACGCAAGAACTACAAAAGAAGGGTCTGTTAGATCTAAAGAACATGGAAAAGGATTTTCATTCCCCTTGACCCTCCTCCATCTGCAGCGATCACCTTTGCTGATTGAGAACAATGCTCTTGGGACTGATTCACATTATGGCCACAAAAGTTTCCACGGGACATTACAGAGACAGATGCTGAATGACCAGGCTGAGAAAAAAAAGGTTCACTGAACTGAATTGTGGACACTGCTGCTGCTGCTATCGGAACAAACACAGCAGCTGGGACAATAATGACTTTTCTGCAAACGTGGGACTTCTGTCAAAGTTTTTTTCTCCTAAATTCTAGTAATAACTGTCTAGAATGACAGTTTGGTGACAAGGCTGAATTCCATTTGGCTCAGCCACTCCCTTGGTGTTTGAGTGGAAGCTCCTCTCTGTCCCCCTCTGGGCCTCGGTTTCTCTCACTGTCAGCAGTGTGGGTTAAGTCTCTGGGGCTTTAGCTCCAGATGACGTTTGCCGCTGTCCCTAGGATGGGCCGCAGCGCTGATATCCTTACAGGCGTTGTGAGCAGAACTCAGCATTGGGTGAGCAGCGTTTTTCCACAAGTTAAATCTCACTGTGTTTCCTTGCTTGCTGTTTCCACTCCTCCTGTTGTCCAGGGGATGGTTTGTTTGTTGTGCCTCTCCTCGGATGCACTACAGATGCTGATGAGATTGCCCTCGATATTGCAGCCCTGGGCCATGCTATCTCGCAAAGAATCTCACCCAAGTACAGGCTAATTTTAAGTCACTTCCCAAAGCCAGACAACCAAGCCTCAGATAGAGCAGAGGTCTGGGGGAGCCTGAAAAGCTTCCATCCCTTTGCAAGGATTTGCTCTTTTGCTCTTACCTAAGACTTTCTCGAGAAAAAATGGAAAAGGGATTTTTTATGACAACCTAGAAAGCATCTCAGTGCTGCTATTCTGCATCCTCAAACCATATTCCTTTCCAAAGCCCAGGTTTTGAAGTAAGAGAGTTCAACAGCACTAGCCAGCCTACTCTGATCACCTCTTCCAGCATGGCTCCAGACATCCTGGCCTCCTGGTCAGCATTTCTACACTTCTTGCTCCTACCTTCTGATCATTCTCCCCAAGCGTGTCCCTGCAACTTGATTCCCTTGGGTGTCTGTTCAGATCCTCCCAAGCTTCCTTCTGAATACTTGTATAAATAAATAACCCCTCTACCCATCCCTCTCTAGTCCCCTCCAGGTTTAATCCACCCCTGTAAATTGTGACTATTTGACCATGATATATTTACCTGTATTTAACCTTCCCCAGAATGTTAGCTCTATGAGCACAGGCTTTGTTTTTTCCAATTATAAGTCTCCAGTGCCTGGAATAGTGTCTGGCACCTAACAAATACATGATAAATATTTGCTGAATGAATGAGTGCATAAATGGGCAATCCTCATTATTCACAGATTCTATATGTGTGAATTCACATGCCCCCTAAAATTTATTTGTGACCCCAAATCAATACACACAGAAAGTTCATGGTCATTCTCAGACATGTGCAGAATACTGAAAAATTTGAGTTATCCAACCTGGCCTGTTTCCAGGTGAGGTAGAGCAAGGTGCTACTCTGTCTTCCTGTTTTAGTTCTTATCTTGTGAGCAGCTATCTTGTTTGTGGTCTATTTGGTGCCATATTTTTTACATCTTTGTGCTTTTTGTTGGTGATTTTGCTGTTTAAAATAACCTCCCAAGCACAGTGCTGAGTTGGCATCTGGTGTTTCTAAACACAAGAAGGTAAGGCTGTGATGCACTTTGCAGAGAATATGCATGTGTTAGATAAGTGTTGTCCAGGCATGAGTTTTGAGCCACTGGCCTGAGTTCAATGTTAATGATTCACAATATTTATTAAGTGTCCTTAAACAGAGATACACATAAAGCAAGGTTTTACATAATGATTAATTGATAAAATATTCTGTGACCAGAGGCTCATAGGAGCCCTGGTTTACTATTCCCTAATTCAGTGTTGGCAGACTTTATAGACCATAACTACCATGAATAATGAAAACCATTGATACCTGGGTTTGAATCTTGAGCACAAACCCATTCATAGCAGTGGTGGTCTGGTGAGTGACTGTCACTCTCTGAGTCTTACGTTCCTAATTTACAAATTGATAATGGTAGTACCTATCCTCACCATTGTTCAAAAGAATAAGTGAGATGATCAATGGAACAAAATTCTTAGGACAGCACCTGACCCACAGAGGGTAGACTGCAGACAATCTCTCCTCTTGCCCCTCACTTATTCCTATACATATTTACCATCCACAGAGCACATACAGTTTGCTTTCTTGTGTTGTAAAAAGCATTTCCCCTTGTCATCCTCAGGACTTTGAAACCACTCACTGACTGTCCCGATCATTCTCCTGCTGTTGGGCACTGAGCTGACATCAGAGATTGAATGATACCATGAGAAACCTTTTCTGTTAATGTAACTATTCCTCCTTCTGAAGTAGTTCATTCCTTACAGTAAACTTCCAGGAGTGGAATTACTAATCCAATGGATACAAACAATTGTACAGCCCTGAGTGCAGGTTTCGATAGTGGTGATAAAAAGATACCTCTTGGCAGACACTCAGCTGTGGGTGCGCATACCGGACTTAAAGGCTCATATGTGACCCACCCATCTTCCTGTGGTTTTCAACTTCTTAGAACATTCTGACCTGGGAGAGGCCTGGGTGATCACCTCATCATATCTAGGAGGGAAGCTGAGACTTGAGAAAAGAAGTGAGCTGTCCAAGGTGATATGAACAGTCAGCACCAGGCAAGGACTGGACCCCAGGTCCACTGGGTCTCAGATCAGTGTTCTTCCCAATACCCTGAGCCAGATGAAGAGTACCGTGCTCCTACCAGGTGTAGTTAATACTGCTTCCTGAAGCTTCTAGGATCCATTGGCTCAAGGACCAAGAATGCAATGGGGTTCATTTCCTACTGACAAATTTAAACATACTATTCTGTTTATTTCTTCTCTTTAACTTCTGCATTGACCTAGTGACAAGCAGGCTAAAGAAGAGGCTCTGTGCTCTTCAGTGTCAGAAAGACCAAAGGCAGATCTGAAGCTAACCAGCAGAGCTCTGTCCCAGCACCTGTCATTTAAACTCTTGTCACCTGTTTCCTGTAGGAGTGACAGAGACTGCAACTTCCCCCCTGAGATTGTGAAGTAAATACTGAGCCATATTTTTCTGATATGAAGATAGTAGGTATAAACCATCCTGATAGTAATTAGTGGTTCCTAGAGAAGGACAGGGCCTTGGGGGGTCATAGGAGTCACCTGCTCCAGGAGCACAATTTTCAACCCACTGCAGAACTTAGCTGTCTGCTTCACCTTGAAAAGCTCCTGATGGTGTCAAAATAGAACAGTTCAGGTTTTACATGGAGCTTTCTTTAAAAATATATTTTATTGAGTATGCTATTACAGTTAGCCCATTTTTTCTCCCCTGTATTCCCCTCTTCCCTGCACCCTCCGTCCCATGATAATCCCCGCCACCTTCTGCCCCAGCTGAGTTGATGTCCGTGGGTCATACATACAAGTTCTTTGGCTTCTCCATTTCCTATACAATTCTTAACCTCCCGCTGTCTACTTTTTAGCTCACATTTATGCTTCTCATTTCCTGTACTTCCCCCCACCCATTCTCCTCCCCTTCCCTGCTGATAACCCTCCATGTGATCTCCATTTCTGTGATTCCGTTCTTGTTCTAGTTGTTTGCTTAATTTGCTCTTGTTTTTTTAGGTTCAGTTGTTGATAGTTGTGACTTTGTTGTCATTTCTTTGTTCATATTTTTTATCTTCTTTTTCTTAGATAAGTCCCTTTAACATTTCATCAAATAAGGGCTTGGTGATGATGAACTCCTTTAACTTTACCTTATTTGGCAAGCACATTATCTGCCCTTCCGTTCTAAATTATAGCTTTGCTGGATAGAGCAATCTTGGATATAGATCCTTGCCTTTCATGACTTGGAATACTTCTTTCCAGACCCTTCTTGCCTGTAAGGTGTCTTTTGAGAAATCAGCTGATGGTCTGATGGGAACCCCTTTGTAGGTAACTATCTCCTTTTCTCTTGCTGCTTTTAAGATTGTCTCTTTATCTTTAATCTTGATTAATGTCATTATGATGTGCCTTGGTGTGTGCTTCCTTGGGTCCAGCTTCTTTGGGACTCTCTGAGCTTCCTGGACTTCCTGGAAGTCTATTTCCTTTGCCAGATTAGGGAAGTACTCCTTCATTATTTTTTGAAATAAGAAGTTTTCGATTTCTTGGTCTTCCTCTTCTCCTTCTGGCACCCCTATGATTCAGATACTAGAATGTTTAAAGTTGTCCTGGAGGTTCCTAAGCCTCTCCTCATTTTTTTGAATTCTCATCTCTTCATTATGTTCTGGTTGAATGTTTATTTCTTCCTTCTGCTCCACATCGTTGATTTGCATCCTGGTTTCCATCCCATCACTCTTGGTTCCCTTTATATTTTGCTTTATTTCATCTTTCATAGCCTTCACTTTTTCCTCTAATTTGCAACCATACTCAACCATTTCTGTGATCATCCTGATTACCAGTGTTTTGAACTCTGCATCTGAAGGTTGACTATCTCTTCACTGCTTAGTTCTATTTTTGGAGCTTTGATCTGTTCTTTCATTTGGGCCATATTTTTTTGTCTCCACATGTCTGTTATGTAGTAAGGGGCAGAGTCTTAGGTATTCACCAGGAATGGTAACCCACTTTGCTGTGTTGTGGCATTGTATGTGGGGGAAAGGTCCAAGAAGAAACAATGCTGCTTGCTTGGCTCTTGACTGGCTTTCCGTTGCTTCCTCAGCTACCCACAAGCAAGTTGGGCCCTTCTGGTGCTGATTCTTGGGTAGGTGGGCTTGTATACATTCTAGGGCACTGTGGGTCTCTCTAAGAACACTCCTGTGAAGCTGGAAATTTCTCCTACCACTGCAGTTCCCACAGGTTTTCACAGCCAGAAGTTTTGAGGTTTTATTTCCCCATGCTGGAACCCTGAGTTGTATGAGCTGTCTTGCTCCTCAGTTGTTCCTCCTGGTTTACCTGCACACAAATGTGGGACCATGCAGTCTGCTAGCTGCCACCTTCGTGCATATCCTCTCCACTCAAGCTGCCCATCTCTGCCCCTCCTACCAGTCTGGATAAATGTTTCTTCTTTAATTCCTTGGTTGTCAGACTGCCACACAGTTTGATTTTCTAGCTGTTCTGGTCACTTTTTGTTTTTGTCCTTTTTTGGTTGTGCAAGGAGGCAAAGTATATCTACCTATGCCTCCATCTTGGTGGAAGCCCTTACATGGAACTTTTCTGATTTCAGAAAAGACCATTCTTACTCAATTCCAACCAAGAAAAAAATTCCCAGACATTTCAGAAAGCAGTCTTCATGCTGGGCCAAGAAAGCCAAAATCCTCAGGTTGATATTGAGTAAGAGAAGTTTCTCAGTAATGTGTCTCACTTATTATGATCTTGGGTTGGGATGGCCTAATCTACCATCAGAATTGAACTGACATTACAATAGACTGCTCACTTTTTCTCTATAGAAGTTTGCAGCCTCTGTTTTGCCCAAGACTGTCTGTCTATCTTTACAGGTTATAGAAAGGAAGGAAGGATATCCTTCAAGTTCCACAGAAATGTCTTTTATAAAAGAAAATATACATTGACCATAAAAAGAAATATGTATCCTATTTTCTTAATGTTTTGTAAAAAAATGTTTTCTATTAACCAAAATCAAAGCCTTCTTTCCTTTCCATTTGGATGTGATTAAATGCCTTTTATTCCTATCAGCAACTGTCACGTATGTCTTGGATAAGGGATCAGCTTCTCCATGAAGCCAGTTCTGATTTTTCTATAAAGACACTCATCTACTCTAACATTGGTACAAGAATAGTAGCCAAGAGTTTAGCTATGTTTAATAAGGACCCATCAGCAACTATGTATCTAGCATCCACTGCATACTTAGCCCTATGCTAGGGAATGGGAGACGTATAAAGACTTGAACAAGAATTTCCTCAACTATGACTTAATTCCTCCTCTATGATAACTCCACCCTAGATCCTGTGCTTGATGATCCCAGAAGGGAGATGGACAGACAAGCAAAAATAAATTTTTGTATGATGTGATATAGCAAGAGTAAAAAGAAATCTGAGTTATAGAAATAATACTACAAGGCACAGAATTGTCAGGGAAGTGAAAGTGATCATAGAAGGCTCCACTGAGGAACTGGCCATGGACTTAGAGATTTTAAGAAGTAACAAAGAATACTTCAGACTAACACACATGACGAGGGAAAAGATATGGCAGCCAACTGGAACCTTCAATGTAAAGGCCTTGAAATGTCATCCACCGAGGGAGAGTACAAGAACATTAGATCGGAGATATAGGTAAAGGCCAGATTTGGAGAACTCTGAAAGGTATACTGAAGAGAGCAGGTACTGGAGATAAGGACATCTTGTAAGAAGAGGTGTCTTTGCCTCATGGAGTAGAAGTGAGGAAGGGTGAGCAGGAGAAACCATGTCAGGACATGTGACCACAGAAAATTGCCCCAAAGTGGAAGTTTTACATGGCATGTCAGCATTCCTTAGGGGAGATCAGGAAATGCCTGAGCCTGGTGACAAACTACAGGGTGGTCCTAGACTCCAACCTCTACTCTCTGAGCATTCCTTCCTTAACCGGTTCACACTCTTACAAAGTATAGGGAAGAAGACATTGTTCACAGGTTTCCTCTGGGCTTAATGGAGGCATGGCTTTTGGTCTGGAAAGAGGTGTTAGCAGAAATCAGCTCAGGCCAAGTTACACTCCATAGCAAGTGCCAAGGTGAGACCTCATGGCCACCAAGGACTCCAAGTTGGCAGCTGTCAATTAGAAGGCAGCTCTGCATGGAAGTATTAAGGATCCAGGGACATGGGCTTCCTCCTCTATGCTTCTAGAGGAAGCGGGACATAGAATGCTTGCTTGATGGGCTTCCTAAGAGGAAAAAAATGATGAGACCACAGTAGCATCCCAAGGCTGTGTGTGCTGGGGAAGCTTCAACGTGATCCTCAGCTGGCTAATTTAGCAAATTATGTGTACCTTCCTGAATAGTGTACCTAACTGGGAAAAGTGGAAAAGGAAAAGTACACAAACGAGGGACCAGACACCAAAAATTGGAGGAGAGATGTAGCTCCTATGACACATATACCTATATCCCCTCCTCTCTACCGATTAGTTCTATCAGATATCTCCCTAAAGAGGGACCAAGCAGACAATCCCATTCATAGTCCTGAATCGAAGTGATTGAGGCCCTATAAGACTAGGGTAACCTCACTGACCCTGCTGAATTCCACCCTACAAGTTCAGAAGGCATGAAGATAAAGTGGCTTTGGTAAACAAAAGACTAAACAATAGGGTAAACAAATAATGTGGTTTATAAACCATCATCTGTGATGCACCATGGAATATACTGGGAACATTGTTAAATCTTTTATTAGACCAGTCTTTGAAAGAGCATGCCTCGTTATTTGAATTTCAATTATTGTAACTCACATCACTGGATTCTTGTTATACCAGCTCTGCTACTCAAAAACATTTACAGCAATTGGCAATTTTTTTATTTGAAGGTCCACATATTACACTAAAAAGGATCAATAACTTCTATTAATCACTTATTTTGAACAAGACATGAATGGAGATAAATGTGGAAGTAAAATATGAACCTTTACATTCTAAAGGACAGATTTATCACCACATGAAAGCACAATGGGAAATTACCAGGTGGTTGAAATGACAATTAACTCCATCCTTAATAATTATAATTTGACAGACCGTAAATCAAGATGGCAGCCATCTGTAAATAAACACCCACAGAGCCAGCTGAATCCTGTTGCACAATAGCTTACCCTCATAAAACTAGCAAGCTACTTCTGACTAGTGAGCAAGGAAATCTCCTAAAGACCAGAGAGAAGCAAATTTTGGGGTCACCATGTTCTTGCATTTGTCAGCTGGACACAATTGAGGGCCCAATGTTGTTTTGTTTTTATTTTATTTTATTTTTTTCTAAGACAATTATTGTTATTTTCCACAAAAAAATAACTCATTTTAAAATATGAAATTATGATGTTTTGATTCAAGTGAGACTGTTTCCTGAAATAGTTCTACCCCAGGGCCTTATGTTCTTCTAAAGATGTCAGCCTTGACCACAGACCGACGTCTACAGAGTTTACTCCCCCACTTTCTTGAAACCTGCCCTCACTTGTCTTCCATTATGTTCCCATACTTCTGTTTTTCAGGATTCTTTCCTGGATTTGATAATAACAAAGGAGTTAGTGTCAACAACAACCTACATTCTTTGTTACCTTCTATTAATTGACGTCTTTGAATTATATTGATTAATCTTCTTAACAGTCCTCTGAAATGGAGATCTTTTCTTATAGTTACCCTTGAGAAGCGGAAGGACAGGAACCACACAATCACTTCCTGAGGGTCATAAAGCTAGTAAGTAGTGGAGCAAAGATTCTAACTCCAGTCTATAATCCCAGTCATTTGCTCTCAGGTCTCCCACTTCATCTGTACAGTCTTTAATTATTATTTTCCCAGGTTTTATGTGGGCCTTTCTTCTTCATTTCACTAAATATTGTTTCATTGATTCATCTTAGCTACTTCCATACATCTCTCACCTCATTGCTAAGGATTCCCAAATCTCTGTTTAACCCAGATCTTCCACCTGAATAGCAACATATCTTGTAGCAACATACCGCTATAATTCCCACCTGGATTCATTCTTTTATTCAGCAAATATCCATTGAGAAACTTTGTGGCCAGGCGCTTTGTGGCCAGGCACTACATACAGGGAACACAGAAAAGAATGATGAAAAATAAATGTCATCATGAAATATATACTATAGACTCAGGGTGGGTAGAGATAAACAACAGATAAAACCTCAAGGTATAATATAGAGTACGACAGACAGTAATATGTGTTAAAGAAAAATAATGCAGAGCAGGGGAGAGATTGGGAGGTCAGAGGTACAAGGCTGCTGCCAATGTAGATAAGGTCACCTGAGGAGATGTCACTGAGTAGATAACATTGGAGTGAAGATCTGAAGGTGGTGAAGGAGATGGTTAGGTGGGCACCTGAGGGGAAAAAGTCATTCCAGGCAGGAGAACAGTCATTGAAAAGTCTCATAGGCAGAAATGTAGCAGGCATGTCTGAGGAACACTAAGGAATCCATTGCGGCAGAGTGGTGACAGGGAGAGCTGGGCTAGAAGAAGAAGAAGAAGAAGAAGTCTGAGTAGCAATGGGGCCAAGGGTTGGAAGGGCTGGGCCGTGCAAACCAGCTGTGTAAATGCTTTGCATTTAACTCTGAGCAAGATGGATATCCTTGGGAAGTGTTGACAGAGGAGTCATGATCTGACTTTTTATAAGAGGACCACTCCTGGCTGCTGTGTGAAAACAGGCTGAAGGAGGGCATGGTGGAAAGCAAGAAGGCAGTTTAGAAGACTGTTTCAACACAGACTGACCTCTTTTTATTGTGATTTGCTTCATTGTGCTTCACAGATGTTGCATTTTTCACAAACTGAAGGAAAGACCCTCCACCTGCCACAAAAATGATAACCCACTTTATTGCAATACTCGCTCTAGCACGGTGTCTAGGATCACAATATCCCTAGGGTATGCCTGTAATCTCATAAAAGATGATGGATTCAATGAGATTGGTAGCCATGAAGAAGATGAGGAATGGCTGTGTGCTAGATATATTTGGAAGAAAAAGCCAACAGAACTCACTGAAGGATCAAAAATAGGATTAAGAGAGAAATCACATAGGACTCTAAAGAACAGAGTTGCCATTTGCTCAGAAGAGGAAATTTTTCAGGAAATAGGTCTGGAGGTGGGATTGGGGACAAAATTAGGAGCTTAGTACTGAATATTCCCAGATGACCTTTGTACACATGTATACAAAACAGACACATATTATTGCCAGTTCAAAACATACACACATACACACATACACACACACATTCCTTCTCCTGTATATTCCTCATCTCCATGTACAGCATCATTGTTCCATACAGGCATTCGTGCCAGATTTGGGGGCCGTTTTTGATGCTCCCCTCTCCCTTACTCCCACATTTAAGCACCCTCTAGATCCCCACTCTCAGTATTAAACAAGTTCTTGTTTCCTGAACACACCTTGTTCTTCTGTTCCAGGGCACTAATCCTTCCCTCAGTGTAGGTGATCCATCCAGTCACATCCCACCTCACCTTGCTTGGCCAGTATCATCTTATTCTTCAGAATGCAACTTAGATATCTCTTCTTCAAAGCCTTCTATGAGCCCAACCGTAAAATTAGCTGCTCACCCCTCTTACTCAATCATTACTTACTCATCAAGCCAACAGAACTTTGTCTACTATGGGCATTTGCTGGTACTCACTGCATATCATGCAAGTGGGAATGAAGAGAAATGAGGACAGAGGAGGAAAAAGGAATGGGGTTATGAAGGACCTTGAATATCATAAGAGTGTTGGCGTACTGAGTCCTGGAGTTGATAAGGAATGGTGGCACTGCTTGAAGAAGGTGAGGGGCCTGGTTTAATGTGACTCACTCCAGTGGCTATGTGAAAGGTGAGCTGCAGGGTAAAGCAAGCAGACAAGATGATCAGCTCCTGAAATAAGGTACAGATAATGGGGATGGACAGGTGAAAGAGACAGATTACTTTTCCAAACTAGACGGCATGGAGCTTGGGGATAGTAACATGTATTGAGCCTTGCCATTTATCAGGCACAGTTTTAAGAACTCCTGTATTAATGCATTTAACTCTATGAACCATCTCAAGCAGGATATGGTATTCTTATCCCCAGTGCACACAGAAGTTAAACTAGGACATAGATAGAATGAACAAGTTGCCCAAGTCACATAGCTGTCAAGTAATGGAGCCTGGATTTGAACACAGGTCCAGGACTCAAGCCCTCTCCCCTACCCTATGCCTTCTACAACATACTGCATTAATATAAAACTATATTTAGCTGCATGAGAACACTTTTGTAACCTATAGCAATTCAAACTAAATGTCTACTTCAGTATTTTTTCAAAATCACCCTTCCAAAATACATCATTCACAAATGGCACATACTATAAGTTGTGTTTATATGGATGCTCAGCCAGTATGTGATGTTTCTCTTAGTCTTTTTTTTTTCCTTCAGTCAAATGAGGGGAAACATCTCCCATATGGAAGCATTTCCACACGGCAAGTTACGCTGAAGGGGAATATTATACAATTTGCAAAGACTGTCAAATAAAATATAAATATGCATTCGAAAAATGATACGTGGAAACAAAACTATCTTTGTATTGGTGATTCATTCAGTCAATCATTTGTTCATTCAACAAACACTAAAACAGGCATCCGCTTTATGACAGAAGCAATGGTTACCAGTAAGAAAGAGAGAAATGAGTAAGACTAACTCCTTGTCATAAAGGAACTCACAGCCTTGTGATTTTATTTTTGAATGGTCACGTCTGGTGAAAATATCGCAGGTAACCCTCAGCAACCATCATAAAGATAAACAGAAGTCTGCACTTTAATTCAGATAGAGCTATGGTCTCTAGCCCAGCTCCACCTCTTACCAACTGGACATTTCAATCCATCTATCTGAGCCTAAGTTTCTTCAACTGGAAACAAAAACAAAAACAAAACGCTACCTTACAGGCTGTGAGAATTAGGGATAATGTCCGGCAGGTAAATGCTAGTTTGAACCAATGAATGGTTAAAATGAATGACTATGATGGATCCTTACTTTTCAGTCATCGGTCCCCTTTCCAAGGGTCCAGCCAAAATCCACAAGTAACCAAACATTCTCACCTTTTCCAAAACTAGCAAAAAACAACCACAAACCAAAACCTCCTTGAGGGCTTCAAGGAGGAAAGAAATCGCCCTAATCATCAGCAACTGACTTCGTCAAGTTTTTACAAAGGCAGTTGACGCCTTATCAACAGGGACTGCCCACCAGGTGGAAGGACACGGTTTTGAGCATCGGCCTGTGTCTGGGGAATGAAGCTTGCCAAAGAAATGGTCAAGGAACAGTTCCCTAAGAACTGTTCCACAGCGTGCCTGTGGAAGGGATAAAATGGGAGTTCTCCTGAAGATGTCCCAGAGGTTTTCTTCAGAAAAGTGAGTGACACCAGCAAAACGGTTGGTTCCTCCCTGACGAGGGGACCCCAATAAACAAGTTCCCAGGAAAAACACAGTCCCGCCCTTGGCTCCAGCTATGAGTCAACAGGGGACTCCCAGCAAGAACCCAGTAAAAGGAAAATGGTCAGACTGGTTCTCCCACCTCCCCATGGCACGCATCTCACCATATAAGGGATAACTGGTGGAGGGCTCACTGAGCAAATCACCAAATACCAAATCCATACCATGTGTCAAGCATTATGACAAGCTGTTTTCTCTGGGCAACTTGTTTAATATCTGCAGTCATTCAATTAGGTAGGTCATTATTATTCCCTAATATATTATTATTTCCTATTATTATTATTATTATAGGTAGTTATTACTATTTCCATTTTACTGGATCAAAAAACTGAAACTCAGGCCCTGGCTGGTGTAGCTCAGTGGATTGAGCACGGGCCTGAGAACCAGACGATCGCGGTTTGATTCCCAGTCAGGGCACATGCCTGGGTTGCAGGCCAGTTCCCGGCAGGGGATGCACGAGAAGCAACCATACATTGATGTTTCTCTTCCTCTCTCCTTCCCTTCCCCTCTAAAGATAAATAAATAAAATATTTAAAAAAAAAAACCTGAAACCCAGAAAGGGTGAGTTAGAACTCTCCTGAAGCTGTCCTGTCCAGAAAAGGCCCAGGATCTTAACATTAGTAGATGGATTTGAATCCAGATCTTTCTGACATGAAAATCGATGTTCATTTTATTACACCACTGTTTCTCAGAGTCAGATCTGAAATCCGTGGGCATAAGCTACCCCAAGACAAGTCTCTGCCCTTGTCTGTCTATACCTCCTGGGCCCCCAGGAGGCTGACCACAACGATGAGTATTCCCAGTCTCCTTTGCCCTCTGCCTTCTAGCTGGACTTGGCCAAATGGCAGCACCAGCAAGTCGTCAGAGGATGCAAGGAAAGTTGGGGGCATCTCCGCCCAGCCTTGCTCCACTGAGCCATGCTACATTCCTACAGCTATGGGTCCTATTGTGCCCATCCTTCTCCAGGGCACCAACCTGGAGCAGTAAGAGCTTCTTGATGTTGCCAGTTCCTGGATTCCTCACCATTTCTCATTGATTCCCTTACTCATGCCTCATAAATGTGCTGTTTACAACATTATATTCAGCTGAACCCTTTGGAGTGGGCTGTTCTGTTTTCTGCTAAGACTCAAATGCTACATATTGAGTTAAAAACCATTGTATGTTTGGTCCCACTATAGTTTAGATTCTTAAATTGGTCTTTGGGCATCTAGTAAATAGCATCAACTTGTGTCTCATGGAAATGAATGAGCTGAAACTGCAGGGAACACATTTTGTTTGGATTTGATGAGCTCGCTGGAGGGACAATAAACTCCCCACATGTTATTGGCAACCACTGTGGTGAATGAAACGTCCCAGTCGCACTTGGAATGTGGTGGCGTTTTTCCATGAAGCTGTACTACAAAGATGAAATGCAAAGAGTACGGAAGCACGCTTCACAGGGCCTGCAAGGAGGTCCTCTAGAATGTATACGAAATGGAGCTAAAACCTTTTGTGATTCCATCACAGAAAGTGGGGCTTCAGTGGGAAAAGCTGACGGAAATCCCTGGAGCTCTGCTGTCACTGGCTTTTGGAAATGATGAGCGAGCAACTTGAAACTGAACTGAGAAACGCTTTCGCTTTACTGGCCTTACTGAGGCTTTCACCAGCTCCTGCACCCTGGGAGTTTGTTCATGAAACAGCAATCAAAAGGGCCCAATGTGGGGGCTGCAGTCCTACTCAGTGGGTCTTCTAGGTGAAGGGTGAGGCTCTGTTACAGTACAAAATGAGATTTTTAGTTCCCTGTCCCTAAAAGTACGCCCCTCCCCCAAAAGAAAGTGCCCAGAAAAACAACTGCCAGGTACCTGTCCTGAAAATTAACTGCACGATCGCCATGTTCCCTGCCGCCACCTGCACGTAGAGACCAACCTCATGCTTAGTTATAGGCACCGTGCACAGGAAGTGTTTCTCTTTGGGAAGCTTTCAGGAAACAGCTTTGTTGTTGTTGGGGTTTTTCAGTCTTGCGGCTTTTAGCATTGTTGCAAACATGGTATTTCAATTTCTATGCAGACACCCTGAAGCTCTTGTTACAAGAGAATTATTTTTGCTTTTTTAAATCTGGCTATGAATCATTCAATATCCCTTGTTCTTTTTCCCCTGCCGAGCCCTTTAGGACTTGATGTCCACGGTGGAGCACACGGTAGATGCTCAAGCATTTCATGAATCTATTTGTATTTCTCATCTGTGGCAACTTTTCTTGTGGGGTGGGGACCAGGGTTCTGTCAAACATCATTGAGCTTCAATTGCCCTGAACATTGGAGGTGCTCTTTTTTCATCCATCTCCTAGCTGTATGGCTTCAGGGAAGTCACGCATCTCTGGCTTTCCCCATCCGCAGACTAGGGACATGAACCCTTGCTTCACTGCATCGCCGAGATGATTAAATACCACCATCTTTGTGAGGGGCCTAGCACAATGATGGGCATAGGGCAGAGCCTTCCTAAAGTCCAGCTCATGCCGTTCCTTCTGAATTGATGCCATGAAATTGATACCATTGATACACAGAGTGTCAATGGCATGAGGGAGGTTCCCTATTTGGAGGAAATCTGGATTTGGTGGACAATCTGATTTCACCTACTCAAAGCTTTGCTCATGTTTCAAACTTTGTTTCTGCACATGCTTTTTCAGGCTCCCCTAGAGGGCAGGTACGGTACTAACATTAAGCAGTTCACCGGTATTTGGTCACTCGGTATATTCCAGGTGACTAGTTTTACTTCTTATCAAGTTTTCCATCTCTGAATCCTCTCCTAGCTTTGGAGCAGATGCCATGTGGTCCTCGATAGTTTAATGCCCCTAATACCATGTGTGGCTCCAACAGCATTTGACTTATTGCATCATTCTCTTATTCCAACCATCATTTATAAACATTTCCTGCGTGCCAAGCACAGTGGTAGGGGCTGTGGTTGTAGTCATGAATAAGACATAGTCCTTCAGCTAAAAGAGTTCGTATTCCATTCAGGAAGACAGACCAACACATGAATCCTACGGGGCAGTCATGAAGGTGGGATTCCAGAGATGTTGAAACAAGGGCCAGGACTGAGTGAGGCAACTGAGGAGCTTATGCTGCAAAATTTAAGGAGGCACAAACAGTTGGGGTCACGGGACTGACAGAGTCAGCACTTGCGCCACTCTGAGAATGAGCGCCTCCTCAAATTGTGTGCTCAAGGCACTGCACTTGACTCATCTTTGTCCTGGCTCTGGGAGAAACACCCGGCTTCTCTCTGGGATCCAGAAAAGTTTCCCAGAGCAGATAGATGATGTTGAACACAAGCCTTTGAGAAGGGGCAGGACTTGGCCAGACAGAGAGACGGGGGAAGGGGCGAGCAGATGCACAACTGTAGAGGCCAGGGGGAACATAGCTCACTGATGCTATAGACTTACACAGCTGGATTGGTGCAAGGCAGGGGTGGCAGTTAGGAATGTGGGTGGCAGGACGGGGAGTGACGAGGGAAAGTTTACAGAAGAACTTAGGAGAGAAACATGTATATTTAGGAGTACCAAATAATCTACCATTGAACCAGGACACTTTTGAGGGTGAAAAGAATGCTATCTAGTATTGTTGATCCACAAGATCAAACAGGGGCATATCTGTATTTAATGCACAAGCTGATGTCTCCTGACTTCATGCTACCGCAGAGTTCCTCCCGCCCTCCCAGCTGCTGGAGAGACTTCACTCCTTTTTTGTATCCAGGGTAGACCTAGGATCTTTAGACTTCTGATCAGTTGGGCACTTCTGCATACGAGTATGTTCTCTGCATGTTGACTTTTGAGCTGGAAAAGAACTGTAGTATTTCTGTGCATGGTAGTGAATGGGGCAGGAATATTAAAAGTTTATTCCACCAAGCGTGATGCCAGCCCACCAGGTCACATCCGTATCATCCTCCAAGGGGCTCAGAGATCTCCGACCAAGCTTTCCTGATATTCGGCTGCTGGCTGCAGAGAGATTCTGGATTTGGGTGAGGTTCCATTGAACAGACTGGAAGAAAACTGATGTGAAGCAGAATACTCATTTACTGAATGATACGTAATACAAATAGGTCATTTTGGACATTATCTCTTAAACTCACAACACTACAACATAGGTATGATTTTACCTATTCCACTTTTTATTATTAAGTACATAACAGTAGGGAGAATAATATAAAACACCCACATGTATATCACCTGGATTTAAATAACAATGACACTTCACCACATTTTAGTTCTTATGTCTACGCACACACACAATTCCTGAAGCAGAACAGCAATTTCCTCCGAATAATAATATCTAAGAAAATTAACATCAACAGTAATTCCCTAATATTATCTACTACAATTTTCATATTCACATTTTCCTAGTTGTGCCTTCAAGATTGTACCAACCAAGAACAATGTACTGCATTTAGTTATTATGTCTCATCTCTTAAGTCTAAAATCTAGAACAGGCCCCGCTCCCTGGGCCCGTGGAACAGGCCACGCCACTTGTTATGCAGATGTCCATTTTCTGGACTTGTTCCTTGTGCTGTCGTGTCTTCACGAGGTCTAGTCCCTTTGCGTCCAATAAGCTGTTAGGTTGTATTCTAGTTAAAGGTCTGTGGCAAAAATACATCACAGGTGAATCATGTTACTTCATATTACATTACATTAGCAGGTATATTATACCTGGTCTCCCATTAAGAATATTAATGATACTGACATCAACTAAATTGACTTTATTTAGAGAAGAGAATCCTGAAGTTGAGGAGGTTAGTAATGTGCCTAACACAGGCAGTTAGTAAAAGGCTGAGGCTGAATTTAATGTGTTATCTACCTATGGAACACATTGTACATAGGCAAACACAGATAACCTAGGTAAGCCGGGGAAGCAGAGCTGAGGAGCAGATTCTCAAATTATTCTAAGTGGGTGACTAGAACCCTATCGCAGGGCAGAGAAGACTGTGAGGCATCCTCATGCAAAGAGAATCGTCTTTCATGGCAGTGGGTGGGATGGAGCTGTGAGCTGTGACCGGCTCAACAAATGACCTGACAAAAGCTTCGTGGGAAACTTTCTTTTAAAACCTTGTATTATAGTCAATTAGGCATTAGAAATAAAGTAAACTTTTTAATGGTCTCTTACAAACAGATTTGTGTCACAATGTTTGAGAGAAGGCAGTCTGAGACTTGCATTATTAAGACATCATCCTCAACAGTTTATCTGGCACATAAGAGGCAGTTAATAGCGATTTGTTGATTGAAGGAACCTATTAAGTGTTGAATGTTGATATCTCATTCTGCTTCAACCCTGACAGCTAATCAATCCCAAGGACCATTGATTCTAATTCCTGAGCAGCTGCTGACTCCATCGACTCTGCATCATTCCTCCAGCTGCTTTAGGGCCAGCCACCATCTCTCCTGAACATCCTGCAACAGCCACCTGGTTGGTCTGCTCTCCTCCACTCTTGCCCCTTTCCAACCCGTTCTCCACGGGTTTTAATGCTGCAAACTGTATTTCAAATTAGACTCAACCCCTCTTACTGGTTTCCAGTTCCACTTAGAGCAAAATTCAAGAGCCTTACCTTGTTTTAGGAGGCTCTGCATAATCTGCGTCCTTTCTATGTCCCCAGACTCATCTTTTTCCTCTGTATCTTTTCGTCGCATCACTCTAACTCCATTGGTCTTTTCTTATTCCCTGAACATGTCAATCTCTTTCTTGCTTCTGAGCCTTTGCATGTACTGTTCCTTCTGTTTGGTGTCCTTTCCCTGCCACTTTGCCATATCGCACAGACAGCCTTACTATTTCACTTTGAGCAACACTTTTTTAGGGCTGCTTTCCTTGACTCTCAGATTGAATTAGGTCTTTCCATGATAGCTTTTCTTTAATCCCCTACTTTTACTTTGCAGATCTAATAAAGTTTGTGATTAAATAATTGCTTGTATATATGTACACCTGCATGTCTCTCTAATGGGTAACTTCTACACTGTAAGGAAACACCTCCTCAGTCTCAATCACCTTTATAATCCCTAGCACTCCATGTAGGTTTAGTCCGAAATACTTGCTAAAAAAATAATGAAAAGTATAAATGAATGAATGAATGAATGATTGGGTGAATGGATTTCTCACTTCTTGCTTCTAATTACAAGTCACCTCTAAGACTGGTTAATACGTGTGGTCCTTGGTCCTCTGTACAGTGTTAGCTTTACAAACTCTCGTTTGTCAATCCAGATGCCTGCAACATTAGGGTCACGGATGTCTGGAGATTTGGGCTTCAAACATAGCTACGGAGCAGTTCATCCCCTCATTGATGTCGATTACAATACGGAATTTTCAGCAGTAAAGGACAGAGCAGGACCAGGGAAGCTCAGAGGAGATATTTCTCCAGATCTGGAGTAAAGGAAGAAGAGATATCAGGGGGAAGTTCTTAATTACACAGAAGTGTAGAATTGTTTGTGAGCTGGAAAGGGTTAGATAGAATAGGCATTCTAGGCAGATGAAAAAGCATTTCAAAGGCATGGAGGGAAGAGAAAATACGGCATTCCCAGAGCACTGAAGCACATTGGTGTGGCTAAAGAGTGAACCATGAGACCAGAAGCCAGAGAGATAAGTGAGGTCTGGATCAGGAAAGGTCCTTCAGCCATGCAACGTGAAGGAGCTTAAACTTTATGAAAAATGCGATGGGAAGCCAATGAAGGAGGAATGGCAAGGAATGTAAGGAGTGGATATAAATTTTTAAACAATTGCACAAACTATGGCTCAAGTAAAGAAGAAAGACACACACTACAAATTCAATTTGGTAAGTGTATTGAATTCAGTTTGATAATTCTTGACTTTGTCAGGACATGTGTTTCTGTGCTCCCTTTTCAACTTGCCAAATCAAACATGCCTATAGCACTGTGTAGAAGTAACATAATCTACTGCTTAACCCTTTCCTGCTCTAGTGCAAGGCAGGTTGAATCAACGCACTGCCTGATTACTTACACATGGGCAGGGCCCCCCTTTAAGCTGTCCCAGATAGTTGGGTTCTGCTGCTGGATTTGTAGTTTTTATTTATTTAACCAGAGCTAGAAACATGGAAAACAACCCTCTGAGCACGTGGATGGGTTTCCTTGCAGGAGTCTGAGCTGGCAGTTATTTTAATTAGCAACACATTTTATAAGGGCAGAATCAGAAATGGAAACATGTCAAGGCCTCTTTAGCTATTAAGTTTGGCAGACTCACATGAGTGTGCCTGGGTACGGTAATCAGCTCTTGACTACCCTCCATTCTCCCAGGGGAACCCTGGGAACACACAGCCCTCTCCGTGTGCAGGGAGCCCCCGTTGGTGTTGGAGGACTTATCAATGTCCTACACCGAATGCCAAGGATTCAGGAGCCAGTTCTAGAAAATTCAGTCTCCTCAAGGTAGGCCTAATGTCATTCCTCTTTTATTTATCCCCAGACCAATTTCTATGCTCTTACTTCATTTCAAGATCAATCACTCTAAATATACATCTCAATGTATGAAATCTATCTCTCTAACATCTACTTTGCATTTGAAAGATGATTTCCCCTTTTTTATTGCCACAGTGGTTTCCCAGAATCTTGCAGATATGCATATATATATATGCATATGTATATATGCATATCTCCAATATATGCATACATATATATGCAAAATGTGCATATATATATATATATATGTATATATATATATATATATGACTTCAGATAAATCAGAGTATATTCGTACCCCCTAAACATGACTGGCAACTATGCATACTATTCTAGTAGAAAGTTCTCCTTAATGCATGAAATCAGCTGACAGAAATCAGTCTATTGACTTACATATTTATTGAACAGTCACTGAACTTTCTGTGACAGACACATGTGCAGTGCAGGGGGTGGGAAGAAACAGGTCTGTGATGTTGAGAAAGTCTCAGTTTCATGGGGGAACGTGACCCATGGACTGGTTTGAAACAAAGTGGTAAGGGTGGTGACAAACATACACATGTGGTTCTTTGGTCTCCAGGTGACAGGAACAAATCTGAAGCAGCTTAATAAAATGGAGAATGTTTTGGAAGGAGAGAAATATTGCACCGAACTCAAGGTCACCTTCTGGGACCAACCAGACTTCCCCCTACCCCCCGCCCTGGCCTGGCCCTGGACAGATTGCACTGCCCTAGACACAGCTTCTCTCGGTCTCTGTCTCCTTCTTCTCTGGGTCTTCTTTATTCTTCTCTCCCTGCTGACTGGCTTTCTTTGCCTCTCCCAGGTGCCTAATATTTAACCATCTAAATTCAAATGAATATCTCAGACTGAAATTAATCTTTAATCATAATTCAGAAATTTCAGGACAGAGAATCTCATTGGATTAGGCATCCCTCCCTGGTCCGATCAGCTGTGACCAAGGGGTAAACTGCCTGCCACAAGGGATAAGTGGCATTTATCCCACGTAAATGCAAATCAATATTCTGAAAAATCAACATATGTAATCTCTACTTTGCTGCCAAGAGAAACAAAGAGTATTTTCCTCTTCTGTGTTGTTTTTCTCTCTAGTAAGAGGTTAAAGTCAAGAGATACCTTTAACATGATTGACTGGTTTAGTCGCATTTTTTTTGAAAGAAACAATGAACCAATGGGAGGCAGTTTAAAAGTTTTAAAATACAAAGAGATAGGGGAGGGGAGCGAGGAAAAGAATGCCTTATATTCTAAAAATCACACTGCCTTATCATTTCTAATATATATTTGATATAACACTGCTTTGCAGTATGTTCCCTCTCTGGCCAAAGCCGCCAAGACTGCGGCTCACCTGCTGAGGAAGTCTTAGCGCCAATTGGCAGAAGCCCATCAACAATGGAATGGTTAGAATGGACTGGACTCCTGCTTCCATAATTTCTGATTTCAAACAAGCCCTTGCTCTGCTCCACAAACAACCCAAACACCCAACGTATTATTTTTAAAAATAAATTAAAAAACAAAACAAAATAACTCTTCCATCCTGGTCCAGCAACACAAGTTATTATGGTCTGTCATAATGCCTCAGGAATCAAAGGATTAAAAGCACTCATTAATCCATTTTGGAGCATATCAGGGTCAAAACAAAAGAGGACAACCTTCACTTTGGGGCACATGGTATTTAGTTTAAAATCTGTTGTCTTGATATTAAAAAAANTTTTTAAAATAAATTAAAAAACAAAACAAAATAACTCTTCCATCCTGGTCCAGCAACACAAGTTATTATGGTCTGTCATAATGCCTCAGGAATCAAAGGATTAAAAGCACTCATTAATCCATTTTGGAGCATATCGGGGTCAAAACAAAAGAGGACAACCTTCACTTTGGGGCACATGGTATTTAGTTTAAAATCTGTTGTCTTGATATTAAAAAACGCTTTTCAAAATTTAGAGAGCTTTTCTTTTGAACCTACAGCCTGAACTGCTGGCAGAAGTCAAGGTCTTCCTAGCTGCAATAAGAAGTAGAGATGGTATTGGCTACGAACTTCACTGTCACGTTAGGTGAAGTCCACTTTCATTCATTTTCAAGCATTCACATGAGGTGGAGTACATCTTCATTCATTTTCAAGCATTCATTAAACCAACATGTGGTTCCTATTGAACCCTTCCTGCCCATGAGGTTCTGTGCGGAATCCAAGAGTGGGCAAATCGCAGCCAGTAAACACACACTGCTTCCTGTCCAGAGGAGGAGTGGAGAAGAACCCCAATGATGCCACAGCGCAGCAGAAGGTGCGAAACAAGGCACAAGGTGCGAAACACGTTTGGAAGAGAAGGTGGTAGGTAAGATTCCCTGGCTCTGGAAAATGGAAAGACCGAGGTTTAAACACCGGACTTGCCATTTCTAGCTATTTGACCTTGGTGGAGTTTTTATTACCACTTAACATTAGTATTTTCATCTGCAAAATGAAGACAATAAGAATATTCACTTCATAGGGTTGTGGTGTATATAAAATTAGCAAAGATTGGAAAATAACTTATTGTTGCATTTATCCTAAGTGTTAAGGAAGGGTTTCTATATTTGAAAAAAAATAACGTGGACAATGTACTACCAAGGACACACATAATAACTACACAAATCTTAGAAATATGACAACTGTTAAAGAAGGAAGGTGAACTCCAGTCCCTATTTAGGACTCATAATGCTTCATTCAGAGATGAACACTGTTGACATTTCAGTAAACTTCTGTCTGGTCTCCTAAGCTTTTTTCTTCTCTCCTAAGCTTTAGAGTCAAATAAACTAGTTCTTTCTTTCATAAATTTTTATTTAAAAATAGTATTTTAGAAGGTCTCCTTCATTTGAAAACTCACATACTGTATTTTAACATGCACTCTATTATAACATAGCATCAAGTAGGACTTCCTAAACTCCCGTTGGCCACTCAAGGATAACAGGACAAAATAAATACACTATGAATTAAATAAGCTAAAAAAGAGAGAGAAATATGCAAAGAAGGAAAAGAAAAGGGCATATGTTAAAAAGTGTGAGAAAAACTTGTTTGCCCCATTACTTCACATTTTTGCCTACACATTGTATGATGTGCTGTAATGGGAGGACCTGAATATTATGCAGCTGAATTAGACCTAAGGAGAAATGCCCTTTCAGTGAACTTAACCTGACCTGCAGCTAAACAGTCCGCATGGCAGTAGGAAAAGAGAAGAAATCAACAAATACTGGGCTTCTGCCCTGCACTATGAGGTACAACACCATTTACGCCTCATGGCAGCCCTGAGAAATGGGTGTGAGTAGCCCATTTCACCTGTGAAAAGATTAAGGACAGAAAAGAGAGTGACTTGCTCTAACCAGACCTGGAACCAGCCAGCTGCCGGGGTGGGCAAACCTGTGCAGTCACATGGGGCCTGGTGCTCAGAAAGGCCTGACTGTCACCACCTTGGAATTTTTAATAATTTTATCTCTACATTTGAATTTTATGAGTGAAGCCTAACAGGACAATGGTGCACACTCTAGGAGCTTGAAGCCCCCAACCCCTGTGAATTGCCCTCCCCCATCACCTCCCTGTCCGCCTGGGGTGGGTGCCTGGCCTTCTGCTCCCTGACTCTGACGCCCAGCTGCTCAGCTTTCTGGTCTCCACCCCATAACCAATGGGACCCTCCACCCAGGACAGCCACAGGGTCTCATTGGCAGGAAGAGGACTACCTTTGGTCCTTG
This sequence comes from Sturnira hondurensis, assembly GCF_014824575.4. Taxonomy (NCBI): domain Eukaryota; kingdom Metazoa; phylum Chordata; class Mammalia; order Chiroptera; family Phyllostomidae; genus Sturnira; species Sturnira hondurensis. Next base: position 17,247,049 of record NW_028095197.1, read on the forward strand.
CCCTCCATCCCAACAAGGGCTTGTGGATCTAGGAAGGGTGAGTGTCAGGAACACACATAAGGCATCTCAGGGTGGGGCAAGGCAGTAGCTGTCCCCACCATGGGCCACCACCACAACACACCCAGCAGGCAGCTCAGCAAGGACCTCTTACTCACACCCATCCAGAGGTTGGAGTCCTTTAGAAGGTGCCTACTGACCACCAGGACAATGATCCTATGGAAAGGTTGAAGATCCCAGCTGGGGCCTCACATGTTCAGTTTCCATCTGCTCTTCCAGTTATGTAGCCAACCCTGTCCAGAATTCAGACCAGAATGACCCTAAAGGCTTTATGTCCTACAACGTCCCACAGGTTGGAGATCATTCAGAAGTATGTGAGTCAGAAGAGTCAGAAGCCCAGGCAGGAACTGGTGGCTCCATGCAGCACCTCTGGGACTCTCACCAGCCTCCGGAGAGAAGAGCCACCCTGCTTCCTGCCCCCGTGGCAGCTTCCATCATGCCATGGTCCCCCTCCTCCCTGCTCTCCTCACTGGCAGTTCCTCCATTTTACTGTGAGGAAGTCACTCTTTCCGTCTACACGGTACTTCAGAGAAATCATGTCAGTGCTGACAGGTGGGTAGGGTTGGGTGGAGACAGACCGGGGGGGGGGGGGTCTTCTGTGCACAGTGGGAAGGCACGGAACCAGGGAGGAAGCCAAGGGAGCAGGGAGAGGGCGGGGATGGCCAACCACCCCGTTTTTCACAGAGCTGAGGGGTTTCCTGGGATGTGGAACTTCAGGTGCTAAAACCCTACAGCCTGGGGCAAACTGGGATGGTTGGTCCCTTTAGAGGCTCAAATCATAGAAAGAGTGACAGGTAATAGTTCCAGCGTTTCACAGATGCCAACACTCCTCCCCTTCCGTGATTGGAACGCATTCATTCAGGTAACAACAAGGTGAGGAGGGCACAGTAGGTTCTTGTCTCATTGTGTCTATCAAGAAACTGGGGGTGAGAAAATACAAATGATTTACCCCAAATCGAAGACTTAATCAGTACTGGAACAAGACCACAAATCCATATAGGTTAAGACAACAGAAATAATGAGGTCTGGTAACTGACTGTGTGCGCTGAGGAAGAAAGAGAAAAGACAGCCTTTTGACATGACTGAGAACAGAACACTTCCTTGAAAAGAAAAAGGGGAATTAAGAGATTAGGTTGGAGTATGACATGCTCTGAAACTGCTGAGCGACGCGAAATTCTTCAGTGGGCCAACATCTTGAAAATACTCATCCAAAATCTCATTTGCCTAATCGGTCAATCTGTTTTGGATGCTGCAGAGCTCTGAGACACACCTTGGCAGTGGCTTTCCACTTCTGCTCAGGAAATATTCTGGGTCACCTTCCTGACAAGATAAGCACGAGAACTGGCAGTAAATTACTGTGACTGTACAGTGGTCAGAAAATAGAGAATATGTAGCTAATTCACTGTAAAGGACCTGAGTATGGGAGCCACAAACATAGCCCAGAGTGAGAGAGGACAAAAGGTTGGGAGGCTGTCTCGAGAACTTCTTTTTTCCCACTTTCTCATTAATTTATTTCTTTAGCAATTAATTTCTGAAAATTGCTACATTCAGGGGACCCAAGTCACAGCCCAGCCTTTGAGAAGCTCATTTACCCATTGCTGAGGTGCACAGCCTGTGCCAGGTGGTCTAATACAGGTCTATCCATGTTTGGGGGGAAATTTCCAGGCAGCAGGAGCAATACAAATAGGGCTTTTAAGAACGAGTAAAAATCTTTTTCAGGGAGAAAAAGATAGAAAAGTGCAATTCATTCCCTTAGTCATTTATCCAGCCGAGGTTTATTTAGCACCTGCAGTGTGCCCGTCCCCCTTTTAAGTGATTTGTCTCCAGATACACAGCCCAGAGACCAAGGCTCCTTGGCTCCAATTTCCACCACACTGTGACTTCTCCTGCAAGGACCATGACTTTCTGGAAAAGGGAAGGGACTCCAAGCCAAGGACTAGGGGTTGGGTTCAGAGATACAATCCCTATAGTCCTCTGCCACAAGCTTAACTCAAGAGTAGACAAATACACAGGTAGAGAATTTGAATGGACACAACAAACATAGAAGCTGCTTTATATACCGTGCTCTCAGCACTGAGCTATACCACATTTTACACTCACTCGAACTTTGCTTCTGATGCCAAAATGCTACCTCAGAGAGGTTAAATACTTTATCCAAGGCCACACAGCCAATAAGTGAGAAAGTCCAGCGTCTTTCGGACTCGTCACTGACGCTTTCACCGCAACACTGGATGGTTCCCAAAGCGTGTGACTATGACATTCTCAGTCCTGCATATCTTACATTCCACCGATTGCTGTACTTTTATAATAACCATGATTCCTCCTACGACTATAAAAATTAATTACTAGCAAGCGGGAATTTTTATGACAATCATATTTCACAATGGAACTACTCCTGGGCTCTTACAGGCTCTTCTAATACAGAATAGCTAGGTAGAACTCATTATTGAGTGAGCTTCAAGATCTCTCCTACTTTCAAAATGCTGATTCCCTGAAAACTTTCCTATAAGGCTCAGAATCAATCTTGTTGGGCATTGCTGGTTACCAACCCATTTGCGATTTCCCCTCCCTATTCTCCCACAGTTTTTCTGTTTGTTTGTTTATTCCACTTCACATTTGTTTAATTCTCCAAAAATGATAATAGAGGTTACTAAAGTTGTGCAAGACATCACATTACCAATCTAGGCTATTCAAAGCATATGCTAACACTGGCTGTTTTGTGGATATTATCCCTCTTGGTTACAATTTATGACAACCAAACAGCTCTTGCTGCGAACAAAGTTGCAATTACAAATTTAAAAAAAATACATCTGGGCAAGCACAGAGAAAGGCTATACCTCTGAAATTGACTCGTTTTTGGAAGGAGAAGTGGGGCAGGGGTAGGAGAGAGGATGATGCCTCCTAAATTCAGAGATTCCATCCAGAGAGCAGCCCAGCCTCACTTCTGTGGCCGAGAACTTCGACTCCAGCTTCCATCTGGTTTCCATAAGTCAGGCGAACTTGGCGAATGGCTGGCCACGTAACGGCCGCACGTGCACATCCTGACCATGAGCACCAGTGAAAGGAGCCAAAGAGCATGCAGATATTTCCCTCGGTCCCTCTGCACAGTCTAGGGATGGAAAACTCGCTTCTGAGAGAAATACAGAGCTCTGCCACCTTCCTGGTGGCAGGTGCACAGAGAATTAACCATTTAACAGCATTCAAAAATTCCCAGACTCTCAACAACGTGGTGTTATCAGTTATCCTAGAAATGTCAGGTGAACGTTCGAACAGCACCGCTACAACTAACTCTACAGCGTGCGTGCAAGAGGCAGCAGGATGTAAGAGCGAGAGCCTCAGCTTGGGTCCGAGGGACATGACAGTTCGGTTAGTCGCTAACTGTGGAGCCTGCAACAGATTACTCAAACTGTTTAAAAAGCATGCATAGTATTCCTAATTTATGAGATTTTTATTGATGATGTATATAAAACATCCTGAACACAGTGGATGTTTAATCAATGGTTAATTAATTAAGGTTGAAATAATGTTTCCTTCCAAGACTCACAGTTAGTAAAACATGCTTATGTTGCACCCTGGCCCTAGGATCCTGTGCACACAGTCCCCCATCGCCCTTTTTAATGCACTTTGGTGGTTTTTAATGTATATAGCTTAAAATGCTTCCGTGCAAGGAATCATGGGAAATTCAGTTTGAAAGGCATGGCCGACTCCCTCACCTGACAGATGAGGACACCAAAGTTGCCACAGCAAGAAAAAAAAGGCCAACTGATCCCAAAGATATACAGAAAGTCAGTGTGTCCCAACTCTCTGTTTTTCTACCTACAATTTCCCTTGCCATCATAAACCTTCCTGAAGCTCCGAAAATTCCATTCTTCCCTCTAAAAGGTTCAGCATAAAATCACAGAGCTGGGACGGGTGTGAAAGAAAACGTTCCTCCTGCTGTGGATGCAGGGAGGTCCTCTGCACAAGTGCCCAAAGTCACGGGATCCCTGGAACCAGAGAATGTTCCCTGATAGGAAAGAGAGAATATGCGCCATCGCATTTGGCGCATGCGCTGAAGTTGTGGGCCTTGGGGTGGGGGGATTATTCTGGATTGTTCAAATGGGCCCAATATAATCACAAGGGTCCTTAGACTAGGGAAGCAAGAGGAGTCAGATGGAAGGCCATGCGACGTTAAAGCAGTGCCTGGACCAATCCACTTAGAAGATGGAAAAAAAAGGGGCCAAAAGCCAAAATGTGCAAATAGCCTCTCCAAACTGGGTGAGGCAAGAAAATGCATTCTCGTCTGGAACCTCCAAAAGGAACCAACCCCTTGGTTATTTTGTCTTTAGCACATTGAAACTGACTTTGAACTTCTGCCCTCTAGGCCTGGAAGAGAATATGTTGTGCTGTTGTCAGTCATTGAGTTTGTGGTGATTTGTTACAGCAGCAATAAGAAACTAATATAACAACAGTGCAACATTACACCAAAAACATTAAGCCATGACTGAAATATCCAACAACCAAGAATTAAGTAAATGACTTCCAGTAGAATACAAAGCAGCCTTTTTTTAAAAAAAAGTGTTGATTCGTATTTATTATAATAGGAAAAGGTATATGTCCTAATTTTTAAGTTAAAAAAAGCAGTTTATAAGACAATATATAGAGTGGAATTCAATTTTGAGAAAGAAGACTAGAATTATAAGTTCAAAATTATTTACAGTGAATACCACTGGTGGTAAAACTTTTCTATGTTCTATGTACTTTTCTGTATTCTCCAAGTATGAAGTAAATATGTTGATTTTAGAATTAGAAAAAGAGATTTTTTTTAAGTAAAAATTTTCTACTTTCCCCTAATTCTTTTATTTTACAAAACAGAAAACACATATGTAAAGCAGAGGAGGAGCCAGCTTAGGGAAGGGACAGCTAGACTAAATCTCTCAATTCAGAATTTGGAAGCTTATTAACTTATAAAAAGTATAAGCCAAACATTGGATCATCCCCAAGAAAGCCCATAGAAATGACACACTTTTCCCTCTCCACTTTAACGTCCCTTCCACAGAGTGCCCTTTAGTGATTAGGAAGAGTTAATAAAAGCTGTCTTCCGTAGACACGTCAGGACAAGCAGGAGAGAGCAGGACTGCATGTGGCATTTTGCAGATTTTCATGGAATCTCCCTCAATAGATTCCACTCAGAGCAAACTGTTATGTAAAGAGATTCAGCTACTACAGACAACTTACAAAGCCATCAGACTTAAGTGCTAACCAGGTCTTTACTACTCATTTCTATTCTGCTCTCATGAGTCTCTGACTCTTTTTGTTCCTTCTCCTCTGTCTCCTCAGAGTAGGGGATATCCTTCATCAGTCATCCCCTGAGCTTTCTTGCTGTTAATGCTGTTTCCTGTCTAATTCTGTATGAACTATTCCTGGGTTACTACAGAATTCCAAAGACTGTACAGAGTTCTGGAGTTACAATGATTAATAAAACACAATCTCAGCCTTCAACTAACTTCCATTTGATGGAGCAGATGAGCACACGTATAGTAAATCTCATACAGGGAAGGTTTATTAGAGACTGTCATTGAGATTAAAACAGCACAAAGGAGAGGCTGGGGCTTAGTATTATTCTGACAGAAAATGAGTGATTTCATGGAGGACATACCTGCTAGTTTTTTGTTTGTTTGTTTGCTTGTTTGCCTCTTTGCTCTGGGATTCATTCCTAGTCTTTCCCTGGCTCTGCCCTGTATCACAGGAGGGTTGATCCCTGAAAACTACACTTCCCAGGCTCCTCTGCTAACTAGCTTCAGGCTAGGTTTAGCCAATGAGAAGCTCAGGCAGGAGACTGGAGGAAGGCAGGGGGGCAGGGCACATCTCTCTTGCTCTTGCTCTTCTTGCTCTTGCTTTTTGGCTGTGGCTGAATCTCCATCATGCCTCAGTTCCCATTGGTGTGGCCCAGCTCCAGGTCTCCAGAAACACCACCTCCCTCCAGCTTTAGCCATAGCAGGGTTACCTAATGTTGATGCCAATACCCTCAGTCACCTCACCATGCCCATTTGGATTTTTAGCTTTTCCAACAGCTTTGGACTAGTTCCCCAGGTTAAATATCCTTTATTTAACTTCCTCTGTCTTCTGAACTGAACACTCAGAGGGAGTCTGAAGGTCCAGAAGATTCACAATAGGCAAAGTAAAAACAAAACAGAACAAAACCATTCTAGGTAGAGATGACAGCATGGCCACAGTCCAGAGTGAAGAACAGTGACTGGGGCAATGAAGCTACATCCTGGGATTCACTGGGGAATGTCCTGGAGAATGTGATTGGCAGTCACAGAGATCCTTGAGTTGACTAATTGAGGAGTATGGGTTTTACCCCACTTGCCTGAAGAATCATTGAAACTACTGAATGCAATGAGATCAGCGGACTTATCCTTTAAGAAGTGCAACCCGTGAATGGCAGAGAATCAACTAAACAGTGCTAAGGAGAGCCTCACGCAGGGCGATAGCAGAGCAAATAACAAGGAGAGGGTGGGTTTGAACAGAACCGATGTGACCTGGTGAAAATGAAATCAGAAAAGAGGAGAGCAAAGGAATGGGCAATGATGTTGAGCCGGGGTAACTAAGAGAGTGGCCATCTCAGTGACCAAGAGGAGAGTGTCCAGGTGAGCTTGATCTGGGCTGAAAATGTGGGTTTGCAGCTCACGGTAGAAGTCCCTCTGGGGGAAATTATTTTAAAAGACATTCTCACCCCAATGACAAATCAGTTTGTTGGGTTGAAGGCAAAATTTAGAACATCTATGTTGACGAGAAGCAATAACCTTGATTAAATTAATACGTAATAGTTCCAAATGCTCTCATTTCATTAATGGCAAATTCATAAGAATATGGCATTCTCATGACATAATGACTATAGTATTAACTTCTTTTTATTAGTATTACCGGTAGAATGAAAAAAATATTTTCATGAACTATATTTTAAATACTGAAATGAGATCATCAGCTTTCACTGATAATAAGAAGGAAATTTAATCTGATCATTTCCCTTAAAGTGCAGGGGGTTTGTCCTTTTTCACATATTCCAAGCCAGCACCAAGGGTGCACACGTGTTCCATCTTCTAACTTCATCTGTCTTTTTAGAGCCTGAGAATGTCTACCACATGAACAATTCCCAAATGCCATTATGGGAGTCAGCACCTTAATTAGAAATTAAGTGCTGATGATTTGCCCTATTAAAAAGTTAGCATTTTTAAAAAGGAATGATTTATTCCCATAATACCACTTGAATATGGTCCCAAAGACACAAAGAACTTATGTTTTATTTTATTAAAGGGATTTGTTAAAATTAGTGTACTTTAAAGACATAAACCCCCATCCAGTAATCTGAGTTTGCTTATGTGATTCTGCAGTCCTGAATAATTCCTGGATGAATCCATTTGTTCCAAGAGTCACAGGTACATTATGAGAAGCAATACCAGAAGGCACCATTAAGCTATTTTATTCCACTTAACAGAGGAGCAAACTGAGACCTGCAAGGAGCTAAACAAATCGCCTGCAGCATCACAGTTGCAGCGCCCAGCCTGATTCCTACCCAGCATTCTCGCCATTACCATCACAGAAGCCTCTGGCCTCCCATGCAGCCTGGGCACCACCCTGCATGAAACCAGAGCTTGCTAGCTGAACCAGGGCAGGGAGCTTTACAGATCCATCAGATTTCCTGCCTCTGATGACAGGTAGGCCTCAGAGCATAACAAAGTCACACACGCTCCACCTGCGAGAAGACAGCGTTTTGTTAACCTTGTCACGTGCTCACTGCTCTGGCTGCGCACCTGCAGCTTTTCCGGTTGCATAAGGCTCCCAGTGGGTCTTCCTGCTCATGCCATGTGTAACCATGGCAGAACGGGGATGACCCTAGTCATCTCTCTGGTGCAAGCATAATGGATTTTGGTTTAAATGCGCACATGCCAGCAAATAATAGAGGGATACTGACTTGTGACAAGGTGGCAAGTGCTGGCTAAGACAGCAGTGTGGGGGTGACTTAAGAACTGCGCCCCTCCCTATAGACCCAGGACTACCTTCCTTCCTAGAAGCTCTTTCTTGCAGGTTGTACATCCCCTGTAATTCTAGAGCTGTGACTACACCAGTAACGATGCTGCTTCCTTTTTCCAAGCAGCTCTCTCAGGAGGACCTCTGTATCTTACACCTGTGGCACGTTAAGGTCTAAAGAGAGGTGAACAGCTCTTCTTCCCTGTGCCTCCGCTCACACAACACGAATCTTTCTTCTTCTCCTCTGTGACCAGGGGCTCTGGCTATAACTAAAGCACACCTAGCTGCCCAAGCCTTCCCTCTGCAGAAGAAGGTGGGAGAGAATGGATGTATTAGCAGATAGATACAGATGCTCTGGTCCTCATAGGGTGTTGCAAACTGACCTGTGTCTCCCACAAACCCATATGTTTAAGTTCTTATCCCTAGTACCTTAGGATGTAGCTATTTTGGAAGATAGGGTCTTTAGGAGGTAATTAAAGTTAAATAAAGTCATAAGTGTGGGGTCTGACTCCAACGTGACTGGTGTCCTTATAAGAAAAGGGAGGTTCACCAAGGATGCCTGTGCACACAGAAAAAACCATGTGAGAACATGGCAAGAAGGAAGCCATCTGCAGGCCTCGGGAGAAACCAAACATGTTGAATGTTGATCATGGACTTCTAGCCTCCAGAAATTTGAGAAAATAAATTTCTGTTGTTTAGGCCACCTAATCTTTGATATTTTATTATGGCAGATGGAGCAAGCTCTTACATCGGGAGATCCAGAGTTACATGGTACTAGACCTTGATGCTAGAACCCAGCACTCAAAGCGTGCAAGAAGCTTTGTGCTTCACGTCACTTGGCAGGATGAAATCTGACCAATTTCCCTGTGGAAGAAGCATAAGCCAAGGAACAAGCAATGTAAAAGGAGAATGGTGGTCTCACAAGAAGACAGGTTTCTTATTGGCAGCCACCGGCCACCTTTCATGGAACAAACCGACCCTCAGATTATCGTGCCCTAGAAAATGTCCCATCAAACATCTTAGTCTATACCTTCAGTCCTGACACATGTAGCAAAAGGTCACTAATTCAAACCTCCCACCTATTTGGGCTTTGTGATAGAAGTTATGCTAAAAGTTTATCTGTATACTAGGTAATCCATCAATCAATCAACTTCAAGGATATGGTGTATTTAATTAGGTCAGCTTCAAGTGCATTAGAAATATGCATTTGCACGTAAATACAGAGTGCATCAAATCTGAAATGTATGTCTCTCCCCATGGAGCAGCTCTCTCCCTTGCTCTTTCACTCTCCAAGAGTGAAAAGAGCTCACTTTGAAACCTGACAGAGAAATTAGAAGGATGAATGAAAATCTAACAGAACCCACAGAAATTAGAGGACAAGACCAGTAGGATTTATTATGCAGAAAAACCTCCAAATACAGCAAAAATATCTTTTAAATAGTAGGTACTCCATAAGTGTCATTTCCATTCTCCTTTCCCAATTAACCTAAAAAAGTAAGTTCTACTATTTTGTATCCATATACTGGTTGATTTTGGTGCTGAAGGATCATAACACTTCATGAATGATAAAGCTGAAATGCAATTGCAGATCATCAACTCCAATTCCTTTACTCTAAGATGTAGAAACTGAAGCCAACAGAAGGTTTATAACTTCTTCAAGTTTATTCACTCACCAATAAATGCCTTTGGTGTGGCAAGTGCTGGGCTGGTCACAAAGTTGGTTGTAACAAAGTCAGGACCAAGTCCCAGCACCTTTGACCTTTGAAATCCTTCTACTCCTACCCTCAGTGCTCCTCTGAGTAAGTTGATTCTCCTTCCTTGAATGTGGTAAAAGAAGATAACCTAAAACAAACCTTAAATTCTGACAGGATGAAACTGTCCAATGAAACAGATGAGCATATGGGGGGGAAAAAACGTACAAATGCGACTTAGTGTACCTGAGAAAGCCTAAGAAGTTTCATTGACACTCTCATCCTGAGCAGAATAGGAGCACAAGGAATACTTGCTGAGTGGAACTAACTGTAAAATGCACCATGGTGAGAGCAGCAAGGTGGGGATTTGTCAATAGGAGTTTCAATGAAGTGGAGGTGGTAGAGGTGGGGAGGGAGGGAACACACTGACATCAGTGTTGAAGAATGAATAAAAGTCCCGGGGAAGGACAGAGTGGTGTCCCAGGCAGAGGGAGCAGAACAAATATGTGCATAGGATCGTATGTTTAATGAGGACTCTGAAAACGCTTTAAAAAGTAGAAAGTAGGATACAAAAATACGTCATTATTAATAGCTTACAACCCTCCTGTCTGAGAATTTATGGAAATAAGCTATTTTTAGACTGATTCATTTTGCTTGTAAAGTGGCTTCTTCAAGCCTCCAAAAGTGCTTTGAATGCAAATGCAACAACTTTGTGGAATAAGTCAATATTTACCCTTTTCTGTGCTTTCTAATTTAAGCAGGGTCATTCACTCACATTCAGCAGAGCTTCAGAACTGGCCATAGGAAAACTTCAGATGCTTCCCCAGCTTGTGAATGAACCAAACACAGACAGTATTCTACCTGCTATGCTCACAAATTATTCTTAGTTTACTGAAGCCAAAAAGAATGATAGTGGTGAGTTTCTCCAGAAAAGAATTTTTATGAAATCCAAATCCAAGTATCAGTGCATGCACACACACACACACACACACACACACACACAATCTGCCCATCTGTTTGATACTTTGGAATCTAACAGAGATTTTTTTAAAAGTGTCTGTTTTGCACAGAGTCTGTGAAACATTTTTAAAAGAAGAAAAATATCAGATCATTAAAAGATACTTCAACTTTCCCATAGTTACTATTAAAAATAAAACTTTATTTCTTGTTATGATAGAATACCTGTTGCCAGATTAGCTCTCCTGCTATAAACCTTAAAACTTGCAAGAAATAATTAGAAAATTAAATTTTAAAACACCGTTTGAAATAGCATCAACAATATAAAATTATTAAAAACCAGTTAATGAGAAATGTTCAAGACCTTTACATTAAAAACTAAAAACATTTCTGAGGGAAATTTTTAAAAATCTAAATGAATATATAAATTTATGGATCAGGAAACTCAACATTGTTAGTATGTTCATTCTTTAGAAATAGAGCCACACATTGACTGCAAAGCCAACTGAATTCTAGCAGAAAAGATCATTCAAAGATGTATATGGAAATGCAGAAGGCCAAGCACAGCAAAAGCAGTATTAAAAAAGAAAAAAACTGGGTGAGTTACTTTACTTAGTGCAAAGATTTACCATAAACTTAAGCAAGACAGCATTCTATTGGCTAAGGACATAAATATAGGTCAACAAGAAAAACTGCAGTCCAGATATAAGCTCACAATATTTGGCCAATTGATCTTTGACAAATGCACCAACATTATTCAGTGTGAAAGAAGAATCTTTTCAACATAGGGTTCTGAAACAGCTGGACATCCAAGTGCAGAAAACAAACAAACAACAGAATCTCAACTCCTTCTTCATGATATATACAAATTTAATTTAAAATGAAATCACAGTCATAAATATTAAGTGTAAAACTATAAAAATTTTAGAAGAAAACATAGAAAATCTTCATAACCTGTGGGTAGGCAAAGATTTCTTAAACAATACACAATAAGTATGGACCAGAAAAGAAATGACAGATTTATCTTCATCAGAATCAATGTTCTGCTCTTTAAAACGCACTTAAGAAATAAAAATGTCAGCTACTGGCAGGAAGAAAGTATTCACAACACAGACATATGGCAAAGAACTACAATATAAAAAGAACGCTTCCAATTGGATATTAAGAAGGGAAAGACATAAAAGGAACAAATAAATGCACCAAAAATTTGAAGAAATACATAATAAAAGATATTCAAATGATCAGAAGTACTTAAAAAGATGGCACACAGTGTTAATCCTCATGCAAATACAAACTAAAACCTCACTCAGATCCAATTATACACCTACAATAGCCAGAATGAAAATCCCAACAATACCAAGTGTTGACAAAGACTGGGGGAGGGCAACTCATGCATTGATGATTAGATAACACAATGGTGGGCCCGGCTACTCCAGAAAACCAGGAGGTGGTTTCTTCTAAAGTTAATCATGTAGTTATCGCATGCCTCAGCACTTCTAACCACAGGTATTTGCCTAAGAGAAATGAAAACGTACAGTTACAAAAAGATTTTGTGTGACTATTGAAGGTAGTTTGATTTGTAAGAGCCCAAAACAGAGAAAATCCAAATGTGTATCAGCTGGTAAACAGATAACCACACTGTGGTGTACACGGTATTCAAACAGTGGGTTACTACTCAGCAATGAACAGAAATGAACTGCCGATAGACACGACAATGTGCATGCGTCTCAAACATTATGGTGAGTCAAAGAAGCCTGACATGAAAAAGTACATCCCCTATGATTCCACTTGCATGATGGCCTTGACCAATAGAAATCAGGTAAGTGTTTGTCTGAGGCAATAAGTATGGGAGAATCAACTGCAAAGAGCCATGAGAGAAGTTTTTGGAGTGATGGAAATGTCCTGTGTCATGTGGAAGTGGTGGTCACCCTTGTGTATACATTTGTCAAAGCTCATTGAAGTATACACTGAAAATGTAAGCATCGTATCATATGTCAACTAGACTAGAAGAAATTTGATTTAAAAAACAAAAATCATAAAATACATAGAAACATGCACATTTGTTTACAGTTTCTAAAGACAATTTCATTGTTCAGTTGACCTTCTTAATCCTTACCACTACACCTTGAAGAATAAGTATGCAAATAAGCACTTCTTGTGAAAAAGTCACAAAATCATACATTCTGTTCACAAGCTACAGTGTTTCACTTAAGCCTAGGATGGATCCACACATATCTTGGAGGTATGAGACCAGGACCCCACGCCCCTATATAAGCAGAGTATAAAAGCTCTTAGGTCTGTAGGGAGGGAGTGCTCAGAATAATAATGGTTATAGTCAATACTATTTACTTATAAGACCCTGCTATGTGGCAGACACCGTGGCAAGCTCTGTTCAAGAAATTCCCAAAACAGTCCTCAGAAGTGTGCATTATGTTTTCCAAACACAGATGAGGGCAATGAGCTTCGGTGAAGTTCAGGGATTTTCCAGTTCACACAGTTAGTAAGTGGCAGAGCTGGGGATCCAGGTCTGCTGGACTCAGAGCTGCAGCGCTTTCTATACACAGCCCAACTCTGGCTCCATATTTGAGGTACTGGAGTGGTTTCTTCCCAGCAGCTAGTTAGCCAAGGGAGCGGGCCAGGAGTGGTCCTTCAGAGAGAAGATTAGGTGAGGTTAAAGAACTTCAGGACTGGAATGATGGGTTTTGAAATCTGAGGATCATGCGGGTGTCAATATTCCTTTGGAGGCATTAACACAAGTGGACATTGAGCCCCAATGGAAAGAGAGGTGACACTCTGTGATGGAATGGGAGGCAAGCACCTGCGCTGGTCACCTGAGCAGCTGAACACCGGCGTGAACAGGCTGGGGAGGCTTGAGCAGGCCAGGTGGGCAGTACATACTGGTGTGATGTGATGTCTCTCATAGGAGCCACAGGGTTCATGATGCAAAGTACTGTGGGATGGAGTAAAATGTCAGGAAGTGGCCAATGCAGACCCATTTTTCTTTTAAAGAAAAAAATTAAAGAGGCTTCAGAGTACAATGGATTATCATAAATAAACCTGGGCTGCCAACTCTAACATTTGGTCAAAGTGAATTTAAAGCTAGAGAATACTGGGTTAAAATCCTGACTCTGTTCTTATGAGCTGTGCAACCTTAGGTAAGTCACTTCACGTCTCTGAGCCTCCCTCTCCTCAGCTGACAGATGAAGACAAAGGCACGTAGTTTTTGGCACTGATGGTAAGATGGATGCTTGCAAAGTGCATAGGTCAGCACCTGGCACTGGGTAAACATCTGATGCCCTCCTTTTCCTTTGGGTGATCCACCTGGAACCTTAGGCTTCAACTTTGTCTTGAATCCCTAAACCTCATCCCTATTGTACTAACTTGCTTATAACCCCACCTCCCTCCAGGGAACAAAGTCTGCTGGTGCTCAGTCTTCTTTTCTGCTCCTTCCCCCACTCTCTCCCTCTGTCTCGCATTCCTCCCACACCCCAGGCTTAATCCTTGTCCACTCCTTGCTTCTGCATCTCTTGGGTCTGCCCAGGCTTTGCCCCAACTCTCTGTCATCAACCTGGCCAGAAGGACTCCCTAGTGTCCTCTGGAGCTGGCTCGGTGAGAAAGGAACAAAGTTACTGTTTTAGGAAAAACTCAGCCACAAAAGCCCTAGGCCTTTCTGCTGAATTCTCTCCCAAACGAACTTAATAAAAAGCAAACTTGACCATGTCATGTTCTTGATTACAATCTGCTTCGTTTGCCCTCAAGATGAAGTCCAAAGTCCTTAGCATGACCTGCGAAGTCCAGCAGGACATGATTTATGACAACCTCTCTAACGTCTTCTCCCGCCAACCTCCTTCTCCGCCTGCCACCACCAGCCCCACAAGCCTTCTCCAAGTGCCAGACAGATTGAACTGCAGGCACTGGCCACGGACTCTTTTCTTTGCCCTGGGAACTATGTATATTCTGTTTCTGCTGCCTGGAATTCTTGTCTCCCATTTCTCTTGATGCCTTGTGCCGGGATTTTCTCCATTCTTCATGAATCAGATAGCCATCATTACCCAGGAAGTAATCTCTGATTTGGGGTCTGTCTTACGTGCATTCCTAAATCTCTAAGCTTCTAGTATAGGCCTAATCACCATCGGCTGACTTGCTAGGTCTTTTCCACTGGACTCTGAGCACTCCTGTGTTCCCAGCACCTACCATGGTGCCTGGCATCGAAGAGTCACTCAGTGAGTACAAGTAGAATGACTACATGAAAAGAACCAAAGCAAGCAAGGAAGGGCAAATGACATTTATAGGAGGCTGTGGGTCCTGGAAAAGATACCCCTAGAGGGAAGAAAGTAAAAGTGGGAATTTCTGCAATAAACTTGCTGTGAGATTTCCCAAAGGATCCTAGCAAATGTAGCCAACTGCAATCCAAGACCACTGGACCACCCTGGAAAAGCAAAGCCTTCTCCTCAGAATTGTGTGGGAAGCCCCTCCGCCCACACTCTGCTCCCAGCCCACTGAGTCTGGAAACAGAGTGTCACATTTTTTGGTCTGTGCTATACACAGGCCTGCTCCAAAGCTGAAGGGAATGACATTCTTTAGGCGTTAAGAATGCACCCAGACCCACTGATTAGAAATGTATTTTTAAACCAAAAAGTTTGGGAAGAGTGAAGCAGCCTGGAAGCTTTTAGAGATCCGTAGTAAATGGGATTCAGCACAGAGACCTCCCATGATGTAGAGCTGGTCCCAGACGAGAATCAAAGCTGCCCCGGATCTGGTACAGATTTCCAGGGGCTTAAGTAATCGCCAACGATCTATTTGCAGCAGGTCTCCAAGGTGGGCACTGAGACTCCTAGGGTCTCTTCTCATGTCACACCTGTAAATGCAGGCTTCTTTGCCCCAGCAGATGGTCAACTTTGGCAAATACAGACAGATGAGAGAGTATAATTGGGTCCCTGAGATAGAGTTGTATAGAAAGACATCAAACCAATATCTGGTCTGGCTGTGTGATGGATTTGTCACTGATGACTGTCTCCTATAAGTTCCATTTCTTCAACTCTAAAATGCAGACCCACTGGAACTGTGTCTGTGGTCCCAGAAGACCAAAAATCAGAACAGTGCCTGACAGTGGGTTGACATAGCACAGCCATTGAGAGGTGGTCCCTGGGGCCTGGATACCTGGATTAAGCCCTACCTCCATCACTTGCATGACTTGATTTCTTAACCTCCAACCCTTACTTTTCATATCTGTAAAATGGAAATAATGGTGGGAGGTATGTTTAAGAGTAAAGATTCAGTAGAGTGAGAATTCAACATAAGATTCTTGCAAGGTCCTGGTACACAGTCCAATCAATAAGTGTGAACTACCGTTAGTGAAATAGGGTGACAATCTTGAGGTGCCCGGCAGTCCCAGGACTGACCAGAATCTTTGCTCAAGAGGTTCACTCTCACAACGTTACAGAAGAACCCCATAGCTTCGACTACAGGTGGTCACTTATTCTCTGTTCCAATCAGCACTTGCTGAGATTTGGAGTGCAGCCAATGAAAGGCTCTGGGGCTACAAAGACGGAGGAGGAGCTGGGACCCCAGCCTCTTCTGGTCTTACTGATGGGTAGGAGACTCAGCTCTGAAAAAATGTCACCGCAGAATAAGATTCATCTCATTACATGTGATAAGTCACATAAGAGGGGGAGGCATGGGGTCTGTGGGCCCCCAGAGAAGGGGCATAGGGTGAAAGGCTTCCTAAAGGACATGAGGTGCAAGGGGGCACACAAAAGAATGAGAAAGTGGAGTTCACCCACTGAAGAAGACAAGGGAAGCATGCTCAAAGCAGGAGGGCCAGCCAGGACAGAGGCCCGGAGATGCCCTGCGGTTGGAACTGTTGGGAAGACTTGGAGATACGGGAGTAATTCATCATGGCTGGAGGCCAGGGTGTGAGGGCAGCGAAGAAGCTGGAGCTTGATGAAAGTAGAAGCTTATCAGGAAGATCCATGGGCTGAATCCAGGTTTCTCAACTTTGTCACTATTGACATTTGGCAGGATAACTCTCTGCCAGGAAAGGGGAGGTGGGGTGGAGCGGCCGGTGGATTGTAGGATGTTTAGCAGAGCCCCTGGTTTCTGCCTACTAGATGCCAGTAGCACACACATAGCCTCCTCAGTGTGACAACACAAAATGTCTCTAGATATTGTCAAATGTCACCTGGGGGTAAAAATCTTCTGGTGAAGAGCAACGGTATTAAACTAAGGACTTTGAAATGTACGCTGGGCTAGAGGCTCCTAAGGCCATGTGGCATGGTCAGGTATGCATATGATTTAGATTGTTTTGAATTAGAAAAACAGCACAAAGACAGCCAGTCTGGTTAGTGACGATTGCAGGGGTCTAGGAAAGGGATTATAAGTGACCTTGAGAATGCTCTCCCTCTCTCTCACTCACTATATACATAGATATATGTATTTGTGTGTATGGATATAGATACACATATGTACACACTCAGAGTACATACACAAATGCACACTAATTAGTAATTAGTATGTATACTAATTATACACTAATATTAGTGTGTATATGTAATAGTAATCATACATTAATGTATAATACATGCATGTATACTAACTGGCTTAGTAAGAACACAGGGGCCTTTATGAGGAAAAGTGAGAAGAGGGTGATACATCCTTACTACCTCCCCAAGGAAAAATAGAGAAATGTTTTTTGAACTGTTTATAATTCTGTAGAAAAATTAGAAATGCCACCATTGCACTTTAAACTTGGTAACACCACTTCACAAACATCAGTTCAAGGAATTCTCATAACAGCCACCTAAATTGGCCTTTATAATCTCCCTACGACAAATGAGGAAACTGAGGTTTAGAGAGTTAGCGGTTTACCCAGAGTTACACAGCCAGTAAACTGTGGCACGTGACTCCCTTCTGCAGCCCGAGTCCCGTTTTCTTTCCTCCGTGTCACTAGAGATGTTTCATAAACATGAGGCTTATGGCACTCTGACTTGTTGCAATCAGTTCTCTCTGGGCGTTTCAAAACTAACTCCATCTACTTTTTCAAACAATACATTTTTCAAGCACATGATCTCATAAAAATACATAGAAAAGAGAACCACAAAAAGTTCTGGAAAGTTTTGCATAACTTTTTTTTAAATGTGCTTTCTTTCTTTTCTCCCTCTTCCTCATGGTGTTAATTAAGAACGCGCTGTCCCATTTTTTTTTTTTTTTTTACTCAGTCCAGGCTCTTGTAACTAGAGCTCCCAGGCCTTGCTGAAGTATTCACCCTGCTTGTCCCCAGAAACACTCCAGGTTCTGAGAATTTCATGCCTAAAGCCCATGTGCCCCAACCAGGCCACTGTGGGGCAGAGAGAATCAAGCTCTCTCTTTAATTCGTTTGAATTTCCCCTGTTGCTGACAAATCTTTCTGCTTTATGTTTAGAAGGAGAAAAAATAAGTGTTCCCTTTCTGCTTGGTGCAAAGTTTACAGCTGATAAATCTGTCTAAGTGTTGTTAACAGGCCCAATGCACCTGGGGGCCAAACACGATGTCGCCAGACCCGTGAAGAATGCGGGCGTTTTTCCCCAGCTGTGCCCACACATCATTTGTTACACTGTCTGAAAGGCTTGGCCGGTGGTGTACCCAGCCTCACTCCCACTCCTAGCTATAAAGCTTGCTCCATTTACAGGGATTTCCAGCAAATTTAAAGGGGAAAACATTGGGAGGAACATCAGTATCATTCTGTACACTGGGAAGAAATAGAAAAACTATGGAAATATTCAAACTACAGAGCTCTATTTTTTTTTTACATAAACTCACTTGAGAATTGGGTTAAAAAGTCAGAGAGCTAATTTAGCCCCTGGAGGTGAAGAGAAACTAATATTTATCCAGAGCTCTTCATGGACTAGGTCTTATTCTAGTCTCTTTGCCTGCTTATCTCATTAATTCTCACCACAATCCCATGAGAGACCATCCCTTTATTCTCATTCCTAACAGGAAACTTGGGAGCTTCAGAGAGTATAAAAGACTTGCCCAAGACCACTCATAAGTGAACTTAGAACGGACAATATTGATTCACCCATTCAACCATTTGTTGTGTGTTTTGCCAAGCACTGGGCACTGAAGACACCCATCCGTGAACAAAACGAAGACCTCTCTCCTTGCGGAATAGATAGTCGAGTCCCGGAGACAGACAATCCACATGACAAGTGCACAAAATCTATGTATGTAAAAACAAAGGCTGCAGTACTCATTGCTACTGATAGCCACATCTTTTCTTCACTTGCCTCATGTCCAGCTCTATCCAGCAGATGAGTTGCAAGCAGTACCACTTCTGGACTAGGGTAAGCGATTGTTCGTTTGAGAGTCTCCAGAGCCACTCTCGGTCCTCTGCCATGGTGACAAGCAAGGTTCCAAGGGATGGTCACCCCATCAGCCTGGGTCCAGGTAAGAGCAACAGATTTCAGCTGCAGGAAAGAGGGGCCCAACTATACGCAAGAGACAGGTTCAACTCCTGTACCTGTGAATAATGAACATTTAACTGGGGTAACTGTGAGGCCCGGCCCTGGAGTTCAAAGCCAACGGTACAAACAGCCTGGATTCTGGAACCACAGAAACAAGGTTTTAGAAACCACATTCCATTACCTGAAGGAGCCTGGTACAGTAGAGGAGGAGGTATGGAAGGTGAGTCATGGAGACATGGATTCAAATCTCACCAGTACCATTAAGCAAAAACAAAAACTTTGACCTTGAAATAGTTAATATTTGAGCCTCAGTTTACAGTTGCAAAATGTAAATAACAAAGTCAAGTCAAGCATGTGAAGCCAAAGAGCTTGGTCCAGAGTTCATCGCAGACAGTGCCCCGGCTGTTCTTGTCTCCCTACCCCAAGGGCCTTCTTTAGGGACTTTCTCCTTGGGATTAGAAGTTTCGGGTTGTCTGCATCAGACTACAGGCATGATTTTTTTTCTCAGTCAAATGGCTGCAATTAGGCAGCCTTTCCTTCCTTAAAGCCTGGCTTTTGTTTTCCACACTGTTTTGTTTTGTTTTGTGTGCTCTCTTTTTTTGGCTTTTCCTTTGTCTTCAGAAAATTATTTATGTATCCACTGTTTAACATTCCAAAGACTGAACATCCTCTTCAAGATTTATTTTATATTGCACAACAAATAATATTGATTCTCACTTCCTATGACAGCTGCTATATTTCCTCCTTCTCTCTTCACTTCTTCTCCATTTCCAAAGAGAAGTGAAGAACACAGCTTCCTTGATCCCTGCAGTGGTCTCTGCCCCATGTATCATCCTCCCCTCTCTTGGGACCCTGGCTGTCAGTTAAAATATGTAATTGGATTAAGCAGGTTTATGTCTCCATGCTCTGTTTCCTATGTAATTTATGTCCTTCACCACACACCATTAAGAAAAAAAAAACCAACTAAGTGTCTTCCTGTTCACAGAGAAAAATCAATTATCCTCCCTTCTAAAATGAAATCATATGTATTTATTTGGTGGGAAGTCTTCAAAGAAACCAGAAAGAGCCCTCTAAAATATTCAGGCCATCTTTACAACCCCCCGGAGTCTGGTTTAATGTTTTATTAACCAAAAGTTTACTGGTTACCTACTAAGCACTAGATATCGAATATAAAGAAGGCATGGTCCTCCTCTCTCCCCAGGGAGTTCGATCTAGAAGAGGAACCAGACATGACATTTGACACTGCGGAGTGCGACTCACAGAGTGGTAAGAATCCAAGGGTCAGGGGTGTCCCAGAGGAAGGTGTGATGGACATAGTGGTGTTCGGGGCAGGGACGTGGGGACAGTGGCATGGGAGACAAAGTTGGTGAGACCAGCCAGAGCAGGCCATAAAGAACTCCAGTTATGAGAGAGAGAGAGAGAGAGAGAGAGAGAGAGAGAGGGGACTTCCCATGTTTTCCCCGAGATGGGCAGGATTAGAATCTTATGGATATGGAGGTTGATGGCTCAGTGCATGGGGATCAATTCTAATTCAGACATGGGAAAGGGAGAGGAACCAAGGACGGAATTAATTAGATACTGTGTTGAGAAGTTAAACATGCGATGTCACGTGATTCTTACAATACCCCAACTGGAGCCTGCTTCACTGCAAGGTATCGTTATTGCACCCACTTTATACACTGGAAGACTAAGGTTCTGAAACATTGCATAGGGCAAGGGGCATCACTGCTGTGCTTCCTGCCAGGGACCACCACTGGGAGCCAGTGCTGCACATCCCTTCAGGCTGGATGTGCTCAGGTGGAGTGGGCCAGGCCCAGGTGCCCAGCACCCACTTGATGGGCTGGCAAACCACAGTGGTCAAACTGGTCAGGAAACCAAAATGTTTTTAATACACAGATTTTCTTCCACTAATTTGTCTGCTCCAGGAGCTTTTGATTTTAGGCTGACAGTTCCTTAAACCCAACAGAAACCGGGTGTTAGGCTAGAGGAAACAATGGCAGCTGGAGGAAAGAGAAATGCTCAGTAAATTATAAAATTACCAAAGATGGCATATCCCTAGATAATGCTCTTGAAGCCCCTAGAATACCTTTGCTCTCTCGCACTGTTTGGAACCCAAATATTGACACAGAAAAGACACTGAGACCCTTGGACGCCAAAGTGGATGAACAACGTTTTCATAAAAAAGGTGTGCTCGCCTTGGAGCATGGAGCAGCACGTTAGGTGGGAACAGTGTGAACCACTGTGTCATCACCAACCAACCAAAAGTGTGTCCCACACCTCCTCCTTCTGACAGGGGAGACAGAAGACAGTTCTGGGGGCTCCCAACAACTTCTACCAGCAGGCAATGTTGTCAGCAGGCTTCCTCCCCTGGGTAGACTACCTGGAAAAGGAGACCCCTCATCTTTGCTTCTGTGGAGTCCATCAGGAGGAATTTACCAATAAACTTCATCTTTGTCACAAGCCCACATTTTCAAAAAGTATGGTGATTTTTATTTTCGGTAGTTTGATAGCTTTCAGGTTCACCATGGCCTATCACCAGGAGAGAGTGGTCAACAGCAGTATAGGCAGGACCACAGCTGTTGGAGCAAGCAACTTGGTTGTCCAAGAACCAGTCAAACCCATCTCCCAAGATTACACGTGGGATAAAGAGCTACTGAGCTGACAACATGAAGATTCTCAGACACATGGCCAAAGGATCACTATTAAATCTGTTTGGAGGGCTAGGCTTTCAAGAAGGGCAAAAGTAGCCTGAGGAAATATGTGAGGGTCATGGCAGGAGGGCCTGTCCCTCCTCCTTATAGGTCAGCCTCCATCAAGCCCACTTTTATCAGATGGAATGTCAACCTTTCTTTTCCTTTGAAAATTACTGCACAGGTTGAGCAATTCTTACCTTCACAGTGTTTGGACAGAACTGATTCTCTGGCTCAAGTACTGAAAAGCCTGAGTGCCTTGGGTCGCTAGCACTCTTAGTCTCCCTCTACCCCCCTCCCGCCGACAACTCTTCGTAACATTCTCATTGGGAAGGACGAGTACAGTTTTAACTGGATCTACTCAAATGGGACATAAAAAAGGTATGTTTTTTCTGGCCAGCCCAGAGAGTCAACATTAATGTGAACAACTGAAGCAGGCAACATGTAGACACCTCATGGTCCCTCTGCCCTTCGGCCATTTGCCACCCGCAATTAGAAAGAGTGCTGGTGATGAAAGGGGTGTCATCCTTCAGTCCAGGATCTCACCCAACACAAGGATCCTACGAGGGAAGTCTGGTGAAAGTCCCCAAGAACCAGACTGGGTTCCCTTCTGCCATTACTGTTTAGTTGGTCACAAACCCTCCAAGCCTTTATAGATATTAGGGTTTAACATTAAGAACTGGAAAGCATTATGCTGAGTGAAATAAGCCAGGCGATGAAAGACAAATACCATATGATCTCACCGTTAACAGGAGCCTAAACAACAAAACAAATAAGCAAGCAAAGTATAACCGAAGACACTGAAATGCAGAACAGGCTGGCAGGGGCCAGAGGGGAAAGGGGAGGGAATTTCAGGGGGAAAGGGGAAGGACTCACAGGAACAAGTATAAAAGACACATGGTCAAAAACTAACAGGGGTGGAAATGGGAGGGAGGTGGGGAACGCTGGTGGGGGTGGGCTGGGATGGGAGTAAAAGACAGAAAACTGTACTTGAACAATAATTAAATTAAAAATGTTTTTAAAAAAGATTTCTAGTCACTGCTTCATTGTTTTTCCAAAGTCAACCATGTGACACTCCATCCAATTTCCTGGTTGTTTCTAAGCTATACTGAATCTATCACCCAATGGCAAATATATTAATGGAAGCAGTATGCACATAGGTGATTTGATGTTAATAAATAGGCCACTTTCCCAGATCTTGTGGGTCTCTGGGCATTCTAATGTCTTTGGGACAGACAAGGTGTGCTGAATGAGTGTGCTTGCTCATGTGAATTCTCATGTCAAGACCCATACTGCGTAATGCCAGTTCTCAAGGAGAATGCTCCACCGCTGATTTCAAATTGCATATCGTTAATGTATGTCATTATGATTAATCTTCGCTTTAACTGTCAGTTCTTATTTACAGACCCAAATTTTCTTTGCTGCAGTTCATTCTAGCTATGAAATCTTCCCTGATTCTGGGGTCCTCATGCCACCTTAAATTGAGTAGCCTTAACTTGAGGATTGCATGTGTATAGAAGGGATTAAGACCCATTAACTGCATTCACAATTCATTTAATACATGTGGAGCCTCTTTATCTTACAGATTCTTTGAAGGGAGAGCTAATAGTGTGGAACCCGAGTTTTATTGCACATAAATATTGTAATTTTCTTGGTCAATGTTGATGACATAAGGGAAGACAATGACACCGACTGAACACCTCCCACCATATATGGACACATGTGTGCTCATGGATTTATGTACATTTATTCCTTAACAACAACACTTTGAAGCAACTAATACTTTATCCAAATAAAAAATAAGAGACATAAATCTTAGAGAGATAAAGTAGCTTACCCAAAGTCATAAAGCTATGAAGCACAGTGGCTAAAATGTTTAAAAGGGGGTGAGGGATTTCTGTGCTTCTGCTTGTATTCTCCTCACAGCAACACAGGGAACGAGGTAAGAGCTATCAGTTTTACTTCTCACTTTCCCAACTAGTTAATGCTCATAAGAATTATGATCTATGAGCTCACATTATGGAGCACATAAAACTAAAGAGTTGTATCTCATATATAGATGATGTCTAATTCCAAAGAAAGTAAAGAATTAGGCAGCTGATTCATTAGTATCCGTTTTTTCTCGGGTCAAGACTAATTATTTATTAATATCAGCTGAGGGGGTTCTGCGTTCACCATATAAGTTGCTCTCACCAAAAATGATTTGGGTAGGAATTTTCAATAGGGTGTTAAGGGTCTATTTCACTACTTCTACTGCCTAGAGGGACCTGCAGCTCTCTACACTTAATGAAGACGGACGTGCCTGGATCCAAGTCTTAATTCGCAGGTGTCCAGCTTAACTATAAGGCATAAATGTGGCTCCCCCTGTAAGTCAGCAGCAGTTTGGTTAGCTCTCAGCACAGCAAACAACAGAGCGGCATCAGGACAGAGCAGAGCTGTTTTGACCCAAGGCACAGTACGTAGAGTCAAAGGCACCACAACAACTTTACAAACACGAGGCCTGGTACAGCCTAGTTATGCAGTTGGTGCTTATGGAAAAAGAGGCAAGAAACAAAAATGAGGAAGGGAAGAAAGACATAATCCTCTCACCAGATAACCTTTTCCTCAGAAAAAAACCATAACAAACCAAATTCTACTTCCACTTAAAGGTGTTAGGCTGAGCACATATTCAGCCTCTTCTCCCTCCTTCCCAAAAGTCTACGTAAGTGTCACTTAGCATTATAATGTTTTGTTTTTGTTCTGCTGTCAGTTTTAAGGTGTAAATATACAAGGACAAAGAAAACAGAAAAAAACTAAGAGCACAAAAATTTTGGAAGGTTAAAAGTAACTGAATGAGTAGTAATAGGCTTAGCAGAATCCTAAACTGAAGGAAAAGGTAATTTCAAAATAATTGAGAACCAAGAAGATCCTACAAGTTTGCAGAGAAGAAATACGGTTTTCATATAAAGCTTAAAGACTTACATTGGCATTACAGTTCTAAAGAGAAACCTTGGAGCCAAAAGAAAATTAAGCAATGCCTTCAAAATTCTGAGGGAAAATTATTTCCTATGCAAAAGACTATCCCCAATGAAGCTATCAATTAAATGTAATGGGAATAAAGCCATTTTCAGACATACAGGTTTAAAAAAATTATCTTCCATGTACCTTTCATTGGGAAACTAGTAGAAAATGCTTCCATCAAAACAAGAGAGTAAAGAAAGAGAAGGCATGAGATCCAGGAAACAGAGGATCCAACATAATGCATTGAAAGGAATCTCCAGAATCGCAGCGACAGGATGTTGCATGAAGACTCTGTGCAGAAGCCTTAGAGAGTCATTAGTCACAGGTGGGGTTCTCCAGAAGCAGATGCAGAGAAGGAGTTAGGCACATGGTATATTTATTAGTAATCAATACTCAAGGAGTAGAAAGAAGGGTGAGGGGAAAGACAAGACTGTGCAAACGAAGTTGATTTATGATGCAGATGCAGTAATGCCTCAGCCAACCATTTAGGAAACTCCAGAGAATTGCAGCCCATTTGAGTTGTCCCATAGTGAGTTGAAGTGACTTAACCCTTTAACTCTCTCCTCACTCAAAGGCCATTTCCATGCAATCAGGAGCCTTGCCTATCCTTTTTATTCTGTACCCAGATACTTAGTATGTGCTCAATTAATAGTTACGGACCTTAAAAACCATTGAGTTTCACAGTTAACGTGTTAGACAATCTACTGACTTTTGGTTGTATTTCAAAGTAGTTAAAATGTCAAGTATGGACTTCCTGCCAAGATGGAGGCATAGGTAGACACACTGTGCCTCCTCCCACAACCCAATAGAAAACAACTACAAATTTAAAAATAATAAACAATCAGAACTGACAGAAAATTGAACTCTATGGAAGTCTGACAACCAAGGAGTTAGACAAGAAACACTCACCCAGACCGGTAGGAGGGGCAGAGACTGCAACCAGGTGGAGAGAACTCGCAGCAAGGCAGCGGCTGGCTGATCAGGGGTTCCACATCTTCGAGCATATAAACTGGGAGGAACAACTGAGGAGTGAGACAGACTGCACCACCCAGGGTTCTAATGGGGCAATAAAGCCTCAAACCTCTGACTGAAAACACCTGTGGAGGTTGAAGCAGCAGCGGGAGAAACCCCCAGCCTCCCAGGAGAGTTCATTAGAGAGACCCAAGGGTCCTAGAACATACAAAAACCCACCTACCTAGGAATCAGCACCAGAAGGGCCCCCTTTGCTTGTGGGGGAAGTGATTGATAACCAGCAGAGAGCGAAGCAAGCAGCACTATTTTCTCTTGGACCCCTCCCCCACATACAGTGTCACAACTCAGCAAGGTGGGTTGCCCTGCCCTGGTGAACACCTCAATCTCCACCCTTACTATACAACAGGTGCTCTGAAGCAAAAAAAATTTTTTTTAATTTAAAAAGGCCCAAATGAAAGAACAGATCAAAGCTCCCGACAAAATACAACTAAGCAATGAAGAGAGAGTGAACCTATCAGATACAGAGTTCAAAACACTGATTATCAGGATGCTCCAGGAACTCTCTGGGTACTTCAACAGCATAAAAGTTATTCCTATTTTGGTGAAAAAGTAGAGTTGTTTATTATTAATAAATGCAACAAAATTTATTTTAAACCAGTGTTAATTGTAGGCTTACCTCACTCTTTGGATGATTCTGTTACCATATGTTTTATTATGCATACACATATATATGTGCATACAATAATAGTACATGTATTTATACATAATCATTAAGAAATCACTTGAGTGGGGATACATTGCTCAAAGTCTCATGGATAAAATTAGAAGATTTTTATTTGGCCTATGTTTTTTCTCTTTAATTAAAAAATATATTTGAATGTATTTTATCTAATTACTGATGAGAATTAAAGAATGTTTATTTCCATTGCATAAGAAATTTAACATACTTGTATATAACTCTTCCCACATTTCCTACTTTTATTGGTTGGTAATAATTCATGACTTGGATCCAAATTATCATTTTCATCCCATAGCTTCCCTTTTAAGGATTATCATTAACATCTGCATCAAGTTTTAAGACCATACTTATAATTATTTAAGCAACTCTTTGTGTAGTTTCATTTGTATCACTGAGGATTTTCTATCACAGCTTCCACGTTCTTGACTCTTAAAATTTGACTTTATGTCTTGATTAAATCTTCCAGCAATTTTTATCTGTCTGTGCTTTTCTGGGAGCGTACATGAATGACGGTTTCTATGTCTTAGGACCCTTAGTATAAATCTTTCAGCCTCATATAACTAAAGCAATTGTTTGGTTGTAGGATTCTTTGTCACGTCTTTTCCTCTGAAAGTGCTCTGGATTTCTCTCCATTGTTTTCTGGAAGTTTGCAATAGAGACATGTCTGTTTTATCTCCATTGTATTTTTAATATTTTTCCCTGAAATTTACATTCCATGCTTCTTTTACTCGTCTCTCCTGGGCTCACTCCTACAGCTGCAGTTTTCTGCTGCTCACCTGGGACTAGAGGGTCTCAGATGGCCCGAGATGGCTTCATGTACATTCTGGGGCCTTGGCACGGGCTGCTGTAGGGTCTTTCTCCACCCAGTCTCTCTGAGGACCCAGGCCCCCTACATGGAGAAGGGGGTGTTCCAATAGCTACAGAGAAGATCTAAGGCCCAGGCTCTAGCGTTCACACAGTGCTGCTTCTGCCACATTCTATTGGTTTAAACAAGTCACAGAACCACCCAGGCTCTCTCCACCTCTAGTGAAAGGTGTGATCTTGTGATTAATAGTGAGAAACGTATTTGACATACAGAATGTTTTTATTTTATAATAGCAAAAGCATTATGCATTTAATACTTTGAATTTTAAAGTTTTATTTTTTCCTGGGCTAGCGATATGTGATACGATATTCTCACTGTGTGGAAGCAGTGAGCCATATGCCCACAGGGTAAGCCGCCGATTGACAGTGTACTGTATTGCCAGCCTGTTTTTGATGTGATGTTTGAGTGCTTGGAGGTAAGCTAACCTATGGTGGTCACTAGGCTTGGTGTATTAAATGCATTCTTGACTTAGGATGTTTTCAGCTTACAATGGGTTTATTGTGACATAATTCCATGGTAAGTCTGGGAGCATCTGCATTTGATCTTCATTCCTATTCCAGGCATAGAACTCCTAAAACTCTTGGCATCTCCAGAATGATAGTGTTTTTTCATATGCAACTGAGATGACTGATGTCTGGGGGCTCTCGAATAGCCTCGGGATTGGGGGTGGTTGCCAGGGGAACCAACCATATCATTAAAGGGTTGAAAATTTCAACCCTACCCCTGGATCTCGGGGGAGAATGGGGCTAGAGATTGACTCAATCAGCAGCAGCCAATGATTTAATCAATCATGTCTACGTAGAGAAGTCTCTGTTAAAAATCCTACCTGGATTTGGAGAACTTTCTCCATGTTGCTGATCACATGCTCTGTGCCCCTGGCCCCATGCCTTGCCCTGTGCATCTCTTTCTCCTGCCTGTTCCCAAGTTGTATCCTTTTGTAATAACTGGTAATCTAGTTAGTGAAATGTTTCCCTGGCTTTTATGAGTCTTTTTAATAAACTACGGAAACCAAGGAGGTGGTTGTGGGAACCCCCTGATTTATAGCTGGTCAGTCAGAAGCACAGACGACAGTCTTGACTTGTGATTAGCACCTGAAGTGGGAGCAGTCTTGTGGCACTGCCTTTAACTTGTGGGGTCAGATGCCATACCTTTGGGAAGACAGTGTCAGAGTTTAGTTGAATTGTAGGACACTCAGTTGGTGCCCACAGAGAAGTGGAGAATTGCTTAGTGTGGGGAAAAAAACCCACACACATTTGGTGTCAGAAGTGAAGTATTGGTGAGAGTGTCGTAGAGCATGGAAAAACAGTTTCCCTTAGAGAGTAGAGAGAGGAAATAGAGTTTTTCCTTTGGAAGGCAAAGCAAAGTCACATTGCAAAGGGGCGTGGATACTGGGAGGGAAAGAATTTGCAGCCATTAAATAACCTACCTCACCAACAAACCCAGTACAAATGTGACAAATAGAAGTTCATTTCTTTCCCTCTACTTGAAGTTTCAGCGTACCAGTTTCCTTCTGTCCCCGAGGCCCTCTGAGCCCTCTGTCTCCAGGCAGCCGAAGTGGACAGGTGTGCTGGAGGAGTCACCCTGGCTTCCTAGAAACCCCAGCCCAGGAGAGGTGCTTCAGTTCTGCTCAGGTTCCTTTGCCAGGAACTGTTCATATGCCTGTACTCTGATGTGAAGGGACAGATGTCTCCCAGGAATAATAAGGGAAGGGAGACCATGAATTCGTGGTGGACTAGTATTGCCATCTATGCCATATTCAACAACTGTGTTGGTGTTTTTTTTTTCAATTTCCATTGTTTGACTGTTACAGAGGCTCATTCAGAAATCCTCTGCAACCTTTCTGAGATACAAAGTAGCATATCTGCCTTCTTATTTCTTAGAATAAACACAGGAGTGGGCAAAAGTAGGTTTATAGTTGTTCATTTGGAAAATAACACAATAACTAACAAATAGTGATATAAGAATAAACTGTTTCATGTGCACACATCTGTAAACCTACTTTTGCCCACCCTTACATTTCAGAAAGAAGCATTTCATCTCTTCAAGGTGATTTTCTTCTTTGGACCTGCATCACACTTTCAGGACCTAGAACAACCCCCTAAACAAACCTGTTTGCGTGGCCATAGTTTCTTGCAGAGGCTTCTCATTTCCGTTGTGAGCACTTTCTTCTTGAGCACTCTCTCCCTGGCTCCAGGAGAGAAGCTAGCAGCAAACGTAGCATTTTGATTATAGGGCTTTCCTGTCCCAACATCTCTTCTCACCCCCCATGCATTGGCAGGAATTATCTGGGTCCCTCCACCTCCTTGCTCTTCCTTCTCTGTCACAGAGCAATCATGAATGGAGTCTGAAATGTGTCTTCGGTTCATTACCACCAGCCTCTGTGAAATATACATTCCCTAACGTGTCGGGCACATGTATGGCATCCTTCCTATTTTCCAACACTGATGCTGGTTTTTCCCTAATTTTATATCCATTGGTCATCCCATTCGACTGGGGGTGGAGGGCTGAGTGTTCAACGCCTGCACTTACATCACCCTCAGATGCAGAGGAATTACACAGTCTAACGTTGAAATACTTGTGGAAATTATATGGCCTGTGATATCAGTTTCTTTAAAACACCTTGTAAACTTTCACTTTTGCAGAACTATCATAAATCTGTTTAATTCAACAGTTTACGCTGAGTACTCCAGTACTCCACTCTAGAAATAGAGCATGTTTCTGCTTGATTGAAACTGCTCTGTTGGAAGTTGTTAAGAATACCATTTGTTGCAGCCAAATTTCTCCATATCTGATCATCAAAACAGCGAGAGCTCACATGTGCGTCCATTTAGTGAGTTGCTCCTGAGGCTGCGCAGCTGGGCAAGAAGCAGTGCTGAGCGCTGGGGCGCAGCCATCAGGAGCCCCGCTTCTGCCCTCAAGCTGCTCACAGTCACAGGCCAGCAGCCAGTAATTGAATTAGTGGGAGGATGGTTTTGAATATGAGCCGTTGTATTCTCTTTGCTCTTCCCTGTTGTATGTGACCATTCCTTAGTGGCTTTCACACTGACTCTGGGGAAACAGTTTCAATAAGAACACAACTTATTGAAAGGATTGAAAGGGTCCAAAACAGCAGGCGAACTTTTCTTGTTGCTTTTGTTTTTCAACTTTCAACAGGCTTTTGAAACCTCCAAAGGCAGGCTTGGGGGAAACAGGGTATAAGCGTCATGCCAATGCGAAATATTGAAAGAGTTCTCTATCTCACTTGGCAGGGGCATGGCTGAGAGGGAAGAAGAGAGATCACTCACAGAACTGGGTGGCATGAGATGAAGGGACAGATACGGGCATCCATGTGAAGGACAGCAGGGACCACACCAGGATTCTCTGTAAGTTCTTCAGCCCAAGACCTTGCTGAGCCATGAGAAGTACCATCTGACCTCCTTTCCATGGCTTGGCACAATTATACCTTCCCCCCAAACAAGGAAGCAAACAGACCAACCAACCAACCAACCAACCAACCAACCATGCTGAGGGCTAGGATGCCCTCAGAAGCAGTTGATGACCTGGAAGAGGAAGCCTTGGGTTGGCGTTAGGACAAGAGTGACCAATGGGGAAACCCACTCCTTTTTTTCATACACAATTACAGTGTGAGATTCTGAAACAGTTTTATGGAGCTGGCTATTGAGCAATGATAAAGGAAAGAATGCTGAGAGGGGCCAGCAAGGTGGGACTTCACTAACAGTAGTTTGACACCCTAAACTCATGTCCTAGGCAAGGCTAGAAGAAGCTGACTGATTCCACAGGTAGAGTGTAGATGGCTGTGAGGTTTTAGTAACGGTTTTTATAGTCAATATGGAGAGAACACCCAGCAAAGGACCCCTAAATATATTTATATAAGAAGTGTCTCAGAGGCATATGAGTCAAATCATGGATAACAATGTGTTTAATAGAACCAGCTTAATTCAAAAAATAATTTCATGAAGTCAGTATCATACTGGAGGAAGCTAATCCCCAAAGCACAGAGCAGGGAAGAAATTATGACCATTCTAAAATTGAGCATAAAATAAATATTATATATACAATGTACAAACATGTTCTACTTGTAGGAAAAGTATGGTATATGGGATTATGAGAGGGTTTTCTTTCTTATTTTTCAATTTTCAAAGAGTGAACATGTATTTTATAATTAGAAAAGATGTGATTATAATTCTCTTGAATCATATTATTTAAGTATTCTATTGAATAGGAACATATTCAATTATTATATAGGAAATTGAGATGTTCTGATGAATAGTTTTTTCTGTAATTTTTTGATGTAAATTATCTTGGTATAGCTATCAAAATAACTAATGAAAACTTGAAATTAAGGTTGCCTTAAAAATTATTTTTTTAAGCTTTGTGTTAAGGGGAAGATTTTTTTTTTGTTCAACATCTTAAAAAACTATTAACTCCACCTTAAAAATTTGTCATTTTCATCACGACCAATAATTTCTAAATGCTATTGCTCCTGAGAAAAGAAAAAAAGTGACTCTTTGTTCTTGAAACCAAAGACAAAGGTTCATATGGCTCTGTTTCTTCTAAGTGACTTCATTCAGTTTGACTTATTTTGACATCTCTTCCATGTCCTGTTTCTATAACCTGCTTGACATTGATCTCAACATTTCATTAGGAATTCATGGTGGAAAGAAATTACTCTGAACATTTGTACCTTGTTCTTACAGTAAATGAAGTGTCACTTACATTTCATATCTTTTCCTGCTAACCTGTAACCCCTTGAAGTCTTTGGTACTTTTCCACGATTAGCTCAAAGACATTTTTCATCCCCCCACCCCCTCCCATGATTTATACTCAGTGATTAAACCATGATTCTCAGGGTTATTACATAAAATTGCATTAGCGGTTCATGAACAAAAAAATGTCTTTAAACTTCTTGAT
Source organism: Sturnira hondurensis (assembly GCF_014824575.4). Classification (NCBI taxonomy): domain Eukaryota; kingdom Metazoa; phylum Chordata; class Mammalia; order Chiroptera; family Phyllostomidae; genus Sturnira; species Sturnira hondurensis. The sequence goes on from NW_028095197.1 coordinate 17,279,385, forward strand.
GACAAACTGAAGAAGTTGGTTTCCTAGCTTTTTTCCTTTATACAAGGACTGTGTTATTATAGTGGCACAGTTTTAGCTACTGTGGTTTGATCTTTTGGATGTGAAAAAGTATAAATTTAGACTTTAGAAATGACATTTTATAGTGGAAAGAGCACCAGTGTTAGAGACGACAGACCTGAGTTCTCATTCAACACTCAGATAATTACCTGCTCAGTGTTCTTAGACAAGTGACTTCACTTTTCTGAGTCTCTGTTTTCCATCTTAAAGTGGGATTAAAAATAAGACAAAACCGTCTTTCAGAATTGTTAGGAGGATGAGAAGTATACTGAGTACCTTGTGTATAATAAATGCTCAACACATGTTAGTAATAGTTTGTTCATATCTTTGTTTTCTGCTCTGTCAGTCCCTGTGCTGGTAGAATGGCTGGCACTTACTGAATGATGAATTACCAACTGTGCCTCGGAGTTTTGGAATTCAGGAAGGCATGGTTTGGGACACAGAAGTTATTATCTGTATAGTGGCCTTGAAAATTCAATTGCCTGTTTATTCACACATTTGCAGTGATTAAGTCAAAGAGTTGCCATACTTGACATTTTATTCATTTTCGATATATTTATTGATTATGCTATTATAGTTGTACCATCCACCCCCTTTATTTTCCTCCGCCCTGCATGGGAAACAGATGGGAACAGAGTGATTTAATTTGCTCTTACTGTTTTTGAAAATCTTGGTTCTACAAGATAGTGATTCCAAGGTGTGAGGGGGGTTCATTTTGATCTCAAACTGTTTTTATGACTACAGCAGCTGAATGAGATCCTTTCAGAGACAGAAAAACTCAACGCTACGACACGAGCTACACCTAAAGATCACAACACTTATGTCCTATTCTCTCCACCAACTATGTACTTGTTATTGTTAAAGTTTGGTAGTAAATTCCCACTTTCTGTGTTATCATTGCAATTTGGTAGGAAATTTCCGGTTCCCATGATATCCATACATAGTTGTTAAAATGGAACCAGTACACATTATATTTTCATGCTTCAAGAAGTGGGTTTAAATTGTCTAAAACTTTTAAACAGGATAAAATTTCAATTTCAAGTCTTTGTAAGTGTGTTGATATGAGAGATTATTTTTTATAGGTGTAACATTTATATCATTTTCAGCAATGTATCAGATAGCAATGGAAATACCGGGAAACACTTCCAAACATCCGTTTTGAAAACACTCTCGATTACCTCATAATGTGGCTGATGGTGAATTCCTGCCAGGAAAAAGGAAAGTATTAGCCAGGCCTTTTCCAGGGGGTGGAACGGGAGGGCTAAAAGGAGGGACTGGGAAGAGGGAGGAGAGAGTTGCTATCATTGATCTCCTGTATTTGCATCAGCGATATCACTTTAACCTGCATCTTTTTTCAGGAATCATTTTAAGATCCTTGCCAATTTTTTGGATTAGCCTAGATAAAAGTAAATGAAGTAACACTAAAATCCACTTAGCTTAAACTCCAGTGAGTCGAGGAGAATGAACAAAGGGTCAAAGTGTCATTGGAACTCACCCCGCCATCCTGTAAGTCACTCTCTAATTGCATCCTGTGAATTAACTGTGGGTCTGCCTTACCTGCCCCGGACCTGAGTAACATACCAGCATCAACTTACAGTAGATATTAGTAAAGCTTCATACCTTTTTAAATTTTTAAGTAAAAAAATATTTTCTTCTGAATCTCCAATGAACGATCTCGTGCAACAACTGAGGTACATGCATCCCACTTTGGAGAATGAAGTGCTAATGCAGTAAATCAGTATGGAAGCATAACAGAAAAAAGGTCACAGAAATGAGACCAAACACACCGACTGTGACAATATACACGGTGGGAATTCAAAACTGAGCTCTAACAGACCCCTCTGAAACCATAGGATTAAATTGTTTTAAAAGATTGAAAATGCAAAGACAAGAAAAGGCACACTTCTGTTTTGGCAGGCCCCAACAACGAGGAAGGAGGAGTCACAACGTTATTTTCGGGCAAAGACAACGTGCGGCAGGGAGCATGGAACGGGGCAGGGAACGTCCTGGCACTTCCACAAACAGCACCGTCCTCAGAGATTTCGATATAAATATGCATATATGTCTGAAATACTATGCAAAATGCATGGAAACACAACTATTGGAGACTTTGAAATACCTCTTTGACCTTGTTTATTCAAGTAGATAAAAGTCAACCTAGGATATGGAACAAAAGAATTGCATTTATTTAGTTTATATATAGTGATTTTAGGGGAAGAAACAGATAACATACCTTCTTTCCAAGATCTTCTGGAACATTTGCAAATATAGATCATATATTTGACCGCTAGATAAAGCCAAAATCAATTCCCCAAAGTAGGAATCATGCAGGTCACTATTCTCAGAGCACAATGCAATTGAAATGTAGAAATTAATCAATTATATGGCGTCATTGGCCTTTTACTATAAATCATTCTCCCCAAACCACAAGCTTTACATCAAAACATCAGAGAATTTAGTGTGTGCTAGAAATATACATTTGTTATGCTCTTAGAAGAATATTTCCCTTTTTCTAATTTTATGGAAAAAATAATTAAAGGCTTAGACAACTTCGTAATTGAATAAATACACGCATATCGTAAGGAATTCTGCCAATCAAAAACAGTGCAAAGAAAAAGTAAAACTCATCCATAGCCACACTGTCCAAGGGTATTTTTTATTTCACCATCCCAGGCTTTTCCTATATGTCCATGTACTAACACACGCACAATTACACATGCAACCAAATGCTTTTTCTCCCCCATGAAATAGGGTCATAGTGTAAGTTTTTAATTTTCTGTGTATTAATGTATCATAGATATATTTCTATGCTAGTAAATAAGAGTTAACACTGTCATTTTTAAAGTGATTTTTCATAGTGTGTGGATGTACCAGAGTTATTTCACCAGTTCTCTTCTGAACTCTTTATTCACCAGTCTATGAATGATAACCACATACGCTACTTGTATATGTTCCAGTGTGTCATTTACTCCTTTGTGTTTGCTTTGTTGTTGGTTTGAGTAATTTTCTAAATTTGTATTTTGTTGGTTTGGTTTGGCTGTTATTTTTAATTTTTACAGTCAGATTTATCATTTTTTCTTTTATAATTTCTAGCACTAGTGTCATTTAAAAACGTCTTACACATCCTGAAATTATAGAAAAATTCACTTCTATGTTCTTCTAGAAGAAGAACATAGAATTAAACATTAAATTTTTAATGTTTAATGTTTTTTAAAACATTAAATTTTTCAGCTTTAATCCATTTGCCATATATTTTGATGCAAGGCATGAGGCTGGCCTACACCATAGCATAGTGATTAATAGCATGAACCCAGACTCCAGACCACCTGGGCTCAAAGTCTAGCTCTTTTCCTGATGAACTGCATGACTTTGGACAAATCACTTAGCCTGTCTCAATCTCCTCATTTATAAAATGATGATAATAATAGTATGTACTCACGGAATTCCTGTGAAAATTAAAAATATTAATTGGTATAAAGTAAGTAGAGCCAGGCCCAACATATAGCACGAGCCATTATTTTTCCAAATAGCTAATCAATTGCACCAACCCATTCATTGAACATCCTCTGCTCTCATTCATAATTTGAAATCTCACTTTTAGTTTTTAACGAAAACTTGGTATACTATCTTTTTGTCAGGCCCTATCCCTGTACCAATACTTTTTAAGTTACTTTACCTTTATAATGTGCCTTCCTACATCATTGTGTAGATAGCCCATTTCTCATGCCTTAATTATTCCTCTTTTTCAAAGTGTTGATGACTCTCCTCTCTGATATTTTTCTAGAACTTGACAATACCTCATCAAATTTCAAAACTAATTCCATTGAAATTTTAGTTTGGATTTGGTTGAATTTGTAAATAGATGTGGAGATAACTAGCATCTTAACATCAAAATGATTTTAATGACAAGTAGTTTAAGTTTTCCAAAATACTGTCGGCGCACTGTGAAATCTGAGACTCAAAAACCTTTTATCTGGGCAGGCAGGCATTGCCTCCATTTGACAGACAGGTCACAAGGCTCAAAGGGCTGGGGATCTCACCGTGGAAACAAGTGGTAGAGTCGAAATTTTTATCTGGACCTGTTAACTTATCCTCTTGGTGAATGTGCCGTTTAGTTTGTGACCCGCGATCATTGTTTTGAATAGAATATACTCCAATATAATTTTAGAAGTTAAATATTTTTCTCCAACATGTTCAACTTTTCACCCATTTCCCTAGGCTTTCCTTTTCGGTTTCATGGTGTGCATTTCAAAAGGAATGCCTGTGATCTCGGATGCCAATAAATTCTGCAAGCAGTGGCAACGTCCTCTTTCTACAGCGTGACGGGAGGCAGAGAAACCTTATTAAATGTGGACATGTACTTGTACTTAGTAGTGTATCTAACTCAGAAACAATATGCAGATATGTAGAAGTTTTTTACTATTTATATAATGCATATTTAACAGAAGAATCGCCCAGTTTTCTGAGTTTTTTCACTGTTTGTTTGCTGCAAAAGCCTTTGACGGTCTAATATGTACCAGCATTTATGTCGGACCTGCAGCAAAGAGATGCCTAAGGCGCAATCTCTTGCCTCGAGAACCCTAGAGGCAAATGGTTATATATATACAAAAAATTTAAATATATTTGGATAATATTACTCTATCTCATTTCTCAGAAATACGGACAAGATAGAGGGAAGGCTCATAGCAAAGAGGAGCAGAGGACTCTGAGCATAGGATCCTACCTGAGTCTTGAAGAATGAGTAGGAATTCATCATTGGTCGGTGGGAGGAAGGAAAATCTAGGAAGAGAGAAAAATATGAGGAAGAATTATGAGGTTGGAAAAACAGGTCATGTTTGAAAAACTGCACCTGACTTCCTATGCTTGATGTCTCAGAGCTTCAGTGTATGAGGACAGTCAGACTCCTTTCCCCACATCAGCCCTTCCTCTTCCTCAAGGTCATTTTCCTCTCATACCAGCAATTACTTAAAGTCAGACCTCTCTTTCAACTTGATCCTTTCCTAATGTTCTTCTTTTATGAGCAGAGAGACTCATAAATGCCTTCAGCTCCTTTTTTGCTGAGGTGAAAAAGTCTGACCCATCTGCACTAGTCAGTTGATAGGTATGGTTTTTGTTGTCTGGCACTGACCCACCCTTCGAGATGGTAGTGGCCCCTATATTTTGTTTGGGAGCCCAGCCAATTCCCAGCTCCCAGGGTTTCATTAAGCTGGATTCAGGGCCTGGGTCTGTGCATCATCTCTGTGAGGAGGCAGCAGCTGGAAGAAGGAATCTATGCTTTGGAGGGTGATCCTGGGCTTCCAACCCCAGGTCTGCCATTTGCCTGTGTGTGATTTGGCAATTCAATCATTTTTGTGAGCCTCAGTTTCGTCAACCAAGGAAAGTGATGCTTTTGGATTTGCTTATTTGGATCTCTGTGAGGAGTGAGAATAAAAATGTACGTGAAAAGTCTGGGTAAACACAACTTTTTGAGCATATCTTAAGGTCTAAGAAAAATGAACTCCTAGGAGTGAAAAAACTAGATGACCTCCGGCTCACTAACAGTTGCCAGTCTCTGAATGGATTTGACTTTACCCCACTGGTAAATCAGTTTATAAAACTCAACCACAGCACACACCACATGGTAGAAATCAAAATTCCTGGGCAGCAAACTGCACCCATGATGATTCTCTAATTAGAAACAATGTGTTTAGGAAGCAGAGACTAAGTACCTAATAATTGCTCAAAAACCTTCCAGGAATCTACCACCCTAGGTCATCTTAGGGCCTAGGCTGGATCCCAAAAGACACAAGTAGGGGTTTGAAGGTATTTCATGACAAGGGCTTGTCCTATGTCTATGCCGATGAGAGTCATCATGGTGCATTTCTGACTCCGTAGCCCTTCCATATCTGTTTCCTTTTGACTCTTATTTTATCAGTGTGGACAACAGCTACACATCATTCCCAGACTCATTTTGGTAAGATATGCAATCTCATGCTTCTAGTCTCATGTACCAAAAGTCCTAGCCAGAGCAATAAGGCAAGAAAAAAAAGTAAAAGTCCTGCAGATTGGAGAAAAGAAGTCAAATTATCTTTTATTCACAGAGGACATGGTTGTTTATATAGAAAATATATATAAATCTACAAAAAAACTCTATTAGAATGAAGAAGTGAATATATTGAGGTCACAGGATCCACGGTTGATGTATAAAAATCAATTTTACTTTTATATACCAAAAAATAAGCAATTAGAAAAAAACTTTAGAAAGAATACCATTTATAATAGCATTAAGAACATAAAATACTTAGAATTAAATTTATTTTTTAAAGAAAGAACTTTCTGGGGCCCTGGCTGGTGTAGCTCAGTGGATTGAGTGCGGGCCTGTGAACCACATGATCACAGTTCGATTCCCAGTCAGGCAGGTCACATCCTTGGGTTGCAGGCCAGTTCCCAGCAGGGGATGCACAAGAGGCAACCATACATTGATGTTTCTCTCCCTCTCTCCTTCCCTTCCCCTCTAAAGATAAATAAATAAAAATCTTTAAAAAAATAAAATAAAATAAAAAAATAAAGAAAGAACTTTCTGGAGCAGATGGAAAGTGTACATTTCAATTAAGTAATGATTATACTAGTCTCTACATTTGTGAAAATTCTTTATGCTCTATACTTAAAATGTGTGCATTTTATTCTGTGAATTTTACCTTAAAAAGGAAAAAAAGACTACCAGAATTTTTAAAAAGATATCTCCAAATATTATGTTAAGTAAAAGAAACCAGATACATAGGACTCCATTTATATGTAATACCCAGAATGGATAATTCTGTAGAGACAAAGCAGATTGACGGTTGTCAGGGTCTGGGAGGACAAGAGAATAGGGACTTACTTCGGCATAATGGAAATGTTTTGAAATTACATAGAAGCAGGAGTTGCACAACACTGTGAATGTACTTAAATACCACTGAATTGTTCAATTTAAAATGGTTAATTCTGCATTACGTCAATTCCACCTCATTAAATTCTTCACAAGCAAACGAACATGAAAATGGATGTTGCACTGAAAAGTCAACATGAGTATTCTTGAGACCGGACGTCGCCTCTGATCCTCAGTTCTTCTAGCTACAGCTTTGGGGCACTGGCTATGTGCTCGGCTCTGCACTGGACGCTTTGCATACCTCTCCTTATTCAGTTGACATTTTATAGATGAGGAAAGTGAGGCTTAGAGAAGTAGAATAACACATGGAAATTCATGCAGCATTTCCTCGGCATGACAGCAAAGCTGAGTTCTGTATCTCCCATCTCTGGAAGTGCTAGCTCTTCTAGTGGTCAGATCAGCAGACACCCCTTACCCCTTCAGGGACAGATAACGAATGGACCTCTGAGACCTACCAAAGGTAGGAAGTCTGAAGGGGCCTTGTAATGATAAACCATGATGACCAGACCCTTAAAACCTCTGGCCTGATACCAAGTATTTCCAGCCATCCTGGGCTATAGACTCTAGAGTTGTGAAATGCCAAGTACCTACCCTTCCCAGAAATTAGAGCAAAGAAGAAATTCTTCAAGTGTTTTCCCTGTAATTACGTGCCAAAATGAGAACTCTATGCTAACTAACAAACTAACTAATAAACATACTTCACTCCTTTGAGTTCCCTTTTATTTTACGGTGAGTGACTTGTCCGCAAGCTCCCATTTAAGTTCCTTCTTCCCAAGCATGTGCAGTTTTCCAGTTTGCAGCCTATTCATTATTCTTCACAAAGTCATAATAACAGGTTAAATCCAAGCTCTGGCAGGGCTTGTGCCAAGACGAGGCATGTTTTTTTTTTTAAATCATATCTAAATTACTTCATGAAATAATGTTCCTATCAGCCTCCAAGCTGCTGTCAAGGCTGGGGCCAAAAGCTGTGCTGAGAAGCACAGAGCAAACTGAGCCAGGGGTCCCCAGGGAAACAGTGGAGTAGAAACCAGCTCTGGGGAGAGCCCTCAGGAGACATCGTCTTCTTTCATATTTTCCTCTGAATGGTGTAGGTATTACCCTTGCAAAGCATATTTCCTAATCAGACTCTGATTCTACAGGGTGAGAAGCCCCAAACCACATACCCCTGGCTCATCTACACTTCTATTGTGATGAAAATGAAATATGAGGGAAACACCTCGGGTTTCTTAGACTGAGTAACCTGACCCTTAATATAAGATTTTGTCATTCATTTATTTAGCAAACATTCTCTGAATGCCTGCTTAGTTACAGGCACTCAATATAAATATACGCATGAAAAAATATGGTCCCTGCCCTTCAGAAAACCACCCTCTGACAGGGGTGGTGACCATAAAAACAGATTACAATACGAAATGATAGGGGGTATTATTGTCCATGGTGATTAGTGATGTTTGAGGGTCCATGGTGTATTATCCTTTTAATTTTCATTTGCCTATTCATTCTTCATTCACTCAACAAACCTTTTTTTTTTTAAGATTTTATTTATTTATTTATCTTTAGAGGGGAAGGAGAGGGAGAGAAACATCAATGTATGGTTGCCTTTCGTGCGTCCCCTGCTGGGAGTTGCCTGCAGGGAACCAGCCTGCAACCCAGGTATGTGCCCTGACTAGGAATTGAACTGTGATCCTCTGGTTCACAGGCCAGCGCTCAATCCACTGAGCTACACCAGCCAGGGCCCTCACTCAACAAACCTTTACCAAGGAACCACAGTATGCAATATGCTATTCATTGCTCTGGGGTCCACAAAAATGAATGGGATGAAATTACGTGAAAATATCCTAGATATTTTCTGTTGTTCCTCCAGATCTGCTATCCACCTTCCACCCTCTGTCCTGTGATCCACAAAGTTCACCTTCAATGAATTTCAATGTTGATGAATTTTCCTCCAAGATGTGTTTACTATAAGCAGACCACTATATACCCTTGGCATTTTTGATCAATGTTCTTTCTAGCCATGGGAAACTATATGTATTTTTATATTTTTATATTTTCTTCAGTTATGTCCACAGAGTTTTTTCCATATGGATCAAAATAAAGACATTTTTAAATGTATTGGTGTTTTCCTCCTTTAATTTATTTGTTAAATATTAAATTTAACAAACTATACCTTCTGCCACTGTATTTGTTGTTGTTGAGGTTATTTTACCAAGTCCAGTTTATTTTTAATATAAAAAACTCTGATTAAATTCTGCAGATATAAACCTCATTAAGGTAATTTAATATTTTGTCAATTTTAAATCAACAGTAAGTTTAAATATATCTACATACATATTTGTTGTTATCAATAGGTGGACTATCTACCTGTAATACTGGTTATAATTTTATTACCTAAAATAAATACTGTTTAGAGCTGTTGAATTTCAGAAGAACTTCTCATTTGACATTGGGCAATGTCAAAATCATGAGGCCAAAATAGTTTGCTTTACATTGCTCAGCTTCTTGGATCTGCGTATCTACAAAAGCACTGAGCACAGCGCATTGAGATTCGTGTCTGCTTCTCCCAGGAAAATGTGAGCTCCTGGAGGGTGGAAATGCAGTATTATTCTCCTCTGGGAAGCCACCACCTTGCACAGCCTGCCCCAGATGCCGTTGAGTGGTAGAGTCATACAATTTGGGGTTTTCTTCATACACTCTTCCATGTGTATGGCTTTCCAGGTGTTTCACCTAAAGAAGGACCCAGTATAATGTTGTTAGCATTCTCAGATGTGGGGAATCCTGAAATACGGCCCTGGGGTCCATTTACTTTAGGTAACTCTCTTCCTACTCTTATCATGATTCAGGCTCATTTATCCACATGCTTTCCCAAACCAACTTTGGCCATAACTAACCTCACACACCAGGACTTCTGGCCTCTGATCTATCACTCCTGGGGTTAGATGCCAGCCAACCACGGTCTACAGCAAGAGCTGAGAGCAAATGGGTTAAAGAGGAGAGGGTAGGAAGGAACCAAAGAGGAAGACAGAGAAGAAATGTTATGTCAGGGTGTATTCATTAGCCTATTTATTGAAAGCTCCAGGGAGGCAGCAAATTCCTTTGTTTCATTCCCTGTTGTGGACTCAACTCCTAGAATACTCCTTGGCATGTAATAGGTGCTCAATAAACATTTTTAATAAACGGGAGACCTGACAAAGGACACCTAAATTTCCTGAGAACCCACCATTTGACAGGTTCTATGCCAATGGCTTTCACTGATAATCTCACCTTAAATATTCCTTAAACTACCTTTGTGAAGTAGGTCATATCATCTGTTTTACAGAGAACACTAATCCCTCACTACTATATACAAACCGTTAGTAACTTCACAGATTAAGCATCGTGGAGTGAGAGATTGTTTAGAGTGAAAGGGAACTTAGAGATGATCCAATTTAACCCTCTTATTTTACTGATGGATTAAAAAAAACAACCCTTGGATAGCTGAAGTGACTTTGCCTAGGTCCCACAGAGATCACGGTTGAAGGCTGGACGTGAACTCAGATCTCCCACTTTAGCCAGGACCTGTCTGCTCCGCTTGGATTCCTCTGACTGTTCCTACCACTGTCACACGTAGAGAAGACTGAAAACCACCAGCCATGTGGTTGTTTAAGCCCCCAAAATATATAATTCTAAGTGTTCTTTAAATCACATCCCACAGTCACCCGCCATGCCACCTTCTGACCCCCATCAAGTCCGTGAATTTTGTTTGTCTGCCCAGGGTGGCCTCGCATGCAGCTCTTGGCCGTTTAGGCCCCAGCCCTGTACATGGCCCCGAAAACCACTGAACTCTATCCTTGGCAGGGGAATGTCTACCAGAGAACAGAACATGCTCTGCTTCTTGTTTTAACTTGACTCTATTGTTCACCAGATATATTTTCCCTTCCATGAAGTATCACTGAGCAGTTTATGACAAGACTTAACATTTAAACCCATAATATAAATTTTTCTCTTTGTCCTTGTATTCTGACAGATTGTCAAACAAGGCTAACGTAGATTGCTAAAAGCATGACTACATCATTAGATAATTCCTCAGGTGAGCTCTTTGCATCCATGCATGTTGCACGTGGCAGAATCAACAAGAGGAAAGGGGATCAGGAAGCAAAGGAAGGGGAAATGCAAACATGAGCTTGTGCTTCCCACAAGCACCAGCTCTTGCTGCTCTGGAGGGCTGCAGGCTGGCTTCCTGAGGCCAGCGTCACACACTGTCTGCCTCATATCCTTAGCCCTCCTCGCGTTGCATCTCAAGTAAACACCACCCTACTGCCTTCACTTCTCTGCTTCTGTATTGGTTTAATAAAGTGAGATTATCTGTCATCCAGAACTGTACAATTTGATTCTACATATAATACATAACATGGGCTGAGTGCTTTACCAAGCAAACGTGATAGTAAGTGGAAGCAGGAGACATTGGTTAATGGTGAGTCCACACCCACATCATCTCCTGGGTGGGCTATTGTTGCAAGAGTCTCCTGGTCAGTTTCCCCACTTCATTCCCATCTCCAAAGCATCAGAGTGATCTTTCTAGAATATAAATCTCGTACCGTGCCACTCCCCTGCTTCAAACCCTTGAATATTGCTTTAAAATCTACAGAATGAAGCACCAATTCATCTACAAGGTAGATAGACAGGTGCTTGAAAATCTGGCCCCAACCTACCAGTCTGACGTGCTCTACCTCACACCACATGGTCCCTCCTCCAACATCTGCCAATTTGTTTTGCAACGAGGCAGGCTGTTACTTTGCAAGGAGTACTGCTGCGCCTTTTCTCTGTCTCATGATCTTATGTAATGAGGTAGCATGCAAGGGAATCTTCTGCGCAGCTTGAGGGTGGCCAAAGTTTTTACCTTGGAATTGGGTTCTGTACTTGGTAAGATAAAAATCACAAGATTGATCCCACTTGAGGGTGGTAGAGATGGACATTTCCTCTCAAAAAGTCACTACTCCCTTCTAACCATGAGAAAATCATTACGCAAAGCAAAATGACGTACTCCTCAAAACTGTCGAGCCCTTCGAAACAAGGAAAGCCTGAGAAACTGCCGCAGACCAAAGAAGGCCAAGGGGATGTGACACTTAAATATAACACAGGACCCTGGAAAAGAATAAGCTATTAGGGAAAAGCTAGTGAAATCCAGATAAAGTACGGAGCTCAGTTACTCATCATATAGTCATTAATGGTTAATAGGAATGTACCAATGTTAGTTTCTTAGTTGTGACAGATATACCACAGTGATGATGGAAGATGTTAACAATCGGGGGAGCTGCATGAGGAGTACGTAGGAACTCTGTGCCATCGTCGCAACTTCTCTGTAAATCTAAAACCATCTCAAAACTTTGTAAAAGTAAGTTCATTTAAAAAAACAAGTCCCCACAACCCTTGCTGAAATTGGCTCCGTGATATAATCAACTTCTAGGACATAGCTTTGCAAGAATGATAAACTAATGGGCTAGTAAAAAAATCACAAGTTCAAATCCATCCTGGGGCCTCACTAGTTGAGTCACCTTCAAAGTCTAGGAACCTTCATTTTCTCCCATATAAAACAGGTTTAGCAATACTTGTCTTGCCTACCTATTTCCCCCCTAAAAAGGAACAAGGAAACAAAGAATTACATGTTAAGTGCCAAATCTGTGTCTGGAAAGCAGCTTCCATATCTGTATCATATTTAATCCTCACAGTAACAACAGACCCTATAAACCCCACTTTATGGACTAAGGAGACCCAGAGGGTAAATAACCTGCCTTAGGCTCTGCTATTAGGAGGTGTTGAAGTCAGATTTTGAACCCAGGTTCTCTGCCTGGAAGTCTCCCCTTCCCGCCTTCCTTCCTCCAGGCTGCCTTCGTGGGATATTAACAAAAAGGCTTTGTAAACTGCCACCCAACTCTACATTCCTAAGCGATCAATGATTTCATCATGAATGTCTGAGAGCCCAGCTGAGTGTCCAAGAACAAAGGTCAAAAAGGTTCTCTAGCCATTTGCTAGTATTGAGTGAAGAGCTCCCCAAATGGGAAGGAGTACTGGAGCAACCTCCTGAGCCACCATGAGCCTGCACCTCCTGTGAACTCTCATGTTCTTCTTTCTAGGGTTCAGGGGGCCGCCCTGAGAAATGCTCAGCCCTCCTTTGGCAGCTTCACAGACTCCTTCTTTCTGCTGCAGATGCTTCATCTCATGGGCATCCAGGGCAGGAGCCTGAAGTACACGCTGGTAATATAATGCGATGATAGTGTATTGAATTCAAATGGCCACTTCTGCCAAACGGAATTTAATTAAGCGCAAAAGTGGGTTCCTACAATGAAATGCACATGTGTTCTTTAAAGTCGTGCATGCCTTTGGGTATTTGAAAAATACCCTAAGTGCATGTTATTACAGGAATCTTGTTATCAGCTAGAAGGAGGGCTTTGGATCCTAGGTATATGTTTTGAAATATGTAAGCATCTTGGAACCTCAGTGTAATTTGTCAGTTTCCCTGCATGAGATCAACTGCATTTTGTGCCCAGGCCAAGACATACCTTCCCCCTCACTAATCAAGATACAATGGACTTTTCTAGTGTAAAGTTTCAGCTTTGCTTGCAAATCCAGACCACACTCTCCAAAGATCTAGGGGACTAAGAGAGTTGCTATGATTATCTCCACTCTTTCTAAGGACACTAGCTTTGAATACAACCATTAATTACCATGTGTTAATAAAAAAATCATAAATACTTAATCCAGATCATTTTGCTCAACCCCTTCCTTTTATAAATGAGGAAACTGAGGCCAGAAATGTGACTAGCCCAGGTGGGTCAGGGCTGAACCCATAACTCAGGTTCCAGGCGCGTGGCACACAGCTCACAGATATAAAATATTTGGGACTAGGTGACCCACTATTAAATTACTAGATATGTGACTGAGTCTCTTTTCAAAGTCATGCATCTGGTGGAAAACAAATAACATGAACCCGACTGAGGAGAAACAGCAGACGTAGCCCAAATGACAAACATTTTAACTTAAAAAGGGAAAAGAGATTGCATTCTCCAGAAACATTAGTATGATAAAGGCAAACAAAGGCTGAAGAACTGTTTCTGACAAAAGGAGGCTAAGGAGATACGACAACTAAATGCATGATGAGATGCGGCTGTACTAGTGCAGGAAATGGTATAAGGACATTATTGAGTTATTTGATCACTGAAATATAGACCACAAATTGGATAAAACTGTTTCACGGTTAAACTTACTGAGATGTATAACTGCAGCGTACTGTGCTCGTCAAAGAGAATATCCTTGTTCCTAGGAAATGGAGAGTGACGCATTTAAGGACAAATGAACACGACATATACCTTACTCTCAGTCTGGAGAGAAAAAAACTAATATAGGTAGATAGACACATAGAGAAAACAAATAGGGCAAAATGTGAGCAACAGATGAACCTGGGCATAGCCTGTAAGAGTGCTCTTTGTTCTATTTTTGTAAGCTTAAAAGTATTCCAAATAAAAGTTAAAAATAAATTAAGCCAAGCGAATGATTACACCAGCACCACAAAATTATAACCACTCTCCATTCAAGAGCAAAGGGAGGCATTTTAAGAACATCTCCAAAAATATACAGTCATGCATATTTACTACAAAACCAAAATCTCAATAAGTGACAGCAGTGAGCAGGGTTACCTCAGAAGGCCTCCCAGCTTTTGTCCGTGCCCTGATTTGGGGCTGGCCCTGCAGCTTCTGGGGCCATTTCCACTCCCCGGTTTTGTGATGATCTTTCACAGTGAGAAAAATCCTTTCTATTATTCTAAAAACTGCAATGAGAAAGGTGATACCTATTGAATACGGCAAAATCATTAACCCACATGTTTTCTCTTAAAAACCAAAAAGCTAAAGGTTACATTTCTGGATATGAACAGAAAAGGGTCCCATCAGGCCCTGCTGAGGGTCCTGGTTCTAATGACAATAACTGTTTCCCTGTCTTTCCCCGAAAGACAATAACTGTTTCCCTGGGGGCCTGAACAATCGATGGGTTTCATGGCCCAGTGTTGTTTCCATAACTGTTACTTACACTGGCCCAGAATAGCACTGTGTACCCATCCCAATGGGAAGCAAGACCTCTTCTCCGCAGGTGCCATCTGATTCTAGGCAGGACTTGTCAGTGGTCTGCTTCATGAGCCCGACCCAGTACTGACTGGCCACACAAACCCTGTGGCTTGGTATTCCCTAAGGATGAAAACAAATCCTGGTCACCACTCTGTTTCCTTGGGTACTCAGACAAGGTTTTCTGACATTTTCTGTTAACAACAGGGTAGGCTTTACTAAGGCATTCACAGAGAAATTTATACCAGTAGGTCTTGCCCAATACGTTTGGGAGATCTTGTCATGTGCTCTGTTCTGGAGAAGGACCTAAGCCCAAAGGCGGGTCCTGCCCTCAGGAAGCTTTTAATGTACTGGGATCGCAAAGAGCACACAAGGCAACCACAGCCAGCCACACAGGCCATGTGCCCTAGAGCCCAGGATGCTCTCTGCCCACAGGAAGAGTTGCTCAGTGCGGGAACCCTGACACAGAAGGCACTTACACAGCAAGGTTTGTGTCACAGTGATCAGCCACCTACGATGAGCCACCCAAGGTTCCAGGCTCTCTGGTGCCTTCTGGCCTTTGCACACACTCTTCCTTCTGCCTAGAACATTTTCTCCCACAGCCACCTTCACCACCCAATACCATCTTCCCACATCCAACCCACTTCCCTTTCTCTGGTGAACTCCTGCAGCTCTGAGTTTGGACGTTCTCGCCCCTGGAAAGTTTTCCCTGACCCTTTCCCTTTTGGGCTGGCTTAGAGGTCCTGACTGTGTTCTCCCACTGGGCCATGCATTGGCCCACTATATCCCTTAAACTGTAAAGCAAGGTGCTTACAAGGAAGCCTCTCACAGGGGTGTCCAACCTTTTGGAATCCCTGGGCCACACTGGAAGAGGCAGCATGGTCTTGGGACACACATTAAATACACTGCAATACATAATCACAAAAGATCTCATGTGTTAAGCAAATTTACAATTTTGTGTTGGGCTGCATTCAGAGCCACCCTGGGCTGCATGCAGCCTGCAGGCCTCGGGTTGGACACCCCTGCCAGACTGCATGGGTTCGAATCCCAGGTCTGAACCTGGTTTCGAGGCTTAAGTCAAGCCAGCCCAGCACATAACTTCTGTGTCTCCTATGCCTTACTGTCTCATTTAAGCTCAAGCCAACTGCCTACGAGGGGTGCTGCCCTCACTTCACAGGTAAGGGAACCAAGTCTCAGATAACATACCTGGGGGTAGAGATTCAAAGCCAAGTCTGGAGGATATTAAAGATGGCAGTTTTAAGCACCACCCCAACCTTCCTCGACCCAGTGGCACTAAAACTTCTGGGACGGCCAGGGAGCAGTCTGTGCAGGAGCTGGAGTCTGCCTTCCTAGGGGAGGTCAAGCAGAAGTGTCCACTGTTGGGAATGGACACCCCACCCCTGGGACTGTCTTCTAGGGGGTGAACCTCCTGGTGACAGTTCTAAGAAGCTGTTTGAAAAACACTAGTTTAGTTTTAATACCACATTTAGTGAAACAGTGTCCATATTTTTCATTTCCTTTTTTTAATTTTAATTTTTATTTAATTCTTGTTCAAGTACAGTTTTCTATCTTATATTCCCAGCCCTGCCTCCCCCAGTGCTCCCCACCTCCCTCCCATTTCTGCCCCCACCTTAGTTATTGTCCATGTGTCCTTTATACTTGTTCATGTGAGTCCATCCCCTTTTCCCCTATGATTCTCTATTTTCTATTTTTCATTTTATCTTTTTATTTAACCTTTACTGTATTTTTCCCATTGCCATTTAGTCCCCTTATATACACCCCCCACAACCTGCTGCCAGCAATCACCGCACTGTTGTCCATGAGTCCTTTTTCTTTTTTGCTCAGTCCCTCCACCCCCAATCTCCTTCCTGACACTAGCCACCATCTGGCTCTGTACCTGTGAGTCTGACCCCATTTTCCTTGTTAGTTCAGTCGGTTCATTAGATTCCACATGAGTGAAATCATACAGTATTTGTCTTGTCTGTAATATTCATTTTCACTAGGAGTAGGAGAGAGAGAAATGAATTGTGCTGACAGTGGGTACTGACCACTCCTTCCCACAGGAGCTTGGAATATGCTCCCTATTTCCCAGAGCACCGAGATGATGAGAGTTACATAGAAATCCACAGGAAAGTTATTCACAGTTGAAAAAGGAGGCTTAACATCATAGGTTTCAGAGGCAGGCAGAGCTCAGCCAGCGACTGATCGCTGTGTGACCCTGGAGAGAGAATTCTGAGTCCAAGTTTGCTCTGGCTAGAGGTAAGTGTTACACATTGGACTTGTAAGTCCAATGCGAGTGTCAGCTGGATAATAGAAGACCAGAGGAAGTGCAGGGACGAGGCGGTGGAGTGCCTAGAGACAGTCTGTCCTGTCCACCCGGCCGCCCTCTGAGTGCTGCTAGCCGGACCCCACAAGGGCTCCTGTTCACCACAAGGCCTCCACTTCCACCTCACAGCCGACTCCGGATCCTTCATTAACAAACACATCGCTGTCATTTCATCCCAGCTGTTTGTTTAGAGGTTTCAAGCGCTAAATTTTGATTCTGAGGTAAAACTATCTGTCAAAAATAAATAGTTTCAAGATGCTTTAACTTGTGCAGCAACTTTAAGGAAATAGCCAATATAGGGGTGTAAGT
The DNA here is from genome assembly GCF_014824575.4 of Sturnira hondurensis. Classification (NCBI taxonomy): domain Eukaryota; kingdom Metazoa; phylum Chordata; class Mammalia; order Chiroptera; family Phyllostomidae; genus Sturnira; species Sturnira hondurensis. The sequence continues at coordinate 17,297,074 of NW_028095197.1, forward strand.
TTCTCAACCCTGGGGTCTTCTTTTAGAAGATGTCAATAATACATCTCCAGGGATCTATGAATGATCTATAATCACATTCATTGTCTATAGTTTTAGAATCATGGTTACTGCTGCAGGAAGGAAAGGAGAGGCAAATGCCTTGGTGGGCTTGATATATAATCTCATTTTCTGAAAGCTGGCTGATGAGAAAAGCTGCATGAGGGGAAGAATCTAAGGTAAGGCTTCCGGGGATGGAGTCACAGGAGGGCTTGGACCCGTAGGAGAGCAGTGCCGGCAGGAAGTTACTGAGATATAAGGAAGGCCTCTGGCAGGCAGAATCCAGGCCTTGAGTCCCTGCTTAACGGGGAGGCACCAGCCAGGCTGCTGGATGTGATGGAAGCCTCTGGGAAGCTAGCATATCCCACCAAACCTGCATTACTGCTTTTAGTAAAGGTGTCACTTAATATTCCCGGGCAGGTGGGTGGGACCTGGCAGTTGGAGAAGTACTAAGTCTATCCACCTTCTAATACCATCAATTGAGTAAATGAGAGAAAGGGCACGAATGAGAAAATATTTTATTTCTGCATAATAGCCCCTATTTGGTACCAACAAAGTTACAGGATAGACGATGATCATACACATGGAAATATTTTTTAAATTGTGATATGGAAACATTTTTTGGTATGTAAGATATTTTAAATTAATACATAACTAGCCAGCATCTTGGGTGTTGCTAGCACCACTTTTTTTCTTTTTCTTTGTAAAAATGTTTATTGATTTTAAAGAGGGGAAAAGGAGAGAGAGAAACATCAATGTCAGAGAGAAACATTGATTGTTGCCTCCCATAAGCACCTGACCCAGGATCGAACCTGTAACCTTCTAGTGCATAGGACGATGCTCCAACCCCCTCTGCCACCAGGGCTGGCACCACTCTTTTTTATCATTAAGTAAATACTGAGACCTTGCTCAAATTTACCATCAGTTTTCTACACAGAGTTGCCCTGCAAGAAGTCCCTGCATAATCAACGCCTATAGTTTAAAGCACCTGTCAAACAACTACTGATTCAGGCTCAGAATTAAAATGACCTTTCTCCTCTGTCCACAGCTTAGCGTCTGACTTAGAGTCTGGACAAGGACTGCTTGGTGTTCTCAGCTGCCACACTAGGACCTCTGCCCAGGAAGGTGATGACTGCCACTTGCCCTAGAGTTTGAGTCAGATCTACCCAGACATAGTTTTAAATCTGACAACAATGCAGTCATTTCATAGGACACATTTAGAGGAAGGAAAACCCCAAAATTAATTTTATTCACAGATACTATTAGGTGAGTAAAGTTTGTTTATAACTATTGTCCTCCTCATTGTGAATTGTTGAGACAGAGCGATGGTCCTTATTGATATAGCAAACTTGAATTCTGAAGACTATTTACAGTTTTATTTCAAAAGCAATAACAATGTGAAAGGAAATTTTAAAGGAAAATCCTCATTTCTAATCCCAACACTCCATCAAAAATAATTATTTTTACTGTGTCTCCTTTTCCTATCTTTAGCTTACATAATTGCTATCATAGAACACATTTCACTTCAATTTCAATTGCAAATATTTCCCACATTAAGACACATAATTTTTATTCATTTCATTTTTTGGTACAAAGTCTACAACTTTTCTGGCTGCAGAATTCATCAAATACTGTAACTTGCATAGTCAATCCTCTAGTAATCTACACACTTGATTTATTTCCAATTCTGTCTTTTTTTTTTAAAAAAAAAGCTACAGTAAGTAATACGTAAGTATAGTTTTTCCTTAAAATAAATGCTGAGAATTAAGATTTGTTAGCTAAAGGTAAGACCAGTTTTGGCTTTTGACCCAAGCCATTTATTGGCTCTGGGTGAGCCCTCGGTGAAATGCACTGCCCTCTCCCTTCCCTCCAGTCTGGGACACGACTCCTCAGAGCTCCTGAAGTCCATCTGGCGCCCCTACTACTTCTGCACTCCCAGACCCAGCCCAGGCAAACGTAAGGGTGCAGACCGGCACTGGAAGATTTGGCTGAGCAAATCCTAGTCAACTTCACACTTCATCACTTTATCTCCGCCCTCCCTTCTTTCTAAAGAAATGCCATATCTTATAATGAATGGGGTGTGGATGAACCTCAGTTGTCTGGGTGCACTGTTAAAAATTCATAACTACGGCAACCTACCAACTTATCTGTACTGTGGATGTGAATGACACACTTATGGGGCTAATGCTACTTCACAGTATTGGATAGGGTTTGGTAAGGAGCAAAGAAGAGGAAATATGGGAAAGTGTTTTTCCACATAGCAAAGAAACATGCAGACAGTGCAATGACTACATAGTACCCCCAAATTTACCTTTACATGTGATGTATATTGGGAAATATATATATTTGGTCTTGGTCTCCATTTTCTGGCATAGAGCTCTGAAAACACTAGGAATTTCCTGGGTGATAGACAGGAGTCTCTTTTGTTACCTGTGACAAGCCTCTACAGCCAATACCTGAGTTTATGCTAATGAGTTGCCATTTTAGAGACCTCTCAACATCTTCAGGATGGAGAATGGCCACCAGACCACCAAGCCATGATTAGAGGGCTGAAACTTTCAGTTCCAGAAGGGGAAGGAGGACTAGAGACCAAGTTCAATCACCAAAGGCCAATGATTTCATCAAATGTGCCCACATTGTAAAATTTCCACATAACCCCTAAAGATAGGTTCAGAGAACTTCTGGGTTGGTGAACACGTGGAGATGCTGGGAGGGTGGTGTGCCTGGAGAGGGCGTGGAATCTTTGCTCCTCTTCCCACACAGCTTGTCATATACCTCTCTTCAGTGTGGCTGCTCCTGTGTTACCCTTTATAATGACCTAGTAACAGCAAATATTATAGAAAGCTTTCCTGAGTTCCGTGAGTCATTCTAGCCCATTATCAAACCTCAGGGAAGATCAAGAGAACCCTCAAATTTATAGTTGGCCAAGCAGAAATGTGGGTGGCCTGGACACCCCATTTTCCTCTAGTGTCTGAAGTGGGGGCCGTCTTTGGGAATGAGCCCTGTCACTTGTGAGATCTGACGCTGACTTTAGGGTCAGAACTGAACTGAGTTGTTGGACATCTAGCTGGTGTCTGGAAAAGTGCAGAATTGGTGTTGGTAAAGACACCACATATTTGGTGTTGGCGGTAAAAAAAACATCTCAAATGAATCATCGGGTGATATTGTTAAAAAGCAGATTCTGATTCAGGAGTACATCCTTCAGTACTCACAGTGTGGTCCATGGCTCAGCAGCCTCAGCATCATTTGGAAGCTTGTTAGAAATGCAGAATCTCAGCCTTGGCTGGTGTAGCTCAGTGGATTAAGCGCGGGCCTGCAAACCAAAGGATCGTAGTTCAATTCCCAGTCAGGACACATGCCTGGGTTGCAGGCCAGTTCTCAGCAGGGGATGCATGAGAGGCAACTATACATTGATATTTCTCTCCCTCTCTCCTTCCCTTCTCCTCTAAAAATAAATAAAATCTTTTTGGAAAATGCGGAATCTCAGACTCCATCCTAGACATACTCAACCAGATTTTGCATTTTAACAAGAGCCCAAGGTGAGTCATATGCAAAGTAAAGTTTGAGAAGTGTTTCCTTAATGTTTTGTAGATGGCACACAGTATACACTCAATGAGTGGAAGCCAGTATAGACATTGCTCCAGGTTCACAGTTTGGATTTAAAGGAGTATTTCTTATACATAATTGAACAAAGAGTAACAGCTGATGGGCTTGAGGTTGTGAGCAGGTGCAAGATGAGCTATACACCTGGTACTCTGAGCAGGCCCTGCAAACTCCACGTGGGGGGGTAGGCTATCTGCAGAACTAGCTGCTTATTGTAGGGAGAAAAGGGCCATTATCTAAGGGTGCTATTGGGCCAGACATAAAGAATGCTCTTCCTGGGAGCAGTCATGGGACACTGTGAGGTGAAATTAGACAGAAGCAATCATACCTGAGACATCAGTTCATATCCTGAGTCCCTAGGAAGGCAAAGCTGGCTAGAAGCTAGCTTGAGCCTCATGCTCATCCCCCCAAACCAGGCCCTATACCAAGACACTGGCTGGTGAAAGGCACACTCTTGACATCCAACCTCTCTCAGCTGCTTTAAGACTTCCAGAAGCAACTGTCTCACCATGGCCTGTTTTATTTTTATTACAATGATTTTGGGGGTGGGGGAGATGCTTTTCCAGAGTTAAGTTTAGAAAACAAATGGCATAGCCATCTATAATCTAAGGCTTTAGAATCATAGTCTTAGCAGCTTAACCTCCTATATACACACCTGGGCCATGTGACCCACAGCAGGAGGCTCAACCACACTCAGAATCCAGAATGCAGAATCCATCCTGATTTGAAGCAAGAGGGATTTAAACAGCCCCAGTTCAACAACAGGAAACATCAAATATCCCCTGTTCTCTGCAAGCCTGGACATTGAACCCAATGTAATGTAAGAGTCAGACAAATGTGGTTTTACCTGTTGGCTTTGCCTATTCTTATTGTATGCCCCATGGAAAGTTACTTCACCTTTTTATAACTTAGTCTATCTCACCTAATAAAACAAAGACAATAGCTATCTCATAGGATCATTGTAAGATTTAATGAGAAGACGTAATTATACTAGCTAATACAGGGTATAAATTGAGCCAGGCTCTGGTGCACAGCTGTTTACGTGAATTCATTCATTCACTCATTTGATGCATACTTATTGAATACCTGCCATGTATTGGACACTGTTTTCTGGGGCCTGGAATAATAATAGTTAATGTTATTGAATGCTTACTATGTGCCAGGCATATTTCTAAACAAGTATTTTCTCTCCCCCCCCCAGCTTTATTGAAGTATAATTTGTATACAAAAAACCTGTACAATATTAATGTATAGAATTTGGTGAGTTTGAAAATACATAAACACTCATGTTACCACCACCACACGCCAGGCAATAAACATGCTCCTCACCCCCTAATGTTTCCTTGTGTCCCTCTGTTATATAAATGAGTTCATCATAAACAGTTTGTTCACATTTCTAAGCAGATTAAATCTTCACAGTACTACAGTGAGTTTCTTTAGTCGTCACAAAAATCCAATGAAATTGAATACATTATTTTTTCTAATTTTAAAACTGGGGAAACTGAGTCATAAAGGGTAAATAAGTTGCCCAAAGTCACACAGCTAGTAAAGGGAGGACTCCACAGATCATACTCTGTGGATCATACTATTTTGACATACTGTGTGAGGTATGAAATCGCTAACATTCTAGCATAATTGAGCCATACAAACAGTAGCTTTTTCAGGAGATTTTGTAGTACCTGAAACACAAGCAGCCTTCAATAAAAGAGTATTTGTGTTCCCTTTTGTTTTTGTTTTGTTTTGCTTTGCTTTGCTTTGCTTTGGTTAGAACTGCCCTTAGGCCATATTTCCCAGACCCAACCTTGACTTTGTGCTGCGGGTCCAGTATTGGGCCTCTGTCATGCTCCAAGTGCTTGTGTTGGGTCCTTGGGATGGGCTTATACCTTACTCTGTCCCATCAGACCTCTTGACCTGGAACTCCAAAAATTGGTGTCCCTGGGACCTTATTTAATACAAATACCAAAACCACACAAATATGAAGAACTATCATGTAGTGAGTACTTACTCTGAGGCAGGTTCTATTCTAAGATTTTTACATGTGTTCATGCATTTAGTCCTCACAATGATCCTCTCAGATAAATGCTATTGTTTTTCCCTCTTCACAAAGAAAGAAAGTGAGGTCCAGGGAAGTTAGGTGATTGGGCCGTATCTGCTCCCTACAGGTAGACCTCCTTGTCCGGCTGCATTGCCAGACATCACGTGCTCCCTTATTTCCACCCTTTGTCACTTTTCCTATCCACCTATCTGGACCCCTGTATCCCTAGGCACCACTTGCTCCTGGATCCTCTTTCTATTTTTTGCCTTTCTCCTTCTACTTTCTGCTAGCCACTGTGGGTGTCTATGACAACCACCCCCAGCTCTGAAACCTCACCCCACTTGGCCAGTCCAGGGCACAGTCTAGACCCCCAATCAAACCAGACCCTGAGCAGTTACCAAAAGTTCCCAGGTCTTACCCTGATAACTCTCAGGACCTAGAGTCTTTATAGCTTTTACAGATTAATGCTACAATATAAAATGTTTAGGAGTTTTCAGGAAATAAAAGAAGTAGACGTCCTGTTAAAAGAAGACTCCACAGCCCACATATACAATATATTCCTATGGGGGAAACAAAAGCTTTAATAATTCTTTTATCCATCCTTCCATTGAAGGAGAAATCTACTGAGCACCTACTCCATCCCAGGCCCAAAACAAAGTGCTGGAAACACTGATATAAATAACAAACACAATGGGTGTCCCTCAGGAATGCCCAGTCCAGTGCAAAGAGGCAGTTCTGGGAACAAAGCATTTCTACCTACTGTGATGGGTGTTAACTGCTTTAACAGAACAGGACATGAGGTGCCTGGTGGCCCAGGAGAGAAAGCAAGTGACTTTGTGGGACACCAGGGAGATTTCTCCAGAGGCTAAGCCTTGGAGATGAAAAGGGCTATCTTTCTATCAACCAAGAAGGTAAGAGAGAAGAGCATTTAGGCAATGGAGAAAAATGGTCCAGGGAGAGGTAACTATGAGCAAGGACGGAGAGGGATTTACAAACTGGTAATGTAGGTGAGGCAGCAAGTCCGGAACCTGCAGTTGGGAAAAGAGCAGCTGGAGAAGCCACCAGGAGCCACGTTGTGGGGGGGCTCTGTGCTGCGGGCTGAGGAGCTGATGGGTGATGGAGAGAGAGTCTGTTCAAACGGGGCAGTTAAACCCCCAGAGCTGGGTGTGGGTACCACCATGGCAGCGGCATGAAAGGTGAACAAGAGGGAGGGACTTTGGAAGTCATTGGAACAGTCTGGTCAGTATTTGCTGTGATAAAAGCCCAAACTGTGGTCAAGCTGTGAGCAGGAGTGGTAGGAACAGAGAGAACTTTAGAGGGTAAAATCTGCCACTGTCAGCACCTGCGGGGTAGAGCATGAGGGAAGGGAGAAACTTGGGAAAACTTTTTTTTATGTCAATGAGTGCCTCTCTATTTAAACGGAGAGAATCTGATAAATTAATCAGTCACTAGAATCAAAAATCTCTGAGAGTAGCCCCAGAGCAGCCATTGGATGTAGTCCTAGACACATTTCAATTTGTCTAAGGTGGGTGGAATCGTGATTTTCTCACAAAATCCCAGACCTAAGTACAGGTGGAAAAGGACCTCAAGGTTATTTTCTTTCTAATCTATTTTTTATTATCTATTGCTACATAACCAATTATCCCCACACTTCTTGGCTTAAAACAATAAATATGTATCATCTCACAGTTTCTAGGGGTCAGGGGCTCAGGAGCAGCTCGGCTGGGCGGCTCTAGCTCAAGAGGTTGCAGTCGAGACGACAACCGTGCCGAAGTCACCTGAAGCTTGAGTGACACTGGAAGAGCCACATCCAAGATGACTCACACACATGGCTACAAACTAGATACCTCAGTTCCTTTCCAGCTATTGGCAGGAAGCCTCAGTTACTGGCCACGTGGCTTCTCCATCTTGTCGCTTGAGTGGCTGCAACAGATGGGAGCTGACCTCCACAGAGCAAGCTTTCCTAGTCTTGAAAGGGACACCCCATCATTTCCAAAAATAGTCTATGGGTTCACCCTGGCCAGCCTGATTCAGTGTAAGAAGGGCCATGCAGGCCACAAATACTAGGAGGTGAAGCTAACACAGGCCATTGTGGTGGCTTTACAGCATGCCCCCTAACTTCAGAGAAGTTATATCATAAACCCCATTTTACCAACGAGACAGCAGAGGGGAAGGACAAAGACCACGTACTGTAGTGGAAAGAACACTTGCCCAGGACTCAGAGCACTGAGCCGCAGCTCTATTGCTATTGTGTGATCCTGCAGAAGTCAGTTCATGTCTCAGGCCTCCAATTCAACTATAAAATGAAGCCAGCATGCTTACTTCCCAGGAGAGGAATACTGGGGCCTGATATTTGTGGGCCTGGAGAATCAGAGGGAGAGGGTGAGTGGTTATTCTGTGAGCCGTGGGTGAGACTTGAGGGTTTTTAAACTTAGGGATACAGAGCACAGTTGTGTATTTCGAGGACTAGTCTGGAAGCAGTACAGAGAGTTAAGTAGAGAGACTGAGATAAGAGGTGAGCAGAACAGTGACACAGAAGATGAGGGATGGGGCCCAGGAGCCCATTCTCAGGTAGGTGTATTAGCAACAAAATCCCGGAATCAGAAGGGCTCAGGAACCCACCCACCATGTCGTTGCCCTATTCCTGTTCATGCAGCATTTATGAGGAAAGATTTGCTTAGTGTCAAAAACAGTGTAAATCTCCATTCTTCCTTTGATGTTTTCTGACATGACAACCCATGTCTTGATGAATTTCCTGGTTTCGTAATACCATTCATCTTTGCCTTAGGACCAAGGACCCACTGCAGGACACAAAACCAGCACAAAGGCAAGAACTATAAACGAGGCTGTCCCCATTAGATGCTCTGCATTTCACTTTGGACTAAGTTAACACTTTTATTCTAGTCGTTAAAGTATTAAAAATAGTGCCATTCTAAGTGGCAAAAATAGATTATGTTCATCATGCTGGTAGGGGAAGAGAAAACAGAAAAATAATATGCCGAAGTTCTGGTATCCATTGAAATTGTATGTCCATTAGTTTTCCCCTGAATTCAGGAAGAGTTTCAATATTTACCATGTACAAAGTACCAAACATGGTGTGTGTCTGAAAGACATAATGGAGACAAACATGAGTTCAGAACTAAAGCCTTCATTGCGAGAACAGGTCGTACTTTATCAGTTTAATTTTTTTCCTATTTTTAATGTACATAGGGTGGGGGGGATATAAGCTGCTTTAATAGCTTCCCTTTGAATGACAGGAATGTTTTCTACTAAATGCAACTATGAAAGATTAAAGAAGAGCCATAAAAAATAATTTTAACAGCCACAATCCCCTGCCCTCCCACTTAAATAAACTCTGTCTATTCTATTAATTATTGTATTACACCATAAACTACAGAGCTAGGAAACTCCCATTCTTTCCACAGATTCAGTCATGCATAGCATGTTTGTGATTGACGGCCCAGTGAGGTTGAAATGTGCAAATGGAGATGAAACATCCCAAGATTAACCATCTCCCAGGTAGGGGGCTGGCACCTTTCCAGTGGGTGCAGCTTGGCCCAGCTATGGAGGGATGAAGACTCAAGGCCTCAGCTTGGTCTCAGCCACAGATGGAATAATCCCTCCCCTTCCTGAACCTCTAAATATGCCCCAGCAAGCTTCCTCTTTCATGATCTATACTCATTTACTCAGCAAATATTGACTGAGAACCTGGAGAGCCCACTCTAAGCCGGGCCCTGAGGAGACACACTGTTAGTTAAGAAGCGTTCCAAGATCAGAGCAATGTAACAGTCTGGGGTAGTCCTTCTCAACCCTGGATGCACAGTAAAATTATCTAGGGCTTTAGAAAAGTACTGATGGGCCCCACTGCTAACTATTACATTTTAATCACTACGGTGAAGCCCAAAATGGAGCCAAAGTTGAGAATCACTAGAAAAGAAACAAACAGGTGATTGTCACACACTGTTAGTAATGGAAGTACAAGGTCTACTGGAGTCAAGAGGAAGGATCTATCCTGACTTTGAGAGTCAGAGGTTGGCTGGAAGTCACCTGACATTTAATGTTTTGATTGAAGAAGACAGAAGATAGCAGAGGAAAGCAGGGTACAGTAGGACTGAGGGGGCAGTGTGTGCAAAATGAGAGCTCGTATTACACTCCCTAGAACTGCAAGGCGGGCAGGGTGGCTGGAACAAAGGGTCCTTTAGGGGAGAGAGAAGTGGTAAGACACGAGGCTATAGATAAAAATTAAATCCTATTCAACCGTGCTCCTTGACTTTCTCAGATTTATCCCAACAAGGAGTCTGTACTTTATATTGAAGGCCATGGGAATTAGGGAAGGGTTTTCGTTGAGAATAAACTAAGGTCTCAGCAGATCTCTATTTTACAATCCCCCCACCAGCAGGTGAAAAGTGATGGGTGGAGGAAAGGTATATGAGGAGAGGTGAGGAACAGAGCAAGGAGGACAATTGAGGTTTTGATGATACAGAGAAGGAAACAGATGATTTGGGACTTAACTATGGCAGGGAAGACAGAGCGGGAAAAAGGAGTGGATTTTAGAGACAAACAGAAGAATCAATGACACTTAATGACTGATCAGATGTGAAAGTAAAGCAAAGAGGAGACTGCGTACCTGCTCCTGGCCTGGGTGAGCAGACGCCTGGGTGACCAGATGCCTACGTGACCAGCTGGAGCAGAGAGGGCAACAGGTGAATCCTTCTGGCACCCTGTCCTGCTTTGGTTCCTGCCATCCTTTCTCTTTGACCACTTCCCAACCTAATCCACGCCTTCCGTGGGCATCTGAGAAAAAGACATACAGGGTTTACTTCTGTAGATACGACAACAATGGGAAACCCACAGATGGATGCTTTTAAAAGGGTTCTAGTCCTTTAAAAGAGTTTGTTACAGCCCAGGGGTCCCCAGGGCCTCACTACCATCAGCGAGATCAGGCACCTTCTCCGCCTCCACTGCTTGTTCAGTAGGTGAGAAGACACTCTAGAGACATGTGGGAGTTTGTCACCCTGACCAAGGAGGGAGAGGGACAACTGGTTTCTCCTCTCTGTAAGCAGGATGGAAGAAGTGCCAGGGGATGGGAGGGGAACTCCTGCTCAGCCTTCCTTGCTCCAACCAGAAACATTCAATTTGGGGATCTCAGAGGATACAGAAAATGAAAAGGTATACATCACATTAAAATTGGTTCTAAAGATTAAAAAATACATATTACCTAATACTAGCAGATATTTATAATTATAACCAGCAATTTCACTCTTAGGTATACCCCTGAAAGAAAGGTACATGTGTAGTAATACATACCAAAAGGCACGTGCTAGATTGTTCATAACAGCATAATTAGCAAAGCCAAAAGCAGAAAATTACACAAGTGCCCATCAGTACTATAGGTAAATTAATGATCTTCAGTTATATAAGACAATCTGGATAAATCAAGCATAATGTGAAACAAAAGAAATCAGACAAGAAGTACTGCGTGATTCTATTTACAGGAAGTGCAACAACAGGCCAATCTAATCTTTGCTGCTAGAGGTAAGGGCAGTGAGTGGGGGGACCCCACTCTGTTGAGGGTGGGGTGGTAAATAGTGACTGGCAGTCGGTGTCAGCATAGCCCTCTTTCTGGACCTGAGTGCCCATGATATGGGTGTGTCTACTTTGTGAAAAGGCATTGAGTTGCACACTGATGACAGGTGGGGACAGGTGGGTATTATCATTCAAAACAAGTTTTTAAAATCTAAAGCTTGGTTTTATAACTGGGTTTTTCTTACCCTTATTTTGACGAGTGAAATTAAGAACCTTCTGCGTGGGGGAAACAGACAGAAAGGATGGAATAATGAGTTCGACCTCAGACAGTCTAAGTTTGAGATGCTCATGAAATGCCGAAGTAGTGGTGTCCAGTAGAAATTAATTAAGCGAGATGGTTGCTCAGAAGAATGGTTTATCCAGAAGTTTCGTGAAAACAAGAAGGAAACGTTGTCTCACTCCCTTTTGGAAAACACGCTTGCTCAGAACCAGCACACAAAGTTAATTATCCCTTTCACACTGTGCTGGCCTCTTAGTAAACCTCCTTTTTTAATGCTCCTCATGGGCGTTCCCGCTGCAGCATTTTCCTGATGACAACAACCCGAAGTTGGCAAGGTGCTGGTGACTTTAAATAATTATGTACATTCTCTCATGGCTCACACCAGCCATTCAAAATTCTTCATGCATTCAGAGACTGGCCAGCTGGTCACCCCGCCCATTTCCTCTTTGTTCTGGGAACACAGAGAGATGCCCATTCCTGGCCTTCCTTGCAGTGAGGCATAGACATGGGGTTGGATCCTACATGGTGCAATGTCAGTGGACGTGATAGGTACCACTTCCACATCTGACCCACATGTGACGCTCTCTGCTTGTCCCCCTTCTGCCAGCCTGAAGCAGGGCAAACTTGTTAGTCCTGCAATGAAGGCAGCAGAGTCAAACGATGCAAGGGACCTAGGTCTGCCTGCCAGCAGACAGCCACTCAGTGATCAGAAACACCTCTTTTAAACTTCACGAGATGAAGAAATAAACTTCGGATGCCGCCTTCTCCCATTAACCTTTCCCAATATTCCCACCTGAAAAAAATCTCTACGTAGACCTTCTACCCCAGATTCTGACAATTTTTTATTTGCACTTATGCCATGTGGTACCTTCTATTTTGATCAAGTGTACACTTGTCTAGTAACCAAAAGTTCTGAGTGACAAAGATCATAGGACTCTTCTTATTCACCTGGGTCCTCTCTGGGCCCTAGAAAAGCAGCGGACTTACAGTGTGTGTTTAACAAATATTTATTAAATTAATGAAAAGCGGGGGCTAGGGTGGGAGGAAAAGGCAGAAAACTATATTTGAACAACAATAAATGAATGAATAAATAAATAAATAAATAAATACTGACCCTTTATTTTCCAACTGAAAAAGTAAGATATTTTCAAAAATTTTTCGTCAACCATTAAACACCTGTAAGATGAATAAATAAATGGACGTATGTTTGGATGAGCTCAGTCATGCACAGATAGGTGGAGATGAGTGACAAGGGAAAACGGAGGAGCCTGAGATTTGAGGCCTGAAAAACATGAAGAAAGCTGGAACAAAATAACAGAAATAACAGAAATAAGAAAAGGGGGAGCCCTTCTTCATGTATTCATTCACTTATACATCCCCCTCTCCTGGCATCAATTCCTCCACTCACCTCATCTTCCTTCAAGGAAAACAAACTGAGCAACTCTTATAATGTAATAAGAGATAGCATTTGTTGAATATTTATATATGGAAGATTGAGCTAAGCACTTCACATAGAATAACTCATTAAATCTTCCTAACAAAGATATTAGGTGGGCATTAATATTTTACCCATTTTATAGACAAAAACTTGAAACTGAAGTGTCCTGTCAAAGTCACGTATCGGTGGGACAGAAGCTCTGACACAGAGAATCTCAGTCTAGAGCTGAAGCACTCAGTCACTGTGCTACAGCTATTCCTACGTGCCAACCATGGTTTTCCTCACTGAAATGGCAGAGAAAAATAAGAAAACATCCTTCTCTTTTAAACTCATCATATAATAAACTAGTAATCTCATTGTAATGTCTAGAGTGACAAATTACTATGGAGGAGTTGCATAAAATGCTGGGAAAGGGAGTGGAGCAGGAAGGAAAGCTTGGATGACTTCATCTAGAAGGTGACATTTGAGCTGGGTCTGGAAGATGAGTGGGCAGGTCAGTGCAAGATGGAGGGAGATATGGAAGAGAGTCAAGCAGGTGGATTAGCATGAGCCAAGGCGCATGAAGACAGTGTTCCTATGAGCAAGAGGGTCTGATGCTTGGAGTTGGGAGGGACTGGAAAGGAACAAAACTTTAAAGGAAGTTTGCATTCAGATTATAAATATTCTTGATTTCCACGTTGAAAGCTTGCTCTTTAGCTGATAGGCAATTAAAAGTGACTGAAGAGGTTTAAGCAGGAAAATGGCGTGATAAAATCTGTGTTTAAGAAAGTTCTCCTGTGCTGTGTGGGGTAATGAAGGGACATGAAATGCAGGGGGTCATGGTTTGAACAGTGCCCACAAAATGTTCATGCCCACCTGGAACCTCAGGATGTGACCTTATTTGGAAATAAGCTCTTGGCAGATAAAATTAAGGTAAGAACAGATGGGATCATACTGGATGAGGATGGTCCCTACCTCCAGTGAGAAGCTTTTCACAAGAGACAGCAAGTGACAGGACAAAGCTGGTACCATTTGCTATTGTGGCACCCCTTGCCACACTTCTAAATATGTGAGCCTACATTACAACAATCATCAGAACCCCATACAGGTAATGGTGGAGAGAGGGTCCCTGGCATGGGTAGGAAGGTGCAGGAAATAACTGGACAAATAGTGTCAGGAAGAAAAGGGTTAATGGTCTGTTAGAGAAACTAGGAAATGGATAAGAGTCTGCTTTTCAGACTCCAAAATACTGGGTGGATTAAAATATTCTTGTTCAGCCCCATTCGTGTCTACTCTCCTTGGACACTTATGTGAGTGTCCATGATTCATGCAAAGACAAAAAACCCAGAAAGATAAATTATTATGATAATATTTGTAGTCAATATAACTAAGGGCTTCTTCATTTCAGATTTATTTTAACTCCACTCCACAAATCATATTCAAAACCCAAATGACTCAGCCCATACTTGAGTATGGTTTTCATGAGCGTCGTAAGGATTACTATGGAAGGTTATGCCAAAACTACTTTTTATTCTTTATTTTTTTTGCATGTGACTAGGTACTAAAGTATATATTGGGATGAATAATTATGAATTTTATTCTCTTGGACATATGATAGATTTGCACAATATTCTAAATTGGAAACGTTTACAAGATTAGTCTCTTTTTTTTTCTTTTTGGCATGAGCCATACATGAATTTTCCTCTTGTGACTACTTGCTCAAAAATCATAAAGATAAAAAAGCATTTTCACCAAATTGCAAATGCAGAGCTTGTACACTTATGAAATATAAGATACAGCCAGGGAGAATTTTTTTGCAAATCTTCCACATTACTCTGACTCCCAATTTAGTGGTATATATTTTAGAACACATTCATAGATTATATTTATTTCTATTTAATTACAATTTTTTGTTAATGTCCAAACCAACTGAATGATAGTTAAAGCCTTTGCTTCTTTGTTTTCCCTCTTCCTTTATACAAACATAGTTCTTATATTAAAAGAAAGTGATAATAACTACAAGTAACCTTGTAATTTAAAGGTTGGTCTAGAAAGAATTAAGTCACTTTATCTCTCATTCTTCACCTTCTAACCACCCCCACATACACTCATACATACATGTGCAATGCCAGAAACACACAGCACACACACTAGGATGACTAACCTTCCAGGTATGACAGAGACAGAGACAGTTCTCAGGATATAAGACTTTCATTGATAAAACTAGGAAATCCTGAGTGAACCAGAAATATCTGGTCACCCTAGCACACACACACACACACACACACAACACAACATGAATTTTCCTCTAATTTTAATTGTTTTAAAGTGCCATAACTACATAAAACTTACTCTATATTCTACTGTTCCCATTCTTACCCAGCACTGTATTAGAGGTCCTGCCAGGGAAACAAGGAAAGAAGGAGAAATAAAAGGAATAAAGATTATAAAGAAATAAAACTGATATAGACAACAAAGACTGTCTATGTAGAGGGTCCAAAGAATCTTTTAAAGAACTACTAGAATTAATAAGTGAGGTTAGTGAGATTACAAAGTTAATATAATGAAAATCAGTGGGATTGAACAATTATACATTAAAATTGACAAACAACAGCATTTTAAGTAGCATCAGAAAACATGAGATACTAAGAAATATATCTACCAAAGTATATGTAATTTCTCTATATGGAAAAGAGCAAAATGCTAAAAATCAAGGACCAAGTAAATGGAGATACTTTGCTCATATTTTAGAAGACTCTATGCAATTAGAAGGATAAGTTACTCAAATTGATCTGTAGATTCAAACTTGTCACAATTTTGGGACTTACAAGCAATCTTAAATTTTATATGAAAGGGCAAAGAAACAAGAATAACCAAAACAACTTGGAAAAGAAGAACAATGTTGGAAAACTCACATTATCTGATTTGAAGTCTTACTTAACACTATACCTGACCACTGTGGCTCAGTGGGTTGGTTGTCATTCAGTGGGGCTAAGGGTCACCAGTTTGATTCCTGGTCAGAACACATGCCTGTGTTGTGAGTTTGGTACCGAACTGCGGCACATATGAGAGGCAACCTATTAATGTTTCTCTCCTTCACTTTCTCCCTCCCTTCCCCTCTCTCTAAAAATAAATAAATAAAATCTTTCAAAACACTAAAAATTTCTGTTCTTTAAAAAACACCATTAGAAAAATAAAAGAATAAACCATAGACTGAGAGAAAATATTTACAAAACACAAATCTAATAAAGGACTTGTATCTTAAATACACTTTTAAAACTTTAAAAATTCAACAATAAGAAATAAGAGATCCAATTTTTAAAAATATGCACAAATGTAAAAAGACATTTTACCAAAAAAATATAAAGAATAGAAAAACATTAAAAGACACTCACTGTCATTTTTTTAAAAAGTTAAAATCACAATGAGATAAAACTACACAGCTATTATGATGGCAAAAAAAGTAAGAAGAAAGAAAGAAAAATAAATAAAACACCCTGACAATATCAATTGTAGGAAGTGCTGATACAAATGCAAACACTCAGAAACTCACACTTCCCTGGCAGGAATGCAAATTTGGTACATCCACTCCATAAAACAATTTGTCGATTTCTTATAAAACTAAAGATACAGTTTCCATACAACCCAGTAATACTACTTCTTGGTATTTATTCAAGACAAATAAAAACAATGTTCACACAAAACCTAAACATGAATGCTATAGCAGATTTATAATCCTTCAAAAACTGTAAACAACAGAAATGTCTTTAAGCCAATGACTAGACAAGTAAACTGTGACACATCTGTAAATGAAATACTTTTCAGAAAAAAAATTACTGATGTATCCAACAACATAGATGAACCACAAATGCATTATTCTAAGCAAAAGAAACCTGACTCAAAAGACAATAGGCTCTAATACTGTATGATTCCAGTTATGCGATACTCTGGAAAAAGGAAAAATTGTAGAGACACAAAATGAATCAGTGGTAACCAGGAGCTGGAGGTCAGAGGAGAAGTTAACCACAAAGTTCATAAGGGTATTTAAGAGGGGCAGGGTGATGGAGCTTCATTAGATCTTGATTATAGTGGTGGTTACATATGGTAGCTACAAGTTGTCAAAACTAGTACAACTGTACACTAAAAAAAAAGATGAATTTTACCTTTAAAAAACCCTTTGAGTTATAAAGGTGCTTTAGATGGGAGTTGCCTTTTTTAAGTAGTTTGACTTTTTAAAAATTAATGCCAAAGAAAATAAAAGGAAAACCAATGTAACTAGGTGAAACTTCTCTAGAAAAAAACGCAGTCGGCATACACCTATTTTCACTCCCACTATCAGCAGATGAGAGTTTCAGGGTCATGACTCCCTTCACAATATTATTTTTTTATTTTTATTGCTACAGGAATGCAATTATCATGAAGACATTTACCACCCTGGCAAGATGGTGGTCAGTTAATGAACTTCCTCTCGCTAGAAATGCATAAACATGCTACATTGAACATAACAACGAAAATATCCACAGTCAACTTTAAGAGAAAGAAAAAGAACATCCAAGAAACAACAGGAAAACTCAAAGCCTGACCAGTAAGGTTCATGGGCCCTTTAACATTCCATGAGCATCAAACCCAGACATAGGCCGTCGAGCCAAGAGATGGGAATTCAGCATTCATACTGAGACAGGGGACATGGCCAGGTGGGGAGGCACCTGCATTAACTTTGGGCCCTTAAATGGCTGCTCTTTTCATGAAAATAGAATTATAAAGTTTTAAACAATAACCCTCAGATATATGAAGGGAATTTGCTATATGCCGAGGAATCAGGAAAAGGTGAGACCCATTCTAATACACTTTTTCAGGTTGGGATTTCTGCAAAATGTGGGTCGGGTAGAGTTGGATGCTGCATGGTCTGACCAGAGCTCCAGATTGGCCAGGATTTCCAGTGCTACAACCAGGAAAATATTATGAGGTGGCCATCCTGTCACAGGTGGCACAGACAACCAGGTTCCTGGTGATCAGGACAAAGAACTGAACCAAACACAAAGAATTCATAGCACAGAACATGGGGGCAGACCAACTCCAAGCATAGATTGACCTCAGAAACCAGAGGGATTCTATTCTTACAGGGCGGATCCTTCCTGGCTAGTTTTGGTGGGCTTTTATTGTGCATGTACAGTAGTTATATTACTTTAAAGCTGCTGTGCTTGTGGTTTCCCATGATTTTCCCTGATTGGCCACCAGAGAAGGGGTCACACAATGTTACCAAATGGACCCCCCTTTTCCTGGGGTCCCCCTGTACGAGGTTTGCCTTGCCTGCCACCAGGAAAGTATAGCTCTCAATGTCAGAGATCGGGGGGGAAAGAAAGGAATTATTTCTTCAAGTTATACAGACTTAAGAGAAATGACTTAATGTCTTCATTAAAATCCCAAAGTCCCTTAAAACACTCACAAACATACACAGTCCTTCCTTCCCCTCTTTCCTTGGTCTGGGGAGCCATATCTCAGGAAAAGAAATAAAAGTCTGTGTCTCATGTAGCCCCTGGTTCTTCCTAGTAAGCACGCTCGGCTGGCAGGCCTCCCTCAGTTCCCAGAACCATCAGCTGTGTCACCACCACGATCTCTAGTTCTTAATCCAAAACCACATGGCATCTCCTCATGGCCCACCAGCAAGAGTCCTTTCGCCCCTTTCCTTCCCGAAGCATCTCTCCTGCATTCTTCCAAATTGCTAAGAGAGAGCTCTGCATCACTGCTACATCTTGCTTTCCAGCTTCCTAAGCTGCGTGTCAAAGGGAGACCCAAAGCCACATAGCTCTCCCCTGCCAAAGCCTCGTGGTTCTTCTTGTCGTGGTTGCTGAGCCTGGGTTTAAATCCCAGCTCCAATCTTCCCCTGCAGCCCCATTTCCAACTCCTCCCACAATCAGCTACACCTGCCAGCATTCCCGTATTTTTCCAGCTTTTCTGGGCTGCCTTAGTAAGTCTGGGCCGGCACAGTCCTGCAGTGTGCAGCCAGTCACCTCCAAGCTCTTACGGAGGCAGACGCTGTAATCAGGGGGAGTTGCCTCCCAGTTATATCCTGGGTGGAAGTCACTCCCATCTCCCTGGCTCAAAGCATGGCCACAGCTATCCAATGTATCCATGAGTTGCAGATATGTTAAAATGATCATTCTAGAGGTCATTTGCAAGACTGTTGCTATGCAAAACAACTCTCAGTGGCCCTGCTCCATGAGTCCCATCCCCCAGTTCAGACTTGTAGGGGTGAGGACATCCCATATTTTTAATATTTCCTAGACACCTGAGTTCTGGATTCTATTACGAATCTTTTTTTTGGGGGGGGGGGGCTGGCTGTGCCCTCTTCCAATTCTAATGCCATACCCATGTGTGAGACGGACATAGAATCTGGGTTTCTTATAGAACCTTCCCTTCATTTCTTTCCTAATTCCTCCAGATAAAGTTGTCACGTAAAATACAGTGCGCACACAATTAGATTTGAACTTAAGTTAAATACTTTTTAAGTTTTATTTTGGGGGCATACTATAGTAAAAATTTAGTTGCTATTTTTCTGAAATTTGAATTTAATTGGTTATTCTGTATTTTTATTTGCTAAATCTGGCAACTCTGCTGCTCCAGAGATAAATAGCAGCAAGCAGCACACAAACATGTAACCTGGAGATAAAATCACCTGCAAAAATTTAACAATTGCACAAGGAAATGAGCCACTGTGACAGATAGTATGACATAGCAAATGCAATGATCTGTACTCTAAAAACCAGATATTATGAAGCAAACTCAGATACTACAAAAATGCTTAAAATTCTTAAAGAGATGAAAGAAGGAACGGAAACTATCAGGAAAGAACATGACACTAATAAAAAAGAGTGAATGGATCTGTAAGTGAACCAAATAGAACTTGTTGAAATGAAAAATGCAGTCACTGAAACTAAAAATGTAAGCTCTAGGTTAAATAGCAGATTAAACAGCAGAGGAAAGCTATAGAACCTTACACTAGCCGATTATAACTTTTCTGTGCCTCAGTGTTCCTCTCTGCAAAATACAGATAATAATAGTAGCTACATTACAGGGCTGATGTATAAAACTAAATGTAACATATGTAAAACACTCAGAATGTGCCTGAGCTACAGTGATTCCTTGGTCAATCTAGCAGTCAATAATTACTGTTCATCACTTAGATAAGTATCTAGAACATTCTCATATGGCAGCATTTCCCAGATGTGTGGCTCAGAAGGTTAGCCCTGTAAGATGCTCTAAGAAAAGAGCAGTAGTACTCCATGGTGAAATATTTGGGGCAGGTTACTCTAATCATCTCTTGGGGACTCACAGTAGACATATCCATATTCGATGGTAATATTAAAGGCCCCAAGAAGTTCTGCTGTAAAGAAACCTGTTTAGCCTTTAGATAACTAAAAAGATGATGAGACTGTGGCTCATGGAGTTTCGGTCACTGGACCAAGGAAAGCCCTTCAGCTGGTAAATGGCAGAACTCGTCTGCAAACCAGGGCAGCCTGGCTCCAAAGTCCCTGATTTTAATGACTCCACAATGTTGTAAAGTAGAGAAGGAACCTACAATAACCTTCTTCTAGAAAGAAGGCTTCTTTCTGAAAGTGCAGAAACCCAAGGGTGAACTGGCCTTGGGGTCCCTTCATACCAGCTGCCTCAACAGCCCCAGCCTCTAGTCCCCAAAGCAGAGCTAAGTGCCTGAGGCACAGGCAGGAGACAGTGGCCCAGGGCTGAAGAAGTCCCACCAAGCCCCGTTCAATGACATCATGTTTTTTTTCTCCCACAACACACAGCTCATAGGGCTGTGCTGATGCTGAGGACACATCCACATGGTTCCCCAGCCAGATGTATGTTCGGGACTCTTTCAATAAACAGCAATTGAAAACAAAAGAACAAGATGTGAATCCACTCATATGGTTGATATCTTTGTCTCAAAATTTTTTTTTTATTTTAGGTCCATGATTGTTCTGTGGTTACTGCTAGAGTCCAGGTCTTTTCCTCCCACAAACATTCAGGTACCCTGCTTGAGGGAAACAAAGGAGGGATTTTTGCATTTAACTTAATTTGAGGCAGGCAGGGGTTTGCATTTCAAAAGAACTGATAGGACTTGAGCAACACCATTGACCAATTTCCATTAGAGGTTAATCCTGCCCCAGTTGAGATTTAAACGGGAATTTACATGCTGGGTGTATTACTTTTGTTTTCCTAAAACCTCACTTCAAATAAGACTATTTTAAAACCTTTTCCACTGCACTCAAAAGTCCCCGGGTAATCATACTTAACGACTAGGGCTCAATGGTATTAAGTTGAAGTCAGAAAAGATAACTAATGAGTCAAAGATTCTGACAACGTAGAAATTCTTCTTAAGTGACGCCGTAATAGCTGTAATACTTGGCGGCTTCTTTCATTAACATTTCATTCCTTTCAATTCATCAAAATTTTAACTGAACACTACTATTTATATCATATTTTCAATCCTCAACACAAATTGCTTAAGTATTCTTTAAGTGCCAACCTCTAAACTTGGCTTTGGAGATTCTAATATTAATAAGGCAGGTTTGACCTTCAAGGAGTATACTGTAGATTTTTTAAAAAATTCGACAATTAGAAATAACCAACCAATTGCCTCACCAAAGTATGTATAGCAACATAAATGGATCTTCAAATACATTCACTGAGTTAATTTAAAAAGAACGAGGTATATAACAATGGTATTTATGTAAATTTTTAAAGCACCCCTAAAAAATACAGTGAACATTTTGCAAAAATGCATGCAAATGAAAGAATACACCAAGACATATTGGGATGGTTGCCTATGGGGGAGGAGGAAAAGAGAATTAGAGAGAGGAAGGAGGAAAATGCAAGTAGAGGAAGGAAGAGAGGAAAGGAGTGACAGATGTACAAAGGAAGGAAGTGAAGAATTGGTCTAACTTCCAAGCAACTGGCATAGCCACGTAGCGCACAGAATTCTTTGGATGTCAGTTTCTTCACCTAATCTTTCTTTGTTCCGAGTCTCTAATTCTGAGGGATTTTCTTAGTCAGAAAACTATTAAAATAAAGAAATAAACTGCAACCATATAAGTTTGAATTTCAACAAGATCAGGTAAGCTCCTAGGTAGACAGATGGACTAGTCTATTTACCAACCTTCTGTAGACACCAGGTGCCCTAAGATACATCAGCACAGCAGGGCAAGGTCAGCCAGCCGCCCCTACCCCTCCTACCTTCACCACAGGTGAATGCTCATTGCCTGAGTCGGTTTAACTGGACTCAGATTATAGCCTGCCCCTCTTTTCAGAAAACCGGGCTTTAACCCCCCTTCTGGTCCTCTAGCAATTTGGAATCTTCTTCCTCAAATCCTTAAGCTTGAAACAGACCAGAGGAGAGTCTTCCTGAGCCAATCTCTTCTTTGCACAGGACTGAACACAATCATCCGTCAACATTTATCAACTGCTTCCCTCTCCCAACAAAGGCAAGTTCTCCTGGTGGGTCCTCAAGGTAGCTTATCAGACAAAATACAGGATGCACAGCTCAATTTGAATTTCAGATAAAAAACAAATAATTTTCTAGTATCTGAATGTCCCAAATATTGCAGAGGCATACTTATACTAAAAAGAAGAAATGCACTGTTTATCTGAAATCCAAATGGACATGGGCATTCCATTTTTTATCTGCTAAATTTGACAAGCCACCCTAAGGTAAGGGAGCAACAACTACAAATTTTTGTCTGTTGAGGGTTGCTGAGGCACGCCCTTGGGAGTAGTAGTGGAATAGGACTAAATTCAAGAGCCAAAATAGTTTACATCCTTTGTTTGTTTGTGTTCATTTTCATGGGGTACACGATTACAAATACAATAAAACAATTTGGTTCTATACATGTATATAATTTTTCCACATAAGACACATCTGGCAAGAGCAGTGTGGAATAGGGGGAAAAACAATGGCTGGAAGTCAGGGAAGTCTAACTGATAGTCCCAGCCCTCCCTCTACCTACATCTGCAGAATTGGGCTACCTATATCCACTGCATGGCCCTCACTCTCCTCATCTGCAGAATGGGTGTAGAAGGGCTCAGTGACTTCTAATGATTCTTTCTGCTTCATCCCTCAGTGGCTCTAGGGTGTTCACCATAGTTACTTAATTTAGTGGAGACGGTTTTGTTGCTCTTAATCCATGCAGGAACAAGAAAACTTAACACCGACGAGGATTTCTTCCTCTTACCATATTCCAGTAACAGTTTCTCTGTGTGGTATTGCAGTTGTCACAAACACCGAAACCAGAAGTGCAGGCTCAATGTGGAGACGCAAGATGGCAAACTCCCTATTGCCAAAATAAAACCAAAGCAGACGTGAGGGGAGTCGGTCACAGGCAGTGTTAACATAGCTTAACGGGGCTGCTGCAGGCACAAAAGCACCCTTGTGTGCCCCCAGAATAACCTTTATCTGTAATATGGGACTATAAATTCCTCTTACTTCTCTCATGCCATTGTCTTGAAGTTTAAGTAATATAGTGTCTATGAAAGTATTTTGTAAATTGTGAGGTTCTATATCAAACATATCATTTATGTTATGATTTGGGCTTAACCAATAGAGACGTTTCATGTCCATTGGCCGTCCCTCATCTATTTATCTTTCTTTTATTGACCTGGTTTCTTTTGAGAGAATCAACTCCTCTCTTGTTCCCATACCGTGAAGTTTGGAAAGAGCTAAATCAACACCCATTTTCAGAAAAGGGGAGGTAACCTGGGCCTTGGTCAATCAGTGTGTCATATCCATTATATCACTCTGGGTACAAGATTGATCCCAGGAAGAAAATGTGACCAAATGTGAGCCCATGAAAACCAGGCCCAGGACCCTTTATAGAAAAGGAGAGTTCATTTCCTCAAAATTCAGAATTTTCATAAGCTGGGAGCCACTGGCAGCCCTTTTGTCACTAGGAGGAAAGACTGAGAAAGAAACTGACACAGAGGAAAGCACAGAGGAATGACAGGGAGAGACTGACTTCCAATAGCATTGAACCCTCTATATCGTTTCATCTAAAGCCACATTCCCCCCTCGTCTTCTTAGTTGTGTGAGTAAACAGATTTCCTCTATGCCTGGGCCAGTTTAATGTGATTTTTCTGTCATTTGCAACTTATAAGTCATAACCAATGGAAATCCTACACTTGCTGTATCTCCGTTGCAGATAGCTCCAAGTTTTATCTCATAGGTCTTACATGACAAGCAAATGCTTACTAAGGGAAGCTAACTACAAGTTTGACTTGGAAGCCCATGAGCCTACATTTCCATAGTACATATCTGTTCTATGTACTTTGAACATAGTACATACATTTTTTAACTTAGTAAGCCACTGGTTTATTATAAAAGGATACAACTCAGGTATACCCAAATGCAAGAGATGCATAGGTCAGGGTTGGGGGAAGGGCAAGAAGCTACCATGCATGCCCCCTGCAAACTATGTATCTTAACTAATGAAGTTGGAAAATATGCAAGGTTGGATCTGCCAATGTTAAGAAAAAGACTGGTAAACTGTTTGTCCTAATATTGCTAGCCTAAATTATTCTCTGTACCCCTGAACTATATAATTTAACACAGTTGGGAAAAATTACCATCAACAATATTTAAAATCAATAATTTTGTGTCAGTGATAGGGATATTTTAGTGATTTATAAAATTACTCTATTCACAATAAATGCTTCCATGAATTGATTTTTTATTTTTTAATAGCAGTAATGACAGGTTATAATTTGGCCAATCAGAGCTCTATGGCTGGAGGCATTAAAATGTTTAAATTTAACCAATTTTCAATCACTATCCAAAGCATTTTATTTTGGCTTACAGAGTGTGAAGTTAAAGACTTTTCTTGTTTCCCAAATTGACTTTTTAATCCCATTAAAACTGATGGGAAGTAGGGAGCTACGGTGTCCAAGAAGGCAGATGTGCTGCACATCCACTTGGGATTTATTCATTAGCCAACTACTGTGTTTCCTGTCCCAGAATTTAGTTACACAGAAAAGACAGCTTGGTGGGTTATGCCCTTCCCTATACAAATTTAAGTGAATATAAACAAAGACTGCCCTGTGAGGCCACATCTTCATTCCAGCTGAAACCATTTCAACTCACAGCACACCACTGGTTAATGCTACAGACGTGCTCTATAGATTTCCTCAATTCCGTCTGATTTTGTTTCACCTCAGATAACAGCAATGCATCCACTACAATGACAAAGAAGTCAGGAATGTGTTGTGCTCAGGAGTTTGCTTCTATACTGTCACATGCAGTGCTTAGGAAACGCGTCACCTGCTCTGAAATGCCTACATTAGGTGCAAAAGCCTCCTACTATGCAGAAGATTCCTGTCTCAGCAGCTTTTGCAGACATCATGAAATACAATGGGGATAATTCATCACTGGATTACGTATGACAGTCTTGCTTTCATATTCTCTGGACATAATTGGAAAGAGTTGGTCAGACTGTTCTACCACTGATTCTGTCTCATTAAGTTTAATTCCTGCTATAGTCTACAAGCATCAGGATGTCATGTAAAACAAAACACAACGTAATGGCTTTTTCAAACCAGAAACCTTATGAAAAATAAACATTACCTATTTGTTATCACAATAAGGTGAATGAAAGTACACCAACTTGGTTGGAATTCTGGCCCCACTATTTTTTAGTTACTTGGTCTCCTTCAGCCTCCATGCCCTTAACTGCAAAATACATTTAAAAAAATTTTTTTAACATCTACTATATATTCTGACCTTTTGAAGATCCAACAGTGACTAAAACCAAAATTCCTGCCTTTACTAAACTTATAGTATAGGGAGATATATTAAAATAAGTCAAAAGAGCACAAATTTTAACATTACTTCTCATTAAAGTTTACTTCTTATGAAAATAATATTTTGGGTATTTTCACATTACAATAAAACTTTAAAAGAAAAGGCAAATTAGGAAATCAGCCCTTAGCAGCCACCACAGTAGTAATTATAGTAAAAATTATCAATGCGTGCTAAAACTTGTAGGTGACAGTTTAAAAGGAAATGGAACATTTGTATGGTCTTAACAATTTTCTCAGAAGATGTGTATTAATTAAAAAGAATTAAATGGAAAGAGCTGAATCAACATCTATTTTCAGGAAAGAAAATTAACATAAACTTTAGCCATCCAGTGCACTATATTACTCTGCCCACAATATTTTTAGATTTAAGAAAGCTGACAGAATACACCTTAGCCAAGGAATCAAAGATAACATTTGCAATAGTAGGAAAGGTAGATATTATATGCATCCTGGAATGAGGCACTGATAAAGGCACAAAACTGTCTTTTCTGGTATTTCTGTCAAAAATGCATAATGAATGCAATAACAAAGAAATGCTAGGGAAACCTATATTGACAGGCATTCTAAACAAACACACAAACAAATGAAAAACAACTGACAAGTACTCTCCACAAACGTCAGGATCATGCTATAAAAGAAATACTGAAGAACTGTTTCAGATGAGAGACTAAAGAGCACCACAACTAAACTCACTGTGTCATTCAAAATGCCTCTGACCTGACAATTCCACCCTAAGAACCTCGAGACACCAAATCAAAATAACCCATGCACCCCAATGTTCATGGCAGCACAATTCACAGTAGCCAAGCGCTGGAAGAAACCTAAGTGCCCATCAGTAAATGAGTGGATCAAAAAACTGTGGTACATTCTCACAATGGAATACTGTGCAGCAGAAAGAAAGAAGGACCTCCTACCCTTCATGAGAGCATGGATGGATCCAGACAGTGTTAAGTGAAATAATCCAGGAAGTGAAAGACAAATACCATACAATCTCACCTATACATGGAACCTAATCAATAAAACAAACAAGCAAGCAAAATATAACCAGAGACATTGAAACAAAGAACTGGTAGTAACCAGAGGGGAGGTAGGAGGGGGTAATGGGGGAAAAGGGGGAAGGGTCATCAAGGAACATGTATAAAAGAACACATGGACAAAGTCAAAGGGGATTAAGATCAAGGGTGGGAGGTGGGGATGGCTGCTGTGGGGTGGAGTGGTGGGGGTGGAAAATGAAGACAACTGTACTCGAACAATTAAAAAAAAGAGGGTAAAATAAAATGTAAAATGCCTTAAAAATAGATTAGAGCCCTGGCTGCTGTAGCTCAGTGGATTAAGTGTGGACTTCAAACCAAAGGGTCACCAGTTTGATTCCCAGTCAGGGCACATGCCTGGGTTGCAGGCCAGGTCCCTGGTGAGGGCTACATGAAAGGCAACCACACATCAATGTTTCTCTCCCACTCTTTCTCCCTCTTTTCCCCCCTCTCTAAAAATAAATAAATAAAATCTTTTTTAAAAGATTAGATTTTAGACCAGAAAAATACAGTCTTTGGTTCTTACAGATATTAGCGGAACAAATGGCAAAATTACAATATTTTTAGACAAAATAGCAATACTGTATTTATATTAATCTCCTAATTTCTGATCATTATAATGTGATTGTAGAAAAGAATGGCCTTGCATTTAAGAAACATGCACTGCAGTATAAAGCAATAATGATTCAGGAAAGTGACTGAGAGGAAAGGGTGGAGGTGGGGGAGAGAGAGAATATGAAATGAAAAAGCATATTATTTAAAAATAGCAACATTTGGGGAATCTAAGGGAAGGATACATGGGAATTCTCTGTACCATATTTTTATCTTTAATGTTGCTCCCATCCAGCAGTGACCAAGCTAACAATCCAAATTAGCACCACCAGTATGGGAATAAGCTGATATTCTGTGTCCCTTATGTGATAAAATATGAAACACACATCATTTATTATGTACTACTGCCAGATATATTCTACCTGAATCTAATTAAGCCTTTAGACATAGTTTCCAATTTATAAGAAATAAAGAGATAGAGGAATGAGTTCAATAATATCAAGAGAAAATAATCAGGAAAACTCAGAATGAGGAACATTCTATGAGACGACTAGCCTGGACTCACCATTACATAAAATATTAGAAGGAAAAAAAAATGTTGTAGGGCAAGGAGGGAGATGGGGTGGGATTATTCCAGTAAAAAGAGAAATAACAACCAAAAGCACTGTGTGGTCCTAGACTGGATCCTCTTTTCAAAAACATTTTCAAAAGCTCCAAAAAAATGTTTTGGGGACAACTGGGAAAATTTACCTCTGGCCTGACTATTAGATGACATTATTAAATTATTGCTAATTATCTTATGACTCATAATAATATCATGAGTATGTAGGAGATTGTACTTATAATAGCATTATGAATACATAGGGGATTGTACTTATCATAAATAGGAAATGTCTGCTGAAGTATTTAGAGATTAAGTGTCATGATGTCTACAACATACTTTCAAATGATACAGAAAATTTTATGGAGCAAGAAAGAGAGAAAGCAAACAACGGCATGTCAATAATTATTTAATCTAGATAAAGAATGTATAGGTATTTATTATGCTATTGTTTCAACTTTTTATATGACATTTTTTATACAAACATTGAGGGAAAATAAAATAATACTTTTACCTTCATAATGTATATTCCTATCAGTTTTCTTTAGAGGTTTAAAGATTAAACTAAACAAAGAAATGAAAAGATAAAAAGTTTACTGAGTTTGGTTCTAAACTATCTAAAGTTGAAAAGATCAATACAATTTATTTCAGGGTTGCGGCTGTCACACTGATTAAGGAGGGGAGACCAGCTAAGTGATTCAGTGGCCAGCAAGGTGGAGAATGGGATACTTCTCTGGCTGCCCCAAAGGTGACACCCTCCAAATCCGGGGTTGGCAGTGGTGAGATTTTCCCATCTGAGACTGTCCCCACATCTGAGGTACACGGGAACTTTGTGCATACTTCCTGTCTGCTGGTGGAGTTTCATTTCTGGACATGAAGCAGCTCTGATTATTTGTCAAAGCCACTCATCTAAACTGAAGATGAATACCTTTCATTTCCAATGCTATAGAGTACTTGTGTGTTTTCCTGTATTTTCATGAGTAATTTTTCTGGTAGCACGTGGGAGCTCTTTATCACTGGGAGACAAGGAAACAACACAACCACACACTTCGATATCTAACTTACAGATTCGTGGCACCCAGTCATCAGTAGACTTTGGGAGAAGTGGCATTATTTGACACCTATCATAACATACATCTGTTATTTACTTAAGACCTAGCAGCAGAATCTGTACTTCATGCAATCCCTCGCAGTTTATCTTGGTAGCTGAAATGTGAACTGTGTTGTTGGTGTACCTATCATAACCATACCTGTACTGCCACGCCAGCCTCCTCTTTGTTCTTTTTAGGACACCTCACTATGTGAACTAGTAGGACAAATTAATGAAAATACAATCCTTGCTTCAAAGGTTCATAACATAATTTGTAAAATTTGAAGTCAGCGACATGTTCATTGGTGACTCATCCCACAAACTGATCAATTCCCAGAGATGTACCCATTTCCTGACCTTTAAAAATGGCTTGTGTTTCATTTCAAAGACACATATCCACCAGGCTGAGGTGGAACTCCAAAGAAAACATGGCATAAGCATTAACATGAAAAAATGTTTAATCCCGTACAAAAGGTACATTATATGGCTGATATAACCAGCTGCCTGTGTCTGTTACCACTAGAAGCTGACTCTTTCAATGATTCAAAAGGTGTAGGGTGGTCATGAAGCCAAATTTCAACTGTCTTGCCCACTCACTGTTAGCCATTTCACTCGTTTCCCATGTGTGTGCTTCTCCCTTGGGGGAACGTTTTCATACTACAAAGGTATCTCTGTGGTTGTATGATACACATCACAGATGTGCAGGCCAACAGGAGAAAGCTGGATTTAGTTTTCGTATCTGAAAAAGATCCAAATAAGTTTCATGGATCATTCTTTTAAGAGTAGTTAAATACTGCCAACTGTCAGAGCCCCAGTGAAGATGTGAGAGACTAATTATCCACTTCTAAGCCTTTTCAGTGGGTGCAGCCCATTGTCAACTGGAAGAATTAGAAAATTTACACAAGTTGTTCAAAAGCCAAAGTTCATCACTTGTCATCCCTGGATGAACACATGCCATCTCTGGCTAAGCGGTGCCTCTATGCCCTTCTTGTACAGGGGTGGGGAGTAAGAAAGGGAATCAGCACAGGATGAGTCTTCGGGTGAGACAGGAACTTGATTCCACTACAGCATCAACATGTCTTCTTATCTGCCATCCACCTAGGCTACCTGCATGTGACCTAATCTTGGTGTAGCCAGTCACCAAGGATACAATGCGCTTCTCTGGAACATTGAGTTTCAGGGGCGTGATGCAAAGATGCAGTATCATTTGGGAGATTTTTTTCCAAAGAGAAGGAAGAACACTGCTCATCCAGAGGCACAAAATTGTCCAGGCCAAGGTGGTCCCCACAGTGGAGGCTTAGGGAAACTGTTCCCAGGCCTGGCCCCCTGTTGCCAGTCCTCCAGGATTCCTGTCCATCCTCAGAGCTTGATTCTTTAGCCTTTCAATGAGCTTCATCTCTGATATTTATGAGAATCTGACTATGATAATAGTGCCAGAATCTCTATTATGGAATTAGTTGGAGGTGAGCAAGGAGGCACTGTAGGTAGAAATGAGGCATGATTTTTGCCTTGGAGAAGCACAATGTAGTGGGGCTGATAACAAACTAAAATTCAGTTCTGAGCCTGCTTCCTCCCAATTCCCTACCCTCTTTCCTTGCTCCCAGATCCCAGTTTTTCGGAGGTGAAACTTTCTCCCAGAACATTTTGTTTTCTGGTGTTTTATAGGTATGTCCTGTCAGCCCCAAAGGACTGTGAGTATATTGGATATACAATCCCTATAGGTTTTATTTTTAAATCATCATAGCACTCAGTCCAGTGTCTGAAATACACAAAGTTCTTCTCCCAGAAACCTTGACTGACAAAATTACCTTAAACATCCCTGACATTATAACAATGGGGCTTCACTGCAGTACCCCACCCCTTAGAGAGGGCGTCAGATCCCAGACAATTTAATCACGAGAGCACAATAAACGTCTTTGTGTTAAGTTTTCACTCTAGCGCAGCTGATGAAGAACCTTCCTAATCTGATGATCCTCCACCCCATAAACATGTCATGCTGGCACCTCTTCAGTGCAGACCCTGAGCTAAGAAATGGAGCCATAGTGACACAGCAGAGTCCTTCCCTTTAGGGAGTCCAAAATTACACAGAAATCAAGCCATCGAAAATAGCTCCCTGTTCCCAATTTGAGAAGCAAAATGGTAATGGAGTTGATTCCAATGGTCCATTACAGAGAACAGAATGGGAAAGCTGTAAATGAACAGTCATAGATACTTAGGAGGCAGGGAGAAACCAGAACTTTTGAAAATAGTCAAGCATGTGTTGTGAAAACCAGGTACCAAATCTGAGATAAAGGAATCCTCAAGACCAAACAGAGACCAAGAGGGAAAAAAAGCCTGGGACAATTTCATGTTTAGAGCTGGCAGGACTGGCCTGAAGCTGGGCAAGAACGTGAGGATGGATAAGTGAATAATAAACTGGGCATGTGTCACAGGGTGAATGGGTCACTGATGGTCATGGTCAGGGTTCTCTGAGTCCATTACCTGACATTAGGTATGATGGCCAAAGCAAAGACAAGATACTCGAGGAGAACAATGAAAGAAATTGAATTTCAAAAGTAATATTTCAATTAAGAATGTATCAGGCAAATAAAAGATTAACAGTCACTGAAAAAAGAAGAAAAGTTTGGAATAAAACATAGAGACTTGACAGAGCATCATTTATTGTAGAAAAGTGACCTGGGGCTGAAGGATAGGGACAGGAAATTCTCAGGCAGGATGCAAGAGAAGTAGTTTGAGCTTAGACTGGGAAGGGCCTTGAAAGACATGCTAACGAATTTGAACTTCATTCTGGAATAAGTAGAAAGTCCATTGTGGCTTTTATGTAGAAGGGCATTGTTAAAGGTTGGGTTTCCTGGGCAGCCAGTTCAGAGACAGAGATTTGCATGCACAGAGATTACTGGAGATTTCCAGAAGGCTCAGTGCCTATGAAGGAGTGAAGGAAGCAGCACTGAGCAGAGAGAAGCTGAGCTGAGATGCCCAAGCAGTCACAGTAAAGGCTTCAGCTGATCCCCTGTAGGTGCAGCTATGAAAAAGCAATAAGCCAGTCACTGCTGGGAGGCCTGAAGCCAGAGATCACCTGTGCCTTCCTCATCAGGACAAACAAAACCACGCAGCACACCATGCTGAGCTCCCTCCATGTGCCAGGGACTCTGCTAGGACATGTTTCATGTTGTACCTTTGTAATCCTCCCCAAATCCTATATATAATTTCCACTCAACACAGCAGACTATTAAAAACACAAGAAGTAAATTCAGACAGAATCAGCAAATAAGCAAAAATCTTGCTGTGACCACATGACAAAAGGATGAAACGAGAGAGAGAATCCAACATAAATATTTTTTGTGGGATGAATTTTTAAAGACTTATTTGGAACCTTGGGTAGAAGCAAAGGGGTGGGAAATTTGGGGTTTTCTTTTTGAAATATTTTTTGTTTTATTGTTCGTGAGAGTGAGATGCAGAAAACAAAGGAAACGCCTTTGCAAATAAACAGTTGCAAATGGTCAGCTGGCTTTTTTTGTGAAACAAAGAAGAACAACAGGAAAAAAGAGGAAAAAGGGAGAAAAAAAGCTAAATCAGTGTTTTACAATGACTCTGAAGCCATAGTCTAGGAGAGAAAAGAAATCAATATATGAAATTGCTGTGCTTCTTACTTAGTGTTCTCCCCACAAGACACATGTGATGTGGGTGACATCACGTATTGCCTTGCATAGAATTTAATGACTATAACTATGACAAACATTCGCTGCTTACGTTGTGCCATTTGCTGTATAGGGAGTTTTACATTCATTTCTTAATTTAATCTTGTTGAAAAATAAACCAAGGCATATTAACAGTTCCTAAGAGTTTATCTGAGCAAAAATCAATTTGAATTGGGCAGTGCCAAACTAGAAGTGGATAGGAGTGTTTCTCCTACAGGAGTGGGGGAGAGGCTTATGCTACAGAGAAAAATGCAGAAGCAAAGAAAGGAAATCATTTGATTGGCTGTCATTTAAGGTCTAGTTTGTGATTGGTTGTCATTGGCTTTTTGATTTTGTAAGCTTGGGAATTTACAGATTTAGAGTTTGGTTTGCTTACATAGGCCACCACAGCCTTAACGCCACCTAGGTCTAATGCCCTCTTTGCTTAATTACTTAAACCATTCTCACAATGAGTTTGAGGGGTATGGATATTTTTTGAAACCATTTTATCACTACTATATAATAAACATATAATAACCAACTCTTACTCTTTGTAAGACCAGCTCTTACAAAGGTTAGAAATCTGGCCCATAGTCTAGCAACAAGTAAGTGGCTGAGGTGACTGATACCTTTCTGACTAGAGAACCCACTAACTCAACCATTCTGCCACGATGCCTAGAACTGACCTAGCCCTTGATTCCTGTGGCCCTTACAACTGCGCGTGTAGAAATGTCAGTCTGCACCTCGAAGATGAGGCCCAGAGAACTGGAGTGACTTGTCCTGATCACACAGCAGGTAAATGGAGAACCCAAGGCTTGAACTCTTGATAACAAACAACTGGGCTTTTGATACATAAACCACAGTCATGTTCTATTTAAGAAAGAAAACAAAATTCATGTTTGCTAGTCAGATGTTTTAGAGATTCAAATATCAACATGACTAGCACAAGCAGAAAATAAAAATACTTGGCTAAAAGAGTCATTTCTTTGAGACATCAATAATACAGATCCCAGACATACCTTGGGAAAAACAATTTCTGGCTGAAAGAGCTGGAAATCAGTACAAAGTTTTAGAAATGCTGTTCAGCAATATGTAAGGCCAAATGATTTTATTTCTGCTTTAAAATGGCATCTGGCTAACAGCCCCAGCCAGAGCTTCTGTCATTAAAATGTACATGAAGTCAGGAAAAAAAGAGGAAAACCTCCATCAACACTAAAACTTAAGCCTGAAGGGAACAACCAGAAAATGTAGCAGTCCTACTCTGAAGCAGGAGTGTTGCTGTTTGAAGGAAACAAATGCTGGTTTGTACCTATCTGAGGCCTCAAAGTCTGAGTCATCACATGTCAGGGCATGGGAGAGGGTCTGACTGTGGCACGTGTGGCATGGTGCACTTGGGAGCTGAAGCACCCAACGGAAACAGTAGGAGCCGCAGGCAGAATCAGGAAGCAGAAGGGGCCAGAGAGCCCTGCATGCTGGACCCTAGACTTGTCGTGGCTTCCATCAGTTCCACACGTCCAATGGCCAGGAGGTGAGCCCGACCTCACACACTGACTCTAGTTAAAGGCGAAATCCACAGAGAGCTTTCCTTATGAGGGGAATGCTAGGGAACAGTCAGCCTAGAGCTGCTGAAAATTTCTGAAAGACCCAGAGAGAACATTAACCTTATCTTCTTAGAGTAGCTAAGAGAATAGGTTATTTCCTGTAATGATTTATGACAGGAAGCAGAAGAAAACTTTATAGAGCTATCTGGTACATTTTGTAGGATAAAAGAAAAAAGAAATGGAGTACAGGTTGGTAGGGCAGGAGCAAGAAGCCATAAGGAGAGAGGGGAAGGAGATGGAAAGAGGAAAGAATGAGATGGAAGGAAAGGATCATAGCAAACAGAGCAATGTCTGTGGTGGGCTGAGAGGGCAAAAATGTAGAAACTGAGAATTCACACCAAGTCTACCAGCCATTCATTTGTGAATGCAAGAGAAAAATATTCTCGGACTCATAAATTCTCAAAATAGACATATTTTTGAAGATCTATATCAGCCAAAAGAAAGCTAAGAACCTAAGGATGAAGAAATTGGGGTATAAAACAACCTGTGCTAACTACTGAGAAGTGGCAAACATAGAGGCCAGTTCAAAGGCTGGAAATGCATTTATAAAACAAAGCAACTGTAACAAATCATTCAAAAATAGCAAATATAAGGCAAAACTATTAATACCTTTAATCTGGTAAACAAGCCTATGATTATACTCTTGAAGTCCACAGAAGCCCATGTATGAGAAGGAAAGGAAATTAGGGAGAAATAAAGGATGTTATATCCTTAATGTAAAGTGTTTGACTCCCAAGATGCCAATGGCTGGGGGTCTCCAAGTTGAGTGCCTCTCAGGCTCTCACCTTACAGACTAGGACACAGAGGTCCAGAAAGGGGAAGAGCATGGTCCAATGTCCTAAGCCTACTTCAGGTATTGTGAAAAATGCACCTCCTTAATTTTCCACCTTTAGTTTAGTGCCAAGGGTTTTTATTAACAGGATTTCTGGAGAAGAAAAGAATGAGAAACTTGCTTTTATTCGTTTCCATAAAATCAGCAAAGAAGTGTTAATAGAATAAGAAATACTGACGTCAAAGTTAACAAACGTAATAGGAAATGTTCTTCACAATTTACTTTAGAAACAGATTGAATGAAACAAATGTTCCCACTATCCAAAATCTTTTAGGACCCAGCAAATATAATTTCTTCTTTTATGTCCCCACTTCTTCCCCTCCCACAGCCATGTTATAGAAAAATACTTTCACTTTTCCTCAGATATTTCCTTTAGGTAGGGAACATAACTTAAAATGTATTGATTAGCACGGGACCACATATAAAATGACTTATATCCTCACTTGGTGAAATAGACTCCAACTGCAATTGTTACTTACATTATTTGATGATCGGTTAAGTACATGCAAGTCAACCCGTATTTGGGGAACCACCAAATGGTCCAAAGCTACCTCAAATAGTTCACGGCACTAAGTTGCTCATTTTCTCTAGTTTTTTGCTGGCTCTCCATTTTTTAACCTCATGGGGACTTTAAAAGACATCAAATACTGTAGTATGTTTCCAATTTATTTATACTTAAATCATCAAAATGCTCTTTTGTAACAGTCATTTGATGTCCAAGTATCCTTTTGGGGCCTTTTCATTAGCCTTGTCCCTGCCCCGGAAAAAAACAGGAAGTCACAATTAGCCACAATTAAAAAGACTGAGCCAGAAAACAAGGTTTGAATTCAGTTCCACATTAGTCACAGAACACTGTTGCCTCTTTCCAAGTAGTCCTCTCATTTTCTGAAGATGTCCCGGAACACAGAAGGCCCCTTTAAACTTAAACTTCATGAGTGGAAGGCAGAATTTTTAATTACTATACTTGGGCTGCAGCTTACCTTCCCATTGTGTTTGGATGTGTGTGTGTGTTGGGGGAATCATAATTCCTTTAAGCAGAAGCACGTAGAGGAGGGGTAAAGAGTCTTAACTTTGCTACCAAGGTACGCCGACTTCCTGTGAGCTGTGTCGAAGTGATTCACTGCTGAAATGAAATTCTTGCAACTATATGTACTTGAGAAAAACATTGGTAGAGGTAAGTTTCTCAACTTTCCATTGTTTCCCATAAATGTAAATTAGATCTCTGGCCTAGTATCAACTACTGGTAGTAACCTAAGACAACAGCAGCTGATGAAGAGAAAATGACTTCTCTCAGTGAAGATGGAATGTCAGTCTTTCATAAGGTTTTGCTTCAGCTACTCTAATCTCCAGGTGTTCTGCTTCCTGAATAAAGCCTAAGATTGCCCAAATTATCCATCAGGATCCAATCAGGAGACAAAAACCACACCAGTTGTTTGAACAGAGAGAATTTAACATAAAAGATTGTTAAACGGGCAGAAATTTAAGTAGATAACAAAGGGTAAGAAGAGAACTCGGAGGTGTCACAGAGGTAGCAATGTCAAGAAGCAGCCATCATGCCTCAGGCTGAGGGAACAAAGGAAGAGTTTGGAAGTATTAAAATGCAGAAGCCCCATGGAGATGACATTTGAACTCCTCAGGAAGGGTTTGCTCCAGCCAGCGCTGATGTTTCTGGGCTGGTGGGCTGGTGCCCGTATGTCTAAGGTAGACATGATGAAGCTGGAACTGAGAATGTTAGAAAACTACAACCCATATTCAGGGGCTGCCTCAGGAGGAACAGCCATTGCTGGGGTGAAGCCAGGCTAGGTGACAAACAGCAGCAGGAGTCAGACAGGATAAAGTGAGTCCCTCCCCACCAGCGCCCCCTGTGGACAGAATCGGTTCAGGATCCAGTCGGCAAAGCAGAAATGAGATTTGCAGGCTCCCCAACACCTATTCTGCAAACTGCTGGGGTATTATAGGGTGGGCTTGAAGATGAAAGACAATACTTAATCTCCAAATTTCATTTTTTCACTTTCTTTTTTATTTCTTTTTTGAGAGACAATACTTACTAACTGACCCTCTAAAGATATAAACTATTTTAGGAGGATGCTTGAGTGACCTAAGTGTTACCACTGTCATTATAAAAGAGCAGGTTCAAAAAAGTGAGTGCTGCAAACGGGTCAAATAGCCAGTAATAATAATATCAACATTTACCAAATGCTTTCATACTGCACATGGTTCTATGTCATATACGTTATATGTTATATATGTTAATTCTTCACAGCTGCCTTTAAGTCTTTATAGTAAGCCTGTGAGATAGGTACTATCATTAGCACACTTCAACATATGAATGCACAGAATGGTTACATAACTTGGCCAAGGTTGCTCAGCCTATAAGAGATGAGCCCTGGCTAGTGCAGCCCAGATGGTTGGAGCATCATCCCATAAACCGAAAGACTGCTGGTTCAGTTCCCAGTCAGGGCACATGTCTAGACTGTAGGCTCAGTCCACAGTCAAGAGGCAACCTGACCAATGTTTCTCTCTCACATCAAAGTTTCTCTCCCCCTGCTGTCTCTCCCTTATCCTCTCTCTAAAACCAATGGGCATGTCCTCAGGAGAAAATCATACATGAATAAGAGATGAATGGGAATTTAAGCCTATAGTCTGGCTCTGAAACTTATGCTCTTAACCATTACACAATGCCACCATTCTAATACCTGTCTTCATGTATTGCAATGCTTTATTGCAATAGTAATAATAGCTAATTATATGATAGAACTAATTAGGTATGGGTAGGCCCTATTTTAAGAGTATATATATATTAAATAACTAAATTCTCAAAGCAACTGTATCAAGTAAGTACTATTATTTCCTTCATTTTATAAATAAGTAAACGGAGGCATGGGGAAGATAAATAATTAACCCAAAGTCTCTGGTGCAACAAAAGGCTGAGCTGAGATTGAGCCCAGGCTGTCCTATCAGAGAGCTCATGCTCTCTACCATGATACTAGAATGCATGATGACTTAGCCTCCATAACACAGAATTTACAGCATCTCTCCTTGAAAACCCTTTGGCTAGTTATAATAAATGGGCCATCTACTCCCAACTTTTTAGATAATCCAACTCCCATCTTGTTAGACATAGTCCATAATGCAGACTCTTAACAATCAAGACTGTTCTTCCTCTCATATTCTTGACTAGAACTAAAGGAGCTTTGCTTTATGGCATAAAATTCCAAGGAAAGAGAGCTTCATGGAAGATTATGCATTCAAGACAACTGAGAAGGTCTGAATCAGTGTTCCTTCATGACCTCAGCCTCCTCTGCATGCAGCAAAATCCGACTAGAGCAGCAGCATTCCGCTGACCCCACTACCTGTGGCTCTTCTCCAGATCTAAGCCATTTTCTGAGAACTCAGACACCAAGCGAAGTAGCCAAACATCCAGTTCTCCAGGGCTGGTTCACCCAGCCTCAGAGAGCAGCCCTCACAGACATTCTTGTGTGATCCCTACTCTCAAAATTAAATGAAATGACGAAAATTCTTCCCCACCTATAAGCTGTAACCCACCTCACTAAAAGATTCAGTGACTTTCATTCTGGCCTCTAGAACAATGCCTGGCCCCTAGTAAGATGTGAATGGGGATTTCTTTGATAAGTTGGGAAAATTAATCAAAAAATGGTCTTTGCAGGACCTATAAAGGTATACATAAGTCATAATACTTGGACGAAAGCCTATGTCTCTTAGACTCCAACAAAGAGAGTAAAATCTTTGCAATTACAAACACAAAAGTATTCCCAGATAAAGGAGTGTTTTCTTCCGAAAGAAAACCTTCCAGCGAAGACCTCTAAGAACAGTGATTTACTGAAGATCTAAAATATAAGTATTACCATTGCTTAGAGGAATGTTATGTTTCTATCTCCCTTTAAAAATGGTTCATTCTATTTTTAGTAGAGTACCTAAAGAAAGACAAGATCTTCACCAGTTGACACATTCAGTTTTGTGATAATGCCCAGTTTTTTCAATGGTTCTCATTTAGCAATACTTTTAACAGAGATTGCTTTGAGTGTTTTCTGAATATTTAACACCTATTTTTCATCCCTTTCCATTTAAATGTATATATGTACACATATTATATGTGCACATATAGCTAATAATTCATTTCTTGACTAAATTATATGCAACTTTCTATGTATTTTTGTTCTACTTTTTATTTCCTAGAGCCATATCACTACCTATTTTATAATGAAAAAGCAATCTGTGAAATTTTCTCTTTTTTTAAAAGATTTTATTTATTTGTTTTTAGAGAGAGGGGAAGGGAAGGAGAAAGAGAGGGAGAGAAATATTAATGTGTGGTTGCCTCTCTCATGCCCTATACAGGGGACCTGGCCTGCAACACAGGCATGTGCCCTGACTGGGAATCGAACCTGAGACCCTTTGGTTCACAGCCCATATACTTAATTCACTGAGCTACACCAGCCAGGATAATCTGTGAAACTTCCAAGAAGAAAATTTTGTGACATTATTTCCTTTCCAAAGGAATAGTTTTTGAATTGTTTCACAAGAAGAGCGTATTTTTCTCAAATCTTCTAAATATAATTTGTTAAACCTTTATTTCCATACAGCATATCTATTTAATCACATATATTCAAACAATAAAAATTAAAATACTTTTAAATAAAGAAAAGAAACATCCTTTTATAACTAAAATGTAACAAAAGATAAGAACCATATTAACACTAAAAAATAAAATTTTTAAAAGAACATACTTAAGAATATAAGTAGGATTATGCTTATAAGTAAGAATACAAGATTCTTCAAAATCAGTATAAAGACCATGTCAAATTACCAGCCCTCTTATACATCACATTCATTATAGTATAAGTGTTCTTTGCAGAAAAGTAAGAAATGCATTGCATTATAAAGAATATGAAAACAAAAAGAGGGGAAGAGGAGAAAAGAAAGAAGAGAAGGTTGTGGTGGTGAAAACTGCACAGTCCAGAAAGAAAAAACACCATTGGAACATTGTAAGTCCCTTTTAATCTCTTGTCTGTGCACACACATACTTGCACATAAATAAATGCATAGTTTTCCTTTTCAAAATGTAGCTCACACTGAACATACTGATTTGTAACCTGCCAGGCCTTTTTAAGCCCGGAGACTCATAACTCAAGCCCTTGAGGCAAACTCTGGAAGAAAGGGAGGAAGGGCTTGAATAGCAATCTTACCAGAAAAAGAAAGGGAAGGAACAGTGGAAGGCAAATGAGATCAAAGAAGACAGAGGATATGGAGCTGAAAGGATATCACAAAGGGAGCAAAAGATAAAGACGGACTTTTTCCATTTAAACTCCATTTTCTAATTTTCTTAATTGCATCAACATTGCACTATTGTATGTTTTTGGAAATTCTACTCTGCAATTCAGTCTTCCTCTTTTCCTCTTTCTCCCCCTTCTCTGTGGCTGGGGTAGTTCACAGTACAGTGTAGAGATGCCAACCACTGGAGCCAAATTCAATTCCAAATCCAAACATAAGCAATGTTTGCGAATCGAGACTCCTTTGAGGTTCACCCAACTCCAATTTTACCAATTCCCTCCAGGGAAAGATTTCCC
Source organism: Sturnira hondurensis (assembly GCF_014824575.4). Taxonomy (NCBI): domain Eukaryota; kingdom Metazoa; phylum Chordata; class Mammalia; order Chiroptera; family Phyllostomidae; genus Sturnira; species Sturnira hondurensis. The sequence goes on from NW_028095197.1 coordinate 17,337,786, forward strand.
TTTGAAGCTTCTGTGTATCCAAGTGCATTCTGGGATGCAGGTTTGGGTTTTCGGTGTGGGGGATTTACGCACAGAATGCATATGCTCTTTTCCTCACCCTCTAGTGACTTTATGTGCACACAGCCCGCCTGTGACAATATATAGTGAAGTCAGTACTTGAAGGCATGGCTGGAAAACTTTTTCGTTCATGGGCTTCTAAATTAAAATTTAAAAGGCAAATCAAGAATATTGAATTAGCCCAGATGTTGTAAAGTTAATATTTCTTCAGAAATGCTTTTAAGCTTTAAAAAGAGGGAGGTGGGGAGTGGGTGAGGGAAGGAGGAGAGCTCGAAATGAAACTTATTTTTAAATGGTAGTTTTAGAACTGTTAATTGTATTAAACATTGTCTCACAGATAAATGCCACAGGCCACAACTTGAAATGCTTAAACAAAAAATTTTTTTTTCCTAAAGAAAATAACCTACTAAACTATGTGAGTTGGAGCGTGTTCCTAAGTGTGTTGGAAAAAGGGGAGTGTAATTGAGCAGGTTTAAGAGACTCTACCTGCCCTGAAAGGCTTGAAAGCTCAACTGGAAAAACAAATAAGCTCCATCATAAAGTAAACCAGGAGTTGGAGGAGGGCTGAGGATGGCTCCCTGTGCTGAGAATTACATGCTGACAAAGCCCACGTGTCAACGGGGCTAGCGGCACTCGTTATCATTTGTCGGGGGACTGAATCTGAGGAGAAATCTTTAAACCCAGCTCGAACCTGAGTCCCTCTTCTTCTTCTGGTCTCCTGGGAGGCATCTTCCCTCTGCTTTTATACCAGGGCAAAAGGACTTGTGACAAAAAAACAAAAAAACAAAAAACCCAAGGTATTGACATTTTCAATCTGGATCTTGGTTGAATCCATTCTTAATCCCCATTACCAGGCATAACAGCTTAAATGTGTCCTTTCGGATTAAAGTTTGAGGCCCACTGAGAGTCTGTGTCCTTGCTTGACCCGCAGGCCCACTCCTCAGGGCCTCATCATGAAGTCACACAGCCAATGTGTACTCAGGAAGCATTTGAGAAGAATGGCCTGCGTTATTGTTTCCTTCTTAAATTACTGGGAACAGATTTGAGGTGGACCTGCAGAATTATGTCTCCTGGGTCTCTTTCACACTCAATTATTTTGCATTATCCTGGGCCATTCCATTGGGTTCTTTGAACACAAATAGACACTATTTGGTTGACCCACCATCATAAACTTTTCCAAAATACATCAATACTTAGAAAACAAATACTTACTCTTTACATCATCCTGCTTTCTGCCCTTTGCATTTACTTGTCCATTGGGAATCTCTGTCCTAACAAAAATTCCCATATTACCCACACTGGCTTTTTCCTTATTATTCTCCCTGAGCTCCCCTAAAAGGAAGATGCTTTTGACACAACATGTATTTGTAAAGTAACAGCATGTACCTAGGATTTTATACACAGATGTGAATAGAAGTACACTTTTATGATCAAGAGACACATCATTCCCTTAGAAATTATATTAAATATGTGCTATTCACCAAGATGTAAGGTGAGGTGTGGTGAAAAATAAGACATAGTCCCTTTGCCATCGTAAGTAGACTATATAGGGTCCAGCAGAAGTAACACCTGCTTGAGTGTGATTGTTAAGGTACGTGAATGTCTTGAACGACAGGGACAGCGATTTGAATGTGTCACCTAATATGTCACATGGTGTGCTTGAATGTGATATTGTTACGTTACAGAATTAAATGCTTATGATTTTATAATAAAAAGAGTTATTTGTGTCAGATCTTGTGTACACATTTTTTGCTTCAAACTAAAACTCTTTGCTTAAAACTGTATCCATCATCCTATTATAAGTTGGGTGAAATTAGCATAGCTCCTAGTTTTACTTAAATTAGGCAAAAAAAACAGGAGAGAACTGATGTCAAAATTGTTAATGGGAAGTAATTCTAAAGTTTAAAGGAAGGCTATTGGCCCTCATAACGTGAATGGTAATACAAAATGTGGCAATTGGTGTTATTCTTTCTACAAAATTCACCCCATGTGAGACAGTTGCAGTATAGAGGAAAGAGCACCAATTTCAGGTCAAAAGTCCTAGGTTCCTTCTAGTATCCAGTCCAGCTCATAAGGAGCCTGAAAGTCACCCCTCCATTCTAACAACAAGTCAAAAATTAAACAAACTGGAAAACCAATAACTCTTCTTAGACCTTTTGGAGAAGAAAGGTCACAGGACAAACGGTTGCCCCTCCAAACAGGAGAGACAGGTTGGTCCAGAGGATGACAATTTACCAGAACAGAAACCTCCTTGGAAACTAGCGCCAGGGCAGGAAACCCTCGAGTTGTACTTGATGAATTGCTGGCCTCCATGTGGTTCAAACAGCAGGGGGCACAGTCACAGGGAGGCCTCAACGCCTTGGTGAGTTTTACCTCCCATAGCTCTACCAGGTTTTCATGGCGAAGATCAGAAAAAGTTCCCTCATGCTTGTAGCAGGGAAAATAAAAAGGGACCAACTTGTTGAAAAATACAATTAGCCAAAATTTACACAAGATTAGATGGACAATCTGAATAGGCTTGTATTATTAAAGAAATTGAATCAGTAATTAATAACTTTTCAAAACTGAAAGCTCTAGGCCCAGATGGGTATTCTGGTAAATTCTACTGAACATTAACAGAAGATATAACAATTTACTGCAATTTCTTCTAGAAAATAAAAGCAGAGGGAATACTTTTTAACTCTTTCTATAGGAATAGCACTATCCTAATGCCAAAACCACAAAAGACATTATAAGGAAACTACAGACCAATACTTCTCATAAAATAGATGCAAAAATCCTTAATAAAATATTATCAAATCAAATCCAACAATGTATAAAAAGAACTATACACCATGAGCATTCAACCACAATAAAAAACACTCTTGACAAACTAGAATAAATGGGAACTTCCTTGGTACAAGAAAAATCTATAAAAACCAACAGCTAACATCATATTAATGGTAAGCTTTTCTGCTTAGATCAGAACAAGGCAAGGATATTTCCTCTCACTACTGCTTTCCAACATCATACTGGACATTCTAGCTAACACGATGAGACAAGGAAGGGAAGGGAAGGGAAGGGAAGGGAAAGGGAGGGAAGGGGAGGGGAGGGGAGGGGAGGGGAGAGGAGGGGAGGGGAGGGGAGGGAAGGGAAGGTATACAGAGTGGTAAGGAAAAAATAAAACTATCTTTCTTGGCCAAGAAAGGTGTAGGTAGTTCTGGCCAAGATGAAGGTATAGGTAGAAACCCTTCACTTCCTCTCACAACCAAAAGGAGGATAACAACCAATCTAAAGTCAATAAACAACCAGAAGCACCAGAAAATCAAGCTGCATGGAACTCCGACAACCAAGGAATTAAAGAAAAAAGCAACCAGAACAATCAAACCAGTAAGGTAGACCCTGAGGGACCCGGCAACTCAGAAAAACTGTACTGAGGCGGCTGAGGGGTAGGGCTGACCACCGAGCTTGGCAGAGCTCCACAGGAGGGACAGACTTAAGGGGAAAACTCGGACTCTGTGCTGACTGTGGGCTATGGCTGGGGTTGTCCCAGTGAGAGATATTTCCAGTCTGACTCAAGAGTCTGTTGGAAAGTGTGCTACAGACAAGTAGGTGAGCTGTGTGGCTCCCTCTCTGGCCCCTCCCCCCAGGCAGCGCAGCAAAGAGGGATGCCCTGCCTGCATGAATACCTAAGGGCTTGCCCCTTACAACTTATCAGGTGTGCCAAGACAAAGAAATATGGCCCAAATGAAAGAACACAGCAAAACCTCAGAACTAAGTGATGAGGACATTATCGACATAACTGACGGAGAATTTTTATGCCCTGGTAATCAAAATGCTCACAAAACTGATGAAGCTTGGTTGAAAAATGAAAGAACAAATGAAAGATACCCAAAATGAATATAGTGAAAAATTCAGGGAGCCAACAGTGATGAGAAGGAAACCAGGATTCAAAGCAACAATTTGGAACAAAAGGAAGAAATAAACATCCAACTGGATCTAAAAAACGAAGAGAGGCTGGGGACTCTCTGGGACAACCTGAAACATTCCAATATCCGAATTATAGGGGTGCCAGAAGGAGAAGAGGAAGAACAAGAAACTGAAAATTTATTTGGACAAATAATGAAGGAAAACTTCCCCAATCTGGCAAAGGAAATAGAATTCCAGGAAGTCCAGCAAGCCCAGAGAGTTCCAAAAAAGTTGGAACCAAAGAGGAACACACCAAGGCACATCATTATTAAGTTACCCAAGATTAAAAATAAAGAGAGAATCCTAAGAACAGCAAGAAAAAGGGATACAGTTACCTGCAAAGGAGTTCCCATAAGGCTATCAGCTGATTTCTCAAAAGAGACCTTACAGGCAAGAAAGGGCTGTAAAGAAGTATTTGAAGTCATGAAAGGCAAGGACCTACATCCAAGATTATTCTATCCAGCAAAGCTTTCATTTAGAATGGAAGAGCAGATAAAGTGCTTCCCAGATAAGGTCAAGTTAAAGGAGTTCATCCTCACCAAGCCCTTACTATGTGAAACATTAAAGGGACTTATCTAAGAAAAAGAAGATTAAAAATATGAACAATAAAATGACAACAAACTTATAACTAACAATAAATGAACCTAAAAGAAACAAAAACAAAAACTAAGCAAACAGCCAGAACAGAAATAGACTCAGAAATGGACATCACACAAAGGGAGTTCAGTGGGGAGGGGAAAGGGAGGAATAGAGGGGGGGAAGTAGAGGGAAGAAACAGCATAATAGCAGGCATAAAATAGACAGGGAAACATAAAAATGGTATAGGAAACAGAAGACTCAAAGAACTTATATGTACAACTTATGGACATCAGCTAAATCGGGGGATGCGGGAGAGCTGGGGGGCAAGGTGGAGGGAGGATAAAGGGAAAAAATTAGGAAAACTGTGATAGCATAATCAATAAAAAATACTTAAACAACCCTATCTTTCTTCACAGGCAACATGACCATCTATGTAAAAAAGCCAAAAGAATTGACAAAAAAAACCCTCCTGGAACTAAACCAATTGTTGCAAGGTTGCAGATACAAGTTTAATATACAAAGTCAATCCTTTGCCTATATACCTTCAATGAACAAATGAAAGTTGAAATAAAAAACACATTACTATTTCCATTAACACTGAAAAAAGTTATATACTTAGGTATACATATAATGAAATATTATAAGATCTAAATGAAGAAAAGTACAAAACTCTAATAAAGGATATCAAAGAAGAGCTAAGTATGTGGATATTTCATATTCATGAATAGGAAGACTCATTGTTGTCTAGAGATCAGTTCTTCCCAACTTGATCTATAAAATCAAGATCCTAACAAGTTAGTTTGTAGATGTCAAAAAAATGATTCTAAAGTTTATAGAGAGAAGGAAAAGACCCAGAATAGCTAACTCAATAATGAAAGATAAGAATAAACACCAAGACTAACACTATTCTGATTTTAAGACTTACTACAAAGCTACAGCAGTCAAGACAGTGTGGTATTGGTGAAAGAAGAGACAAATAGATCAACAGAGCGAAGTACAGAGCCCAGAAATAGACCAACATAAATGCAATCAAATGATCTTTGATAGAGGAGAAAAGTTGATACAATAAAGCAAAGATGGTCTTTTCAACAAATGGTGCTAAAAAAACAGAACATGAAGGAAAGAAAAAAAAGAAAAGAAAGAAAGAGAAGGAAGGAAGGGAGGGAGGGAAGGAGGGAGGGAGGAAGGGAAGGAAGGAGGGAGGGAGGGAGGGAAGGAAGAGAGGGAGGGAAAGAGAAAGGAAGGAAGGAAGGAAGAGAGAGAGAGAGAGAGAGAGAGAGAGAGAGAGAGAGAGAGAGAGAAAGAAAGAAAGAAAGAAAGAAAGAAAGAAAGAAAGAAAGAAAGAAAGAAGAAAGAAAGAAAAAAGAAAAGAGAAGAGAAAAAGAAAGAGAAGGAAAGAAGGAAGGAAGGGAGGGAGGGAGGTAGAGAGAGGGGGGAGGGAGGGAGGAAGAAACTAGACACAGACTTCACATCTCTTAGAAAAATGAACTCAGGATGGACCACAGGTCTAAGTGTAAAATGCAAAACTATAGAACTCCTAGAAGATAACAAAGGAGAAAACCTAGATGATCTTGGCAATGGCAATTACTCTTTAGATACAGCACAAAGGCACAATCCGTGGGAAAAAGAACTGAAAACTAGACTTCATGAAAATTAAAAACATCCACTACACAAAATGTCAAGAGAGTGAGAAGACAAGCCACAGACTGGGAAAAAATAGTTACAAAAGACACCTGATAAAGTACTATTACTCAAAATATACAAAGAACTCCTAGAGTCTGATTAAAATTGGGGAAAAGACCTGGACTGACACCTCACCAGAGAAAATATACCTATGGCAACCAAGCATGTGAAATAATATGCAACCTCATGTTACTAGGGAGCTGCATATTAAACAACAACAATATACAATTTCACACCTACTACAATGGCAAACACCCACATCATCAAAACTGGTGAGAATACAAAGCCACAAGAACTCTCATTTACCACTGATGGGAGCGCCAAATGGAATAGCCACTCTAGAAGACATTTTGATAGCCACTTACAAAATTTATATAGTCTTACCAGATGATCCACCAATCACATTCTTTGGTATTTACCCAATGGAGTTGGTATTTATAGCCAACAGATATTTATAGCAGCTATATTCAAAATTGCCAAGACTTGGAAGCAACTGAGCTGCCCTTCAGTGGGTAAATAAACTGTGGTTCATCCAGACAATGGAACACTCTTCAACACTAAAAAGAAACGAGTTGTCAAACTATGAAAAGATATATAGGGAAATAATGCAAATTACTAAGTGAAAGAAGCCAATGTGAAAAGGCTGCATATTATATGATTACAAGTTATGACATTCTGGAAAAGGAAAAATTATGGACATAGTAAAAATATTAGTGGCTTCCAGGGATTAGGCAAGAAGGAAAAATAAATAGGCAGAGCACGAAGGATTTATTTATTGGTAGTGAAATTATTCTGTATGAGATACTGCAGTGATGGATCCAAGCCATTATACATTTGTCAAAACCAGAAAATGTACACCACCAAGTGTGAACAGTAATGTAAACTATGGACCTTGGGTGATAATGATACACTGAGGTAGGTCTATCAGTTGTAACCAATGTGCCACTCTGGCGCAACACGAAGGATGTTGGTAATGGGAATGACAGTCCGTATGTAAGGACCGGAAGTATACAGGAAATCTCTGTACTCTCTGTCCATTTTGCCCCGAGTCTCATACTTCTCTAAGAAATAAAGTTCATTAAAATAAGGAGAAAAAGTCCTGGGTTTTAGTCCTGACTCCGCTACTTACTAGTTAAGTTGCTCTGAGATAGTCAACTCCTTGGGCCTTGTTAAACTGCTGGTCCAAGTGGTGTTTCCTCTGCAGACTTGCCAAGAGACGGCAGCGAAACGCTGGGTGTGAGAACATTTTGTAAAGTGCCTTAGACCTGTGCCTTTGGCTTCCTACAAAGGCAACCAAACTACTTCTCATCATTTTCCACTGAGCAAGCACTCGTGGTTGCAGATGTGGAAATACCTCATCCTTTTACGATCTTAAAAAAAATTAGCGTGAGCTCCAAGAAAATCCCAAACAAAAGATGATGAAACTTTGTTGAATGCCATGGAAGCAGCTGGCACCATAAACGCTGGGAGAGCTTTGCTGGCAGGCCTCCCTCCACTGTGCTGCCAAATGCTCTTGATGGGGGCACCGGGCATTGCAGTGGGGAAACAAACAAAAGACTGGAGGGGAGGCCATCCTACAACTTGCCTCTGGCCTCAAACGAGAGGAACATTGTAAAGGGTCCCACCAAGTTGAAGTGCACATCCCACGCTAAACACCTTGGAGGAATTCGAGGTATGGCCCGGATCCTTCAGGATTGAGCATCCAGGTAATATAATATTGTCTTGATTTTAAACATACTGCTAAAAACCATCATTATTTCTTTAAATCTCTAGTTAGAAACATAATCTTTAATGCCCTTCTAAACTTTTGTTTGTTTGTTTGTTTGTTTTGCATCTGTCTGGGAACCCTGCAGGGCATTTTCTAGGCTATTTTTAATGAGCCTTAAAATATTTCCACTATGAACTGGTGGACAACAACTGTAAGCAAGTGTTGCCAAAGAGACAAGGGGACAATGACTATTTTCCCATATTTAAGTAAACCTTCTCCAATTTCCTCCACTTTGCTTTATTATCCTGAGCTAGGCTTTATAAAACCTGTTAAGGATACTTCAAAAATTCCTCAATACAAACAGGGGCATTTTTGCCTTCCTGCATAAGTGGCATGCCAGGTAAGAAGGGGAATCTTCAAATTGTCTTTGCCCTCTGGTTTCACATCCCCCTGCCCCAATTAAGAAAGGTGTTGTCCACTCAGACCCAGGCAGGGAGGTGGGTAGTCTCCTGGGCACTCCTCCTCCTAGCTCCTGACCCACGGCTCCAGCGGTCAGGCCCCACCTGACGTCTGCTCCAGGTTCCAGTCTCCCACGCTCAGCAATCCTCTGGTTTAATGGGAAAACATAGGTAAGAAGGGACCCTGGCCTTTCCCTCAAATTCTTTACAATTAAGTTTTTTAATGAAAGACCAGGAGATCAGTGTCTGTGTACATGGGCCCAGGGCTTGTTCAAGGTGGAAATGGTGTCTCTGGAGCTCGTCAGCTGGAGAGCCTTCTGCATGTGCCAACAGAACAAGAGGTTTCCTCTTCCTGTCTCAGATTCAAAGGCTGGACTTTAGAATGTACAAAATGATGTTCAGAAACATCTTCTTCAATATCAAATTGACCCTCAATTGAAAGGATTCCGTTTCAAATAAGATGCCATATCTATACTTTAAAATATTGACCTGTGTATTTGCTTGGAAACTCATTTAAGAACTTTGAAATTATGCACATGTGGTATATTTTCCACCATGCACCTGGGCTGATGCTTTTTTTCTATTTCAAGGGCATTAAAAAATGTAATTTATTTGTGGATCTTTTCAACCCAACAGTAGCCGGCATGACGACATCTCTGAACACAGTGGAGAAGAGCTGAGTGTGTGACTCTGAGGATTTTACATATTTATAGGTTCTTGTAAAAATATTTCTTGCCCCAAACTTAGAGGTCTACTGACTCATCAACAGCTAACAAAACACTAGTATATCAGTTAGATGGTAGACTGCCAACCCCAGAAAGATGGAAGAAAGAGTCAAAGAAAATTGGAAGAAAGAGAGGAAGGGGAGGAGGGAAGGAGGAAAAGAGGGAGGGAGGGGAAGGGGTAAAAATGGCATTAATCCGTATGTGTTTGCAAGCATGGCAGTTAAGGTTACTTTTCTGACTGATCCAAATCCAACAAATACTTATGGAGTGCATACTGTATTGCAAAGCATCCTGGTGAAAAATCAGTAGCAAGGTGGTGTCCCGAAGCATGTTTTAATTAGATTAGACTAGAAAACAAAAGATTGGCTGGGTAGCTTAGTTGGTTGAAGTGTTGTTCTGTACACCAAAGGGTTGCAGGTTCGACACCCAGTTTAGGGTACATACCTAGGTTACCTGTTCAATTCCTCGTCAGTGTATGAGACAACCAACTGATGTTTCTTTCTCACATCGATGTTTCTTGTTCCCTCTCTCCCTTCCTCTCTCTCTCTCTAAAATCAGTAAGTATATTCTCAGGTGAGGATTTTTAAAGAAAGATTAAACAAGCCGTATGGACATGTCTTCTTACTAGTACATATGCATATATAGATATGATATGGTGGTATATGAGCCCCCAATGGATTAAAGCTCTCAATACACAAATCTGACCATTTCAGCATGCCATTTTAAAATCCTAGTGAAAAAAACAATAATGTAAAGTTTTAAGGCATGAAGCATGTCTGCCAACCAATCTACCTACCTACCTCATTTTCTTCATTCTCTGTATCTATCCCTCCCCTATGCCGTATTTCCCAAAAGTCAGCCTATCACTCTAACCTCGGAAGCTAGAATCAACTCGCCTTTTCAGTACTAGGTTGGAAGTCTCCTTAAAAACTAGGTTCTGTAGACAATTTGTGCTTTTAACTACCACCCATTCCCCATCCAAGTCCCCATCATTTCTCTGCGGCACTGGCCTTCTAACTAGTCTCCTCTTGTCTCTTTACATTCATCCTCACATGGTAGCCAGAAGGATGCTCTCAAGCTCACCTTGTTAAAACCCTCCAAATTTTCACTGACAATAAAACCCAGAGTCCTCATCATGACATCAAAGACTCCACCTAGTTGGCCCCACTACAACCTCATCTGTACCTTTCCGCCTCCATTACTGTGTTCCAACTTTTCCTTAAATGAACCAAGCCTTTTCCATGTTAACATCCCTTGGTCCTGTTATTCCTGCTTTCCCAGCTCCCTCCCAACAGCCCTCTTGTCTTTCTTCCTAGAGCAGCTTAAATGTCACCTCTTCTAAGAGGCCTTCCCCAAACACTCTGACCAAAGTGAGCTCTGCTCTCTTCCTTTATTCATTCTTTGTCAACTTTCCTTATTCATTTTCTTCACACCACTTACGACCTTCTTAAGCCATTTTGTTTTTGCTCTCTCCCCTGTTGGAATGTAAGTGCCATGAAGTCATACAGTGTCCTCCGCACCCAACACATAGCCTGCCTTAGAGAAAAAAAAATCAGCAAACATTTGCTGAATCAATGAAGAAATCCATTCATTCACCCATGCTTTCTTGCAAGGCTGTAAATGTGAACCAGGTGCTAGAGATTTAGACATGAAATAATACAACCCTCAAAGGGCTCATCGTTCAGTGGGGATTATGAGGGGAAAAACAGCTGTAATCGAGCTGGGAAATTGCTACAATGGAGATAGGTATGATGTGCAGTGCTGGAAAGTGCCACAGAGGAGGGAAACTGAGCCGCATCTTGAGGGAGGAGTACATCTTTTTCAAGGGGACAAGGGCTAAGGGAAGGCTTGGTGAGGACATTCCAGCCAGTAGGACTAGCCATCACAGAGGCATGGGTGTGAGAAAGAGCACAGTGGATTTAGATAGCTTAAAGTGCGAGATTATAAAGTTCTAGGTATTTAGTTACAAAATACATTGGTAGAAAATATATCTGCGTTTCTGATTCTGGGCCCCTAGAATGATGCAGAATGATTTTTACTAAGGAAGTGGTCATTGAGTATGCCCATTGACTCATTCATTCTTTATTGTTAGTAAATTTATGTTTAAATTTAAGTATGGTTGGTATACAACCTTATATTGGTTATATTAGTTTCAAGTATGTTTAGTGATTCATTCTTGTGCAAGAAATGAGACTAAGTGGTAGATAAGGACCAGATCATGCACAGCTTCATGTGCTCGAGCAATGTGTTTTATTCTACCCAATGAGGAAAAGGAACTACTAAATGATTATAGATAGAATTTTTCTGTTGTTTTGTGTTTTGCCTCTTCCTGGCAGCAAAAGGGAAGATGCACAAAAGGAGTTGAAATTCAGGGACTATTTAGGCATTCATAGACAAAAATAGTGTTACCATGACTTTAAAATATCTTTTTGGAAGGATGTTACTTCCTTTCCACTCATAAAAAATAAAAATTGCAACATTTAGCCTTTTTTTCCAGACCAAATCATAACTAGAAAAGATAGTTCTATGTGTTTCCTCGTCTCCTTCAAGAAATAGGAGCTCATCTGAACTCCTTTCTTCCTCTCCTAAAATACTCCAGACTACAAAATTGCCTGAAATGTTTTCACTGGAAATTCAAAATACAGCTAGTTTATGTATGTGAGACACAAGCTTACACTCTTTTGAAAAAAAATATATATACTTTGCTTTTTACTGTTGTTTTAGGTTTGCAAAAATTAGAATTTCCATATTACTCTCCCCTCCTCCCTCAGTCCCCCCTCTTATTAACATCTTGCACTTGTGGGATACCTTGTTACAATTGATGAACCAATATTGATGCATTATTATTAACAACATTCCATGGTGTATATTAAGGTTCAATCCATGTGCTACAAAGTCCTCTGGGCTTTTGACAAATGCATAATAGCATGTACCACTATTACAGTATCATAAAGAATAGTTTCACTGCCCCACAAATTCCTGTGCTCTACTTATTCATCCTCCTTCCCTCCCCCTAGCCAAATCTCTAGCATTCACTGATCTATTTTACTGTTTTGCTTTTGCCAGAATATCACAGTTGGAAGCATCTCTATGTAGCCTTTTCATGCTGACTTCTTTCGCCTAACAGTATGTATTTAAGGCTTTCCATGTCTTTTCATGGCTTGATAACATTTCTTTTTATTGTTGAATAATATTCTATTGTCTGAATGTTTCACAGTTTGCTTGATGGACATCTTGGTTGCTTCCATTGTTTGGAAATAATGAATAAAGCTGCTACTAAAACTCAAGTGAAAGTTTTCATGTGGTCATAAGTTTAAAATTCATTTGGATAAATATCTAGGAGTACAGCTGCTGGATTGTATGGTAGGAGTATATTTAGATTTGTAAGTAGTTGCCAAAGTGACTTCCAAAGTGTATGCCCCATTTTGCACCCCCATCCGCAATGAATGAGAGAGTTCCTGTTATTCCACATCCCCATCAGCATTTGTTATTGTCAGAGCTTTTTATTTTAGCCACTTTAATAGGTAGGTAGTGGTGTCTTATTGTTTTAATTTGTAATTCTCTAAAGACACGTGATGTTGAGCATCCTTTCGTATGTTTATTTGCCATTTATATATCATCTTTAACCAATAGGTCAAAAAAGAGATTGAAAGATAAGTCAGAAAATACTTTGAGATGAAGAAAAACCAAAACACAGCACAACGATGATGTAGTGAATGCTGTGCCTAGAGCAGAGTTTATAGCTGAATCGCCCTCACTAAAGAAGAAGGAGGAGGAGAGGGAGGAGGAAGAAAGTTCTCAAATTAATAGCCCAGCCTTCCATCTTAGGAAACTAGAAAAAGACAAGCAGACAAAACTCAAAGCAAGTAGAAAGAATAAAGACTAAACCCAAAAATATATGAAATGGAACATACAAAACTAGAGAAAAGTAATGAAACCAAAAGTTGGTTCTTTGGAAAGAAGAACGAAAATCAACAACCTTTAGCTAGAATGACCAAGAGAAAAAGAAAAATGACTCAAATTACTAAAACCAGGAATAAAAGGGGGAACCTTACTACTGACTTCGCAGACATAAAAGGATTATAGGAAAGTGCTATAAGCCACGGTGTGCCAACAAATTAGATAATTTAGATGAAATAGACAAATTCTTAGAAAAACACAATCTACTAGAACTGACTCAAGAATTAATAGATTAAGTGAACTTATAACATGTAAAGTGATTGAATTATGAATTAAATCACCATATCTGATTTCCCAAACATTCCTCAATATTTCCATTTTTGAGAATTCTTTGGTTAGTTGCAAAGATTTACAAGCCGTGATGCAAAATGCTTTGCCCCTCTAGACAGGGATATGGTTATCAAAATTGAGTGTTATACTGTGCCTATTTGGTATAACATTTGTTTATTTTGTCTCCCCCCCCCCCCGCCAGTAAAAGAAAACAATGGGCATTTGTCACTCTCTCCCAGGTTTCAGGACCTGGAGGAATTCCAGATTTCTTTCGCTTACGTGCCTGAGGGACCTAGGACAAGTTTCTGAGGATCCGGTTCCTCACCCTATGGAACACTATAGGAGTAAAAGTTGCTTTCTTCTAATATTACTAGAATAATGGGGGTCATATTTAAAAGTGTATAACCTAATGATCAATGTAGCAGATACTGATCACCTACTAGATATCTGGTAGTGTGCTGGAGGTTACAATTGTAAGCAAAACATGGCTGCTTCAAAGAAGCAAAGGAGATGTTGGGAAGATATTTTCAATAATAATTACAGTTTTTTCTTAATTTCTGTGCATAATGTGAAATCAAAATTTTTTAAATGATAACACAGTCAATGGGCTTACATATCACTGTGGTTAACAATGAAAATGATGATTTCACGCGTGGCAAAATGCAGGTTGATGAAGGGTTTTTTTAAAGATTTTATTTATTTACCTTTAGAGGGGAAAGGAAGGAGAGAAGGACAGAAATATCAATGTATGGTTGCTTGTTGTGAGTCCCTCACTGGGAACTGGCCTGCAACCCAGGCACGTGCCCTGACTGGAAATCAAACCGCGATTGTGTGGTTCCCAGGCCCGCGCTCAATCCACTGACCTACACCAGCCAGGGCAGGTTGATGAAGTTTTTATTCTCTCTTTTGATAGGTTCTTGTTTGTCTCTTGAGAATTGAGAGAGAAAAAATGCTATAAAAGTTGGGTTAAAATACTAATTTCTTGTACATAATGAATGAAATAAAATATGTAGAAGGACTTAGACATTTCCCAACACACTATAAGTACTGAATGACATTTATAGGATTGAAATCTTTATGAACCATCTTGAAAATAATTTAGCAACATATTCTGCAGCTCAGAAATGAGGCTCTAGGAACAAAGAATGTTGGCACCCCAAAAATAAGGATTAAGAAGTGGTCAGAAGGGCAAGTGACAGACACACCTTCCAAATGAAGTGTGACCTGCAGCAAAGCTCAAAGGGGCAAAAGAAATGCCAAGATCTTCATGACCAGAGAAAATGTAAAGCACCTTCCACCACTGGGGAAAGTAAAGCTGCCTGAGGTCAGTGGCAAATGACAGTCTGTGTCAGTGAGAAGCTTTCACCAATCCCACAGACAAAGGCAAGGAAGAGAATAAAGTCAATTGGAACACCCCAATTTCAGTTTGATGAAAACATTCAGTCATAAGAATAAATGCTCTCCTTAGAGGACCTCCGGATTTTTGAGCTGACACTTGCCCTAACTCTGAACTACATGTAGCACCATCTAGTGAAATAACTTAGAATACTTAAAATTTTTTAAAACAAAACCAAGAAATGGTTAAAAACATACATCAGTGACGGTGTTTTAAAGTATGACATGGGGAAATTTTTGTCTCTGATTTTACATGAAACACATTTATAAACTCTTAGAGGATAGGAAGATGCTTGTAACGCAGTCAGTCATTTGATACAGTGACCATCCCAAGGTGTTGGTTTGGCATTATAGGGAGAAACATGTTAGAGTAGGAAAGAGTAAAAATGACTGGCTCTGGAGGTGAGAACTGGGGCTAAGCCAGGGACATATGGTTTCCTGACTAAGAAGAGGAGAACGCACAGGGGTGAGCTGGAGCCCACTGGCACTACCACCAGAGAAAGCAATCGTGCGATCTCTTTCCTCCTCCTCCTCCCCACCCCCTCCTCCTCCTCCTTCTTTCTTTTCCTCTTTATCCTCTTCTTCCTCCTTGCCCTCCATTTCCTCTTCTTTCTCCCTCCTTCTTTTTTGAGGTAACAATGGTTTATAGCATTATATAAGTTTCACGTGTGCAAGATTATAATTCAAAATCTGTATATACTACATTGTGCTCACTGCCAAAGTCTCATTTCTATCTGTCACCATACAATTGACACATTGTACGGTGTCACATTTTGCCCTCCCTCCACCCTCTTTCCCTTCTGGTAAGTCTTCCCAACGTCTTGCTCATTTGTAACTTAAAGTTGGCCATGGTGGGAGTATCTACACAATGGAAATTAGCAAATGATACAAATCAAGGCTACTCACCCCCAGAGAACATACCACTTTAAAACTTCTCAGCACACCCGTGGAACATACCAACCTCTAATCCTCCCAACTGACCACAGTCCTTATGGATGAAGGCCAAGAGGAAAGAAGCAATGGCCAGGGTCCCACTAGTCAAACAAATATGAATCTAAATGGTGTACAGAATGTGTGATAACTAATGGCTGTTAAGCCCTTGTCAAAAATGTCCAAATTGCCCAAACTATTTAAAAATAAAAGCAAAGCAGTGCAAGCCACTTTATCTTTCAGGAAGCAATTGAAAATGCCTCCGGCACCTTCAAGAAGAGATAAATCAAATGCTGTAAGAGTTCACTAATTTCCACGAAGAGCGCAGGAAAGGGCTTGGAGACCACAGAGGACTGGACTGGCTCGACTTTCATCAAGGCGTAGCCCCGGGCAATTTAGACAATGGGCTGGTTCTCCAACTAAAAGCCAAACCGGGACCAGTGGGGTTTTCTTTCTTTAATTAATGGGACCCTGTTTCAAATGACCTCTCACATCTAATTCCAATACTCCAGAATAAGCTTTACAGTGTCATTTAAGAGGCCAGTGCTTCTGGAAGATCCCCAAGCTTCTCTGAAGACCTCAGAACATGGTGTGAAAGCCATTTGATTAAACTGTTTCCAAGAGTCCGTTTGCCCTTCCAGCACATGCTCTAAACAAGAAATTGGCTATTAGCCATACTTCTCTCTGCCCCAACCCCCAGTTACAGAGGGGGTTGAGACTCCTCCTCTTCTACCCAACCTATGAGGGTGGAGGAATGGAGTCAAAAAGCTGCTGATCTCTGTAGATGCCCTGGGGGCTCCACTTCAAATGGTTTTTCAACCTGCAAATTGTTTCTTTTAGATGGGCCTTAAAGTCAGAACTTGATGCTGACAGAAATCATATGTGGGCAAGACCCCTCTGTCCCATTCCCAAAACTGGCTGGTGCGGAGATTCAGGATGCATAGATTGGTTTTCCATCCTGTACTGAAGTGATCTCGTCTTCCGTGAACATGGTGTGAAAACTGTACTTTTTATCAAGAGATAGAGATCAAGGAGGAGGGACAAATACCATATGATCTCAGCTTTAAGTGGAACTTAACCAACAAAACAAACAAGCGAGCAAAATGTAACCAGAGACATGGAAATTAAGAACATTCTGACAGTCACCAGAGGGAAGGTGGGAGGGGATAATGGGGGGAAGGGGGAAGGGTTTTCAGGAACATCTATAATGAACACATGGACAAAACCAAGGGGTGTGGAAGCAAGGGGGGAGGTGGGGATGGCTGGGGTGCAGGGAGAGAGGTGAGGAATAAATGCAGACAACTGCACTTGAACAACAATAAAATAATTTTAAAAAAAAGATCAAGGAGGATTACATTTTTTAAAGATTTTTAAAAAAAATTATTCACAGTCAAGAACAGAAGAGAGATGGGATCATTTCAGAACTACAGTCTTCTCTGTGAGGAGGTTGTGGCTTTTTCCTTTAAAGGTGATTATGATTCTAAGTGACCCAAGTTCATGCAGACACAGGTAGTGTCTCCCTGACCAGAGAGTTACTAGAGACCTATGAGCTGACACTGGATACCAGAAGATCCACAGTGGTGGTTCGTGGGCCAGTTCTCATCTCTACGGAGTTCAAGAGCAATTTGGATTAGTTGCCAACATTAAAAAATTGGAAAATGTCACATGCAAATTCAAGTGTTTGGTTTTTCTCAGGGTAAACAAACAAGATATAGCAAAAGTGGGTCAGGATGTCTGTCTGGCAACCATCAACTGGACTGAGAGCTGCCCTTTCCTACTTTCCATGGTCCCCATGTTGGGCCCTCCCACCTCAATATATACGACATCCATTTGGTTACTTCCCTGCCCTCACTTGAATTTGCACTCCCTGACTTAAAGCTGTGCCAGACTGAGCTGCAAGAAACATTGGACCTTTCTGCAGAAAAGGAAAAAAATTCTTAGACACGGTACATTGAAAGTGACTCAAGCCTGAGACTGACCTGGGCCCCAGGCCCTCTCCAAAGGGACAGGAATGCTCCTTGCAGGCAAGGTCACAGTCTGTTCACATGTAGACTGAAAACCTGAGCTGCCTTTGGAGACAAGAAGGAGAGTTTATGGTTGAGCACATTTATTTTTGAACTTAATGACACAGAGAACCACAAGCCTGCCCACAGTATCAATTTTTCATTTAAAAGAAAAAAAGGGGAAAGTCTATTGAGTAAAATGTTCCAAGAGCGCCTGGTCCAGGGAAACCTCTAAGCACATTTATAGCTCAGATCTACAGACAGGGAGGCCTTGATCAGTGAAGAGGAGTAGCAGGCTACCATCACTGAACACTTGTTTTGCGCTCTCTATCCACCCTCAGAATCTCCCAGTAGGGTTTCATATTTACAGATGAGGAATTGAAAGCTCAGAGAGGTTACCTAAGGGGAAAGTCACACAGCGTGCTACTTAAAAGCATCAGCACTCACTGCACAGGATGACTGCAAACCTGTGCTTTCTCTACTTTCCTGTGCTGGCGCTTTGTATTTAAAAGCGGCCCTTTGTACTCTCCAATGCACTTCTTAAAGGTTATTTCCCTTGAGCCTTGTTACAAGTTTATGAGGTAGAGGAATCATTATCCACGTTTTACACAAGAAGAGCTGAGGCACAAAGAATGTTAATTAAGTCTTCCCTTAATAATTAGTAACTAAGAACTAAGTACCCAGGTTTGCTAACTTCTAATCAAATGCTCTTGCCACTGCATCAGACTAAAAGCCTGCTTTGGGCTGCATATCTGTGTCTTCCTCTTCAGATGTATAATGTTCAAGAGTTGTAAAGTCCGTGTATTATAGAAATGGTTTGCATTTCTTTTAGTAGAGGATTTTTTTTAAAGGGGCTGGAAAATGAAGAACACAAAACTTCCAGATTATTCTACTCGGGAAAATAGCCACGCTTCCTTTAAGGTGGCCAGTAAAACTTCTCTGTAACCAAGCCCTATTCATAATAGAGACAAATTTAGTCTTTTGTGGCAAAGGCAGTTGACGAGGAAAATAGGTCTGGGCAAAATGCTTTTTTTGTTTTTCAAAATAGTACAACTCAGTTTAGAAGCAATAGAAGTTACCAGACTGATGCCACAAGTTGAAAAAATTTTTTAATGGTGGTAAATGAGGCAAAGGAGCAGTGGGAGGGTCCAGTGGTTTGAACAGATTGATTTTTAGTGTCAGAGAATATGTTTTCTTGATCTGCCTGTGGGTTGACAGGTAAGAATTTTCCACAAGTGGAGATGTAAGGGAAAAAAGCAAAGGCAAACCTGAACACTAGAGAAATGGAATAAGTTGTTATCACAGCCTAGAGAACTGAGGCATGCCAGGAGAGCATCTTACAATTTTCCTTGGTGTTTCCGCTGGATTCATGGATCCCCCATGTTGGAAGGAGCCCTCTGTTCCACCCCATGTTTCTTTTTTCATGACAACCCTCAGACAGAAGATGCCTGCAGGTCCAAACCCAATTCACGCTATAAGAGGAAGAGACTGTTATTCCCCAGATTTGATATGAACGCTTTGAAATTCTTTCAAGAGGGAGGACATGAAGGGGGTGAGCTGCTACAGGACTTGGGGAGTGGGGGCCAGAGAGGCAGAAGAACTAGAAGAAGACAATGNCTCTGTAACCAAGCCCTATTCATAATAGAGACAAATTTAGTCTTTTGTGGCAAAGGCAGTTGACGAGGAAAATAGGTCTGGGCAAAATGCTTTTTTTGTTTTTCAAAATAGTACAACTCAGTTTAGAAGCAATAGAAGTTACCAGACTGATGCCACAAGTTGAAAAAAATTTTTAATGGTGGTAAATGAGGCAAAGGAGCAGTGGGAGGGTCCAGTGGTTTGAACAGATTGATTTTTAGTGTCAGAGAATATGTTTTCTTGATCTGCCTGTGGGTTGACAGGTAAGAATTTTCCACAAGTGGAGATGTAAGGGAAAAAAGCAAAGGCAAACCTGAACACTACAGAAATGGAATAAGTTGTTATCACAGCCTAGAGAACTGAGGCATGCCAGGAGAGCATCTTATAATTTTCCTTGGTGTTTCCGCTGGATTCATGGATCCCCCACGTTGGAAGGAGCCCTCTGTTCCACCCCACTTTTCTTTTTTCATGACAACCCTCAGACAGAAGATGCCTGCAGGTCCAAACCCAATTCACGCTATAAGAGGAAGAGACTGTTATTCCCCAGATTTGATATGAAGGCTTTGAAATTCTTTCAAGAGGGAGGACATGAAGGGGGTGAGCTGCTACAGGAATTGGGGAGTGGGGGCCAGAGAGGCAGAAGAACTAGAAGAGGACAATGTGACAGACTGCACTGGGTGTGGGGGCAGAGAGATGGGTGGGACCAGAATGAAATGCCATTTGGGAAGATCCTTACAAGTATGCTCACTGAAACAAGGACTTGGTAGTCTGGGGCATGAATTCACAGTAAGTTCCAGAATACTGGACTGTAATTCTTAACGCTAGTCTATCCTTCTTCTTCCATTCCCAGAAATGCAGCTGCGCTGATGCTCCAGGAAGAACTCAAGAAGCAATAGGACTCCAGTAAAGGAGCGTTGCAGGGATAGGAAACTAGGCAGGCCATGGTACTGCAACAGATTCATGAAGGACCAAAGGCACTGACCTCTAAAAGTGGCCTGACGAGGCCATCAGCTCTGCAGCCAGTCAGGAAGCAGATTCACCAGAAGAGCACTGAGACCCATGGTCACAACAGGTGGCACTCACGGAACACAAGCTAGGGGCTAGGAATGGTTCCAAGGCCTTCACCTGTAATAACGCATTCAATCTTCATCCTACAGGGAAAATGCTACTACTATCCCCATTTTTCAGGCATGAAAACCAAGGCACAGAGAGTATGAGTAATTGGCTTCATAGCTAGTCACCAGTTCATATAACCAGGAGGTAGCAGAGCTTGGGTAGGACTCCACTGTGGTAGAATCATGATGCCCCTCAAAAGGTCCATGACTAATTCCCCTAAACCTATGACTGCTATCTGACGTGGAAAAGGGACATTGATAGTGGGGTTAAACTACCCTGGATTACTTAACTGGATCTGATGTAATCACAAGGGTCCTTATAAGAAGGAAGCAAGAAGGTCAAAGTCAGTAACAGGAGCCATGATGTTGGAGGCAAAGACTTGGAGGGATACAAGGATGCAGCCTTGAGCCAAAGAATGCAGGCAGCCTCTAGAAGCTGAGGCTATAGACAGAATGCATTCTCCCCTGATGCCTTCAGAAATAATGCAGCCCTAACAACACCTTGATGTTAGATACCTCACCTTCAGAACTTCAAGAGAATAAAATGTGCATTGTTTTAAGCCTGTAAGTTTGTGAGAACCTGTTATGCCAAAAATAGGAAACAAGCAGCTTGACTCCAGAGACTGCTTTCTCAAATATTCAATTATATCATCTTTCCAGTGTTAGAAAAGAAGTTTCATGTTGGCTTTAGGGAGCTCCTTGTTTAGTCCTATAACACTTAGTGTATGTAGGACTTCAATTACTACTTTAGATTGACTGTCATGTATGCAAACCTAATATTCAGTTCGTACACACTGGTGTGGCAGTAACCATTGTTAAAATGTTGTACAAACACCGACAACTCATAAATAGCCCCTGAGATTCTCCCTGCTATTCCAGATACCTTGGTTTCTCCCTTGGGCCCTCCCAGACCTTCCCACAACACAGCCCCTGAAAGCTGAAAGCCTGACAGGAAGGGCCCCTCCCAAACCAGACCCAATTCTGCAGCCTGGACCCATTCGCATGGTCCATGGCCATACCAAAGCAGATGTCTCATGTTATGAGCATAACCCCTAAACACATACATACTGACTAATAATGTAGAAAATCCTAGAAGCAGCCAAAGAATTGTAACTTATGACTAGAGATTCAGAAATTGGTTTTATTTTCAGAGAAAGCAAGTTGTCACAGAAATCTAAGCAGCATCCAGTACAACCACTTTTAGTAAAATTACTTCCTATGTAGTGCAACTTTGAAACTCTCAGAAGCCTAGATCTAGGCCTCTAGACTCCAACCTGAACCACAGTGGCCTCCGCGGAACAGAAGCCACGCCCAATAAACCATATCAGCAAGTACCTCAAAGGCTTGACTTTAGCAAGTGTCCCTTTTTCAAGCGAAACTATGTGTGTGTCACACCCCTTATCCTGTCCTCTTAACTAGGACAAGAGAACTTGAGAATCAGATAAGTACACTGTGTATGAAGTATTATGAAATGTCTGTAATTGCTTTTTCTCTGACATCTCTGGTTTCACTGAAAAAGAATTTCACTGTCTGTTGATGCCTCATATTCTTAGTCTCCTCTGAATAATATAATCCAGTGAATCAGTGCTTTCTTCAGAAGATGCATGCTGGGTGATAGCCTAAAACTCTGCTCCACTGATAATTCCAGCTGGCGGAAGGAATCCTTTAAGGGAAATTGTTGAAGGGACACGTCATTGGTCCTTACTCTCCTAAAGATGCATCACGGTGCACTGGGCATGCCGGGCCTCCACAGGGCTGCCTAGTCAGTAGAATGGAACATCAGACTCTGGAGTCACATCAACTGCCACCCCTACTTCCACCACTACCAACTGTCCTCAACGTGTGACCTTAACACGTTAGCCAACCTCTGAAACATGTCACTAGGAAACAGGATAAGCATTCCTTCCTTGCACACTGGTTGTGAGAACTAAATGAGATAAGGTACTAAAATGACAATCGTTACACCAGTGACCTACAGCCTACAAATCTCTACTAGTTCACATCCCATCTTCCGCATATTAGATACAAGTGAGAGGCCAGGATTCTTGCCCAGTACTTTCCAGATTGCTAAACCAGTTTTTCAAATGATAAAGTACCAGGCATGACCCTCTGTGTTAACTAAGTGTGCTATGCTTCATCAAACCAAGCAGAAAGCAAAGGGAGCAAAAGCCACACATGTGCCATGAACTTAAATGTTTCATGAACCCAAAGCTAAGTGTAGGCATCTTCTTTCTGACACTAAAAAAAACCACACAAGTGAAAAACTCAAGGTGGAGGGGGAGTCAAATGTACCATATTTTGCCATGGATAATAGGTTCCCATGTATAATGCATGCCCATGTTTTTGTGTGCATTATACATGGGATTATTATACCCACTGTTACATGCATGGTATGTAATAATTATGCCCATGTATAATGTGCACCCTTATTTTTCCCTCAAAAATTTGGGCACAAAAGTGGGTGTTATATATGACAAAATACAGTAAGTAAGAATTCCCATAAGCACCATCCAATAGCAATCCTGAAGGTAGAGATCACCATCCTTTCATTGCTCAATAATCAACACTCCTGCTTCTCTGAGTTTGAGAAAACGAAGGAGGTGGCCCCAGGTTGTCACTTCTGCCACTTCTTAAGCCAGCCATTTAGAAGATTCATCACAGATTCTGTTCCTTCCCTCCTTCCCTTCTTCTTTTTCCAGGCACACGGCAGGGGAGAGATGGAAGAGCAGCTACTTCGCAAAAAGATGGGGAACTGGAGCGCAGCCGTGCCCCCAAAATAGACACGGAGATACAGAGAATGCATTTTTCTACCCAATCGCCCGAGGGAGAACCTCTTCAATTAAAACTGCTTTTGATACAAAGCCAGACTGCCCAAGATGACCGCCTAAAAATATACGAAAATATAAGCAAAACAAGCTCTCCATCCTGGAGGGAATGTCAACGGAAAATAGTTGCTAGGCTTTTCCAGTCACCAGTAATAAAAGAAAAATAGGCTCCCCATTATGAGCGCAGAGCAGGGGGGAGGGGGTCGTCAGCTGGTTCTGAGCCAGCCTCAGGATTTTCTGGGTGCACTACCAATTACAGAACAAAACATGGACTTTTCACTCTAACCATGTTTTCTGAGTCCGGACAACTTGTTATTCGGCTTACTTCCTAGTGGGCTAGAGCTGCAGAAGATGGCGCTGTATCTGGATCATGTTTATAAGTTTTTAAAACACATACATTTTGTATATGGAACAGCAATCACACAATGCAAGGTGATTCTAAATGAAAGAATTCTGAAAAATATCAAAAAAAGAAAATAAGGCATTAATCCTTTCAATCATCAAACATTGATAAATGCTTACACATGTATATTCTTTTCAAAATCTGGGATTTTTTAAACAGGATCTGATTAGAAAGTAGTCACCCCCAAATATAAATTATGTATATACTCTGTATTTATCTCATAAAGGTGTCTTCAGGGAAACCCTAGTTTAATACAATGCCCTGAGTTATTATTAAAGTTGCTATAAGAAATAACTTTGAAAAAGGTTTCTGTTGCTGCAGGTTTAGTGATTGTGCTACTTTTCTCTGCTGGCTGACTCTGAAGTCTTTCAAACACAGGACCATTTCCTAGTAATCTTTGAATCTTTATCCCAATACAGCATCTAACACACAGGAGACATTCAATACACTTTGATGAAGGAATTTCTCTTTTGTGAGCTGTAGGCGAAGGCATTTTCCATTATGTTTTTTATTGACTCACATAAATATCTGTATAATAACTTCCTCTTAGAGTTTAATGCTAGGGAGAAAGAAGTCTGCTATGATGTTCTTTCTCTTTCTTTTTTGCTTCAGTTTTATTGAGATATAATTAGCAAGTGTCACTATGAGTTTCGGCTGCATAGCACAAAGGTTTAACTTACACAAACTATAAAAGATTACCACAGTAAGGTTAGTTAACATCTACCATCTCATACAGGTATAATAAAAAGAAATGGAAAAAAAAGAAAAAACATTTCCTTATAATGGGAACTTTTAGGGTTTGCTCTCTAAACAACCTTCATATGCATCACACAGCAGCGGTCACTACAACCATCATGCTGCACATTACATCCCTAGCACTTATTTATCTTATAATGGAAGCCTGTACATTTTGTCTGAGAGTTTATGACTCTCTTAACATAATAATAAGAGCAATGTAACATATTATGCTGCCCTTTTCTACCTGGCTTCCAGGCAGCTCAAAGCCAAGTTTAAGTTAAATTATAAGTCAAAGCTCAAGTTCAAGTTTAAGTTAAATTATAGTCACTGTTCTTAGCTTCATATTTCTCATACAGCACTTTCCCTCCTTCCTTTCTCTTTTACCTGGCTCCTTGTCTTTTATCCTTGTTTCAGATAACTTTATTTTAAGCTGTCGCAAATCGCTGTTGGAAGCAAATTGCGAGTTAAAAATACAAAATAAATAAAGATGACAGAATAAAAAAGTAAGCATGTTTCTTCCCAATCATTTCTTATATATGCAGCAGAAATACCCTCAAGATGCTGCCATGCTTTACCCATGACCACTTAATGTGTTTCAACAGAACTGAGCCAAGCAAACACAGCATGATACTGAGGAAAGACTACTGCCCTGGGGGAACAGCAGCACAGGTTAAAGTTCAACCTCTGCCTCTCACTCACTTTGTGACCTTGAACAAGGCACTTGACTCATAAGCATCAGTTTCCTCCTCATGTAAATGGAGTGCATTCATTCTTTCAACATTTATTGAGTCCTTACTATGTCACAGGGACAGTGTCAGGTAAATAAGACAAGATCCATGCAATCAAGTTAGTGCACAGTCGAGCAAGAGACGGAAAACAAACAGGTCATGACAATAGGACGTGATCATTGCTGCACTGCACTGGGTACAGAAAACACACAAAAGGAAAAGATCTACATCAGACTGGAGGCTTCCAGAGGATTTGAAAAGAGGCGGCGGTTGCGTTGATTTTTAAAGTTGATTAGGAATTAACTAGATGAGAAATGAGACAGAGAAGGGAGAAGAAGACATTCCAAGACTCAGGAAAAGCATGTGTAAAATCACAAAGACAAGAAACAGAGTAACGAGTAGGGAATTACGAGTTGTTGGAAGATAATCTGTGCCCCACCTACCTCCCAGGGTGGTTTTAAGGATCGCTGAGTGGATGTATACATCGAAAGTGCTTTGTAAACTGTAAAGCACCATACACGTGTTCAAATGTAAAAGATTATTATTAGACATTCTTATTTTTTCTCCTCCAAATTGGAAACACTTGCTGAAGTAAACATTGCTGATGCATTAGCTGTCAGGATGGTGTATTATATTTGGAAAACATTTGCCAATGCCTGTTCAGTTTTTAAATTCCCAGTCACATGTGTTTTTGTTTGAGAAAATACATCAAGTAATAATGGATTTATTGTTAATTGTGCAACATTACAGCTTCAAGGTTTAAGTGATCTCTCTTCCATGTTGACTTTATTCCACGTTGACTATAGAGTTTGTAGTCATTTATTTATTAATTAGAACTGATCATTAAACACCACTACCACCTTGTAGTGATCACATTTTATCAGAGGAAATTCAGGATTCTTAGAAAAGTGTGCCAATAAAAACAAATTCCTTCTAAGAAAAGAAGGAAGTGAAGTGTGGTTACATCCACTTAAACTGCTTCCCAAAGAGGTTCAGTGGAGCACAGACCCAAATACTTCTCTCCCTATTCAACACTACAAAAACCAAACACTTCCTTCTTAGCGACATTTTTCTACGATTAGAGAAATCTACAAAAAGCATTTGGGGTAGAAAAATTAGGGTGGAAAACTCATGTTCAAAATTCTTGACATTCATACACTATCAGTCATTAGAGAATCTGAATCACTGAATTTAAAAAGTGAATTTCTTTTTTTCCCCTCCTTTCTGTCCAAAAGAAAAAGAAACATCCTATAAGAGGAAGATTTGAGGGAGAAAAAGATAAAAGGATTCTTTTCATGTTGCCAACAAGTTGTCTGAGCTTTACCTCTTCATACTTAAGCTCTCAAGAAATAATCATATCCTGCCCCCTCTCCTCCTTGCAAGAGAGAAATTTTCAAGTATCAGAAGGTCTGTGTTAGTAGTGAAATCTTATATTGTCATGATTAATTAAGCCACTTATTAGCAATTTTGGTCAATGGGATCTAATATATCACACTGAGGAGCTAAGTAACACATTCATTTATTTCTGTTTGTGTAGAAGAAAACCAAACCATAGCTCACTGAAGCTGGACAGGACCTGAAAGATTATCCTGTGTGACATCTCACTTTACGAATGAGAAAACCAGAAGGAAGTCAATTCATTTCCTTTTGGTCAGGCAGTGAATAAACAGCATAATTAGAATTAGAAGCTGATGCTCCTGTCCACCAGAGCAATGTCTCTAGACGGAAGGCCAACATCCAGAGAAAGACCTGGGAAGTGCAGTGGTTTGGGGTGAATATCTTCAGGGAAGGGGTCCACCTGCTGCCACCACTGGAGGGGGCTGCCAAGTCCCTTCTTTCAAAGACTAGTATGAGAACACCAGGGCTCCGAAAGCCTCCTGAAACGGGCAGCTCCCACTAGGCAGTCTGAGTGGCATCGGAGCTGTGGCAGGGCTCCCGGTCAAAGCAACACGCCCGCTGTGCCTTGGCATGAGTGGTGGCTGAAACCCCAAACCGACTTGCTTTTAGAGACAAGCTGGGAAAAATGATTTGTTGTAGAATTCCTGTTAGTCCAGTCAGCTCCCATTCTCTTGTGAAACTGGGTTTGTAGGCACACGCACTGGCCAATGAGTCAGCCCTTAAAAAGTCATTCATAATTTATGTATAAACAAGAATAGCTTTTGTTTCAGAGAATTTGGGAGGTTTTTGTAGCCTGCTTTCTTCCAGTGCCATTTCTGAAGAACAGTTCCTGTCTCAAGGCAGTTCCTATAGGCCTATAAATACTTTGATGTTCAGACATCTGGAACTTATATTTGGTGTTGACTAATGAGTATTATTATTTTATTATGTATTTATATGTGATCTGAAAGAAATTTGAGGTTATATGCCACATAACTCTGTATACACACTGAACAATGACAAATTCTTTTTCCCCATTACACTTATGATTTATTACTTGGGCAGAAGAAGTTCTGAGTCATTCAATTGACATATAATTGTGTTTTGGAAGATAGTAATGGGATAGAGAGAATGTAAAATTGCCCTTAACATATATTGTTAAAATAATTTGTAAGTGGGCAAAATGGACTCCAGAGATATTATTTCTCTCATTTTAAAAATATCAAAGGATGGCCAGTATGGCAACAAACTCCAGTGCTCCTTTTGAATGAGTAGAAAAGAGCACTGGTCTTAGAAATACATGTGGGTATGCTTGAAAGGGCAATAAACAATGCATAATGGACCTGACTTCAAAGAATGCCTATTGGAGAACCAGACCTATTTCAAAGTCAAATGCTCAATACCCAGTTTGCCTTGATACCAATAAGCCACAGGTAAACACTAAGATCAAAGGGAAATGTGGGCGTGCGGAGGGGGCGTATGATGACATTACTTTCTCCACAAAGCATTTTCCCCAAGGGACACTGGGGAAGGCACCTTGTAACAGCCTGTGTTGTATATTCAGGAATTTATTTTAGAGGAGTGTCAGAGGTGTTTTAGTCTGTGAGAACCGCAGTGCAAAGGCCATTCAACAAGGGGCACACTGAAGGAGGCACGCACGTGGGGAAGAGGACACTGAGCTAGCTGGAAAGGGATCAACGGCGCCTTTATGGGCCAGGCTGATCCAAGCTTGCTTTCTTCTCCCTCCCACGAGCAGCATCAGTGTAAACTGACTTGGCCCATCAGCAGGCCGTCTGGCCCTCCATGGAAGAATGAGCCCTCTGTGCATGCAGGCAGAGCAGTTGCCAACAAAGGCCCATTGGCGTGTTTAAAAGCTCCAGCTTGCTGCAGAATCAAAGCATTTCCAGAGGCTGAAGCTGTGAACAGGATGTGCCATCAACAGTAAGAGGAACTCTTCACAGCTCCCCCAGAGAATCCTTCAAATTGACTTATCTGCTTTGCCGACAGTCCCCAGTTTCAGTGCCCACAGCGTTAGCAGCATTCATTAAAAGTCATTACCCAGCATCCTGTTAAATCATACTAAACTACTTTTGGGGGGCCTTTGTCCAGGTGCTAGCTGACTCCACAGTGGGGGCCGGGGGTGGGGGGAGAAGTCAAAAGGACCCAGAGGATCCCACAGCAGAAAGGAGTCCTAAAAACAAACTCAAAATGTGGTTTTAAGAATGTCATAAGATGAAGCAATATTTCCGGTTTATGCAGATACACACACATACACTCCTTTTGAATAACCTGATGTTACTGTCCATGATAAGTAGATTAGAATATTGCTCAGGAACATAAACTTAAGAAAAAATGTTAGCCATACCTAGAATAGATGCAAAAACCTGAGATGAAGGAATAGGACTATGGGACTATGTTTGGATTACATGAAAATTATCTGTCCTATATATTTAAAAATGTGTCACAATATTTTTCTTTGACTGTCTTCCAATGAATATATTTCTTGTCAAAAGGATTATGTGAGGCTTAGTTGATGAGAAGTAAACAAGAACTAGACATGCTGAAAGCAAACACAGCAAGAGATGAGTAGCATGAACCAACCTCAATAAATGATGGAAAATAGATGATGTCGGCTTCTGCCACTGACTGCCCTCTTACCCCCCCAAAATGCTCTCTTCCTGAACAGTTTATTCCTGCCCCAGTGCCTAAGTTAGTGCCACTAAGTAGGTCAATATATCAGCTAAATCTTCCCTATCACATCTCCCACTTTAGGACAGTCTGCTGGAACTTGGAGTTAGGCCATGCTTCCATCTTGATAAATTTGGGTTTCTAATGAAATTATAACTAAAATCCAATCCCTTCATCTCAGGCCACCCATGTAGCTTCATATCGGGACTCTCAGTCCCCATCAATCTAGATTAGCTCTACACTAAGGATTGTGCTTTTGCTTCCTGTGATCTATGATCATATCACTTGGCCTGGTGGAGCGAGAGTTGCCCAATACCAGGTCTCATTCAACCTAGTGAAACACTGGGGCCACACAGGATGGAGTTCAAGTTATTTTCAAAGGACTGTATCCTGGTCCAGTTCCCCCAAACATGAGGGGCTATTTTGTTGCTCCCCAGCTTCATTCTTAAATGGTGGTCACTGCCTGGATTCCCAGAGCCTACGTGACCCAGAAGAGACGCGCCAGGACCAACTGCCTCCAGAAATATCCCTGGGAGGCTGGCCCCCAGACGAGTTCTTCAAGGACGGCTCACTGACCTCTCCAAAGCTCGTCATGCCCCTGGATTTACCTTTAGCCCCGGAGAATGTGTCTTTGCCCAACCCTGGCTCCGTTCCATTCTCCACTGCCAGTGTTACTGAGCTTGACCCATAATGCATCAGGTCTGAGCCATCCTGTGCTCTGATGGTGAATTATCAATGATGAAGGAAATAAGGATCCTTACAATTATTTTCAGTGCCCTCACTTCATGGTCAGTAACAATGAAATCAGTATGTTAGCCAATCATAAACCCCTGCAAAGGTAATCTTTATGTTCAGTGGGGAAAGAATAAAAATGTATACAACAACCCACTTTGAGAATCTACTTCAAACAAAAAAAGGATTGTGGAGGAAAAAAGCAGACAACCCATCTGATCCAGAGTGGTGAGAACATACATTCATTGAACATTTATTGAGTACCTACTATGCGCAGGATCCTAGGTACTACAGCTATAGAATTATAACAGATTTAAATGTGTGTCCTCCTGAAGTTCATATTCAGAAAACCATTAGTTGCATGATCCTAAAGTCCTTGCACCTTTCTGAGCTACATTTTTCTTGTGCATAAAATAAGAATTTTGGTCTAATGGGGGCAAAGATTCCTTCAATTCTAACACTGCGTGCTTCTCTGAAAATGCTAAGTAAACACGGGCAGACCACATATCATGCCAACATGAAGGCGCCTGCCCAAATGCATGTCGAGGGAGGATGGTGGATAAAATTCAGTTTAAACCCAATAAAACTCACTGAGCACCTACTGAGCCAGAAATACAAAGATAAATAAATTACCTACTCAGAACCCTGCATTCTTTTGTAGCAAATCCCAGACATCCTGCCGTTTCGTCTACATACACGTCGATTTCTAAAAGATTCGTGTCTTCAGAGGCTCTTCTTTCAATGTCATCACATGGATCACACTTTTCGTTTATGGTTTTCGGTTCTCGTGATATACTCAAGTCATCCTCAAGGCCAGATTATTTTTTAAAATGTATTTCTTGCTTATTCAGGTATGGTTATTGTTCTGTATTTACCATTTAAATATTTGAGCCATCTCAAACTTACTTTGGGATAAGAAACAAAATAAGGACATACTACTGTATTGCTATCCTCCTATATCATGAATCTAAAATTTCCCCCAACTAATGCAAAAGCTCCTTTTATCATATATGAAATTTTCCACATACCTAAGGCTGTTTCTATACCAGTCCCCTAATCTATTGACTGGTTTCTCCATCAGCAATAAGACATCATTTTAATTTTTGTCATTCCCAAAAATATTTTCATAACTGGTATGTTCTTCCTCATTATACTTTTCCTGGAATTTTCTAGTTATTATACCTTTATTCATCCAAATTAATTTTGAAATAATTTTACTCCTTTCCCCCAATTCTTTGTGATCTTAATTGATAATCCACTGGTATTATAGAGTAATTTAGGAAGAATCAACATTTTCTGAAGTTGAATTTTTTTAATCAGAAATAAGTGTGTTTCTTCATTTATTCAAATTTCCCTTTGTCAATCAGTCATGTTCTCCAGGTTTCTTTAATTCTATAATTTTCTTTAATTTTCTATAATTTTCTTTATAAGTTAGCTAGTTTATGCTTTTTCCTGCTATTGAGAATCAAATGTTTCTTTTAGAATATTTTCTAATTGATTATTTATATAGAGAGATCAGTTATATATAAACACATACAGATACATATACAATTCATATACTACATAATATATATTATATTATTGTATATTTATTATATATTATATATACTGTATTAGTATATGATAATAATAATTATATATGACACATAGGTTTATATATAACATAAACAGTTGTATGTATAAATATAATGCATATAACAATATAAAATATGTGTATATATTATAACATAATTATATAATTATAATATGTGCACAAAATATTTATATTATATAAAACACACATATTTTATAGTCAGTCACCATTCCAATTAAAACTATTTGTAGTTTTTCATTTCTTTTAGATTGTGATATTCTTGTCTGACAGTATCATTAATAAGGACCAGGGAGAGGCATTGTCAGGGGTAACTTTGGGGGTACAGAACATCAGTCAGAAGAGTTAGCTCTGGCATCCTAAGAGTCAGAGAGCCAGCAATAATAGGTCAAGGTGTGCATAAAACAACACATTATTTATGAGGAAAAAAAGAAGAGAACTCAAAAAGCTCCTCATAGTTCATTCCTTTCTTTAAAAATGCCAAGAGCTGAGGGCATCCCTGGAAGAGTAGAAGTAGCCTTGAGAGCCTAAGAGAGGGCGAGGGGAGACCACCCCCAGGCTCCTTCGCTGCTTCACCACCACACTAGCCATGGTGGGCCTGCGTCCAGTGCCCTCAGGGAAGCAGGACTTTGTTATACCCCGTGGTGCTGAGGTGACACAATCAAGTTCAGAGCTAGAACACACTTTACAGCATCTCATTCAAACTCCCCACCCCGCAGAGAAGGGAAATGAAGCTCAGGGAGAACAAGGGACTTGTTCGTGTCCACATGCTTAGTGGCAGGCTCGGGCTTTGCTGGACCTGAACTACCCTGGGCCTCCAGACAGCAAGTCCACAGTTCCGGTCTCTGTCTCACACTGTTTTGAGGGGTTTAGACCTGAACTTTCTGTGAATCTTTAAAGTTTGTTTCTAGCTGCTGACAAGAAAGTAAATTCTGAGATGTTCTAAATTAAAATTACAGTGGCCAGAGAATGAGAAAAAGAGACAGAATAGTTAGCCTGTTAATGACAGCTGTGGACCAGCTCTGACAAAAGACTGCTCACATTCTTGCGTATCCGTTGGAATTTAGGACTAATTGCCAAGTGCTACGTCTGAGATTTTCTAAAAGAGAGACTAGCCAGGTGGCATAGAATCCCAGGAACCTCTGCTTCTTATTTACACACAAACCTTCCAGTATGCTGTCCATAGCTAATCCACAGGAGGGGACACTTCTTCCTTGCAGACTCTGCTGGGTCTGTCCCAGAACTAGCCCCATTTCAGCTTCCCCCCATCCCCTCCATCTATAGCTAATATAAATCCTTCCAAAGTGGCTTCTATCTTTCTCCCTTCTACTCAATGTACAAAAGAAAACTCTTACAAAATTCCAGGATGATGAACATGTCTGTCTTTCCAAACTAGTCATGCTGCTGGTGGTTTAGAGTCTATGTCCCAAGCCCAGTCTTCTTGTTCTGCTAGCAATGGCCTAATAAACGCTTTGTTTAAGAAAGAGATTCAGCCATGGAAGCTAAATTTTTTTTGTTTAACAGAGCCTAGTATTTAGCCTAGTAGACCAGATTTGTCTGATGTATTTTAATACATAGAGTCTTGGGTAAAAAGAGCTTACCTCGTTCTACTTTACTTATGAACATTAATGGGAGCATCTGAAAAAAGGTGGTTTTCAGGCAGAATGCAGTTTCAGAGATTTGCATGTGACTTCTCTCTGTAGAGATGGGAACAAGTACAGTGTGACCAGGCAGCTCACTCTGATTAAGAGTGGAAACACCACTGTACAGTGGCTTTCTATGGTAGCGACAGATGTTTTGTCGTTTTGGGGTCATTTGCAAATCTTCCATTTGGTGTGATGGAGATGGTTCTATGTAGTAGCATTCATTCATTCTTATGTACAATCACAGAATTTAATAAGCCTTCCATTCTGATTGACTTTGTATATGTTGTTACTAAGTGAATAGAAGTATCTTGGTGATAGTAGGGTTGAATTTGCCAGGCAATCTATTGATACAGTTAATTGAGAATGCAATCAGTGATATTTTATAGTAAAATATGTTAATTTTTTAAATAAACACAATAATTTTCCACCCACTAATCAAATATATTAGGA
This sequence comes from Sturnira hondurensis, assembly GCF_014824575.4. NCBI lineage: Eukaryota > Metazoa > Chordata > Mammalia > Chiroptera > Phyllostomidae > Sturnira > Sturnira hondurensis. Next base: position 17,371,430 of record NW_028095197.1, read on the forward strand.
AGTAAAAATGCTGCACACTCACAACAACAATTATTCAGGTCCAGGGAATGAGCAGAAATAAAAGAACAGTAAAAATAAACATGTCTTAACTGTCATAAATGGAAAGCAATAGCACTTTATTGAAGTTCTATCTCTCAGAATGCATTAATCATATTTTATAAACAGTTCTAAAAACTGCCCCAGCCTATTGCACATCACATCAAAAGAAAACCAAAATGAGATCAGAATGGAGAGAAACATAAGAAGTGACAGGTGATAACTTCAGAAAAGAAGATGATGAAGCCAGTTGATAAACAACATGTGCAAGAACTCAGAGAACGAAAGTGCCTGGGACAGAGAGGCGCACGCATGCAGACAGTTGTGAAGGCCTTCGGTTCTGCGACACTGCACCATATTCACGGCGAGAACCTTGAGGCATGAAGGGAAATCAATGGCACTTTCCATTCTCTCTTTAAGAAAACGCATGATTAATTCACTTTTTAGCATCTTCCATCAAATGATAACGTGAAGTATTTGTCACTTGAAATTTAAGCATCTGTGTACAACTCTAAGCAGTTCATTTCTTCATTTTCTCAGGTAAGTAACTTCAGCATTAATCAGTAGTATTCAAAATTATACTCAACTGGAACAAGATTTTAATAATATTAAACTCTTTGATATATTTCCCATTAATTTACAAATGGGTAAAAATAATTTTTAATGCAACACTGATTCCATTGCATCGTTTTAGGAAAGTTTATTTGACTATGAAAACCCCTCTGTCAGGAAGCATCTCAGAAACCAAATCTTCCTTTGAACACACAAGAGAAATGCTGCCTTGGTACTCTATAGACTTTACAACCCCATACAGGAACTTAGTGACCATCCCTAACTCAGAAACTGAGCTCAGATATCAAACATTGCATGTAGTGTGAAATCACAGAAACAAGAGGAGGAATTGGTTCTAGCCAGTGAGCATAAATATATGCTAGAAAGAAAAGAACTAGGATTCTGTCAATGGGATATTCTTCCCCACCTTTGCCTGTATTAAACCCAACTTTTTCATTCAAAATGAAAAGTAGATTAGTCAATTCCAGACAAGAGAGTTTCTGATCACCAACATGATATCTTAAAAATTTTTTTAAATTCTACTTTTTCTTAAATGAATCAGATTATCGTAAGGATCATCCTTGGAGGCCCGATTTCCAGCTATTATTTGCTGCTGCAGACTTCAAACAAACACCCCAAGTACTTCCCTTTCATATTGTGGAGTTACTATCTAAATCCACAAGACATTTCTATAGGCTCATGTTCTCATACTCACATGGAATTGAATAAAAGGAATGCATATAGGACTATGGACCAGAACCAAATTCCTAAGATGAGAGCCAGAGCTGTGGCTGAGACCTAACCCCTACCATGGAATCCAAAGGCCAAAAAATGCTTTCTTGGCCTATTCAAAAAGGTGATGAGAGCATAGTGCCACAGTACCACTGTCAGCATCAGCATCTTCACTGCAAGCTATGATTCACTTACTCAAGCTGGCCCCTGTATTCAAAGTCATGCTTTGTATAGAAACCCACAAGATAGGTATTGTTTCCTCCATGTTACAGATGATAAGACTGGTCCTCCAAGGTTAGGAAGAATGTCCAAGAACACAGCTATGAAATAGTAGCCCAGTCTCTCTAAAGGATGAGGTAGTTAATTGATTATACACACTCATAGCACCCACCATAGCTGGCAAAATGTTGGCAGCTAAGACAAAGAAAGTTATTTAACTGCTTATATGATAATTCTACTTTGCCTATATTATACTGAAAACTATACATTAACTTTTTTGTGTGGTTGTAACTGTTGTATGGTAAAGCATTAACTAGCTACTTATCTGCCTTGCAATATCTTTTCTTTGCTCTAGGAGACCAAAAAAATTTTTTCTTTTTTTGATTTCCACCTACAAAACAAATTTACTTAAAATTAGTTTTATTAGATGATTTTATGGTCTCTAGACTGGAAACAAATAGCTCTCTAGAATTTTCAACATCTAGCATAATGTTTCATTGTGGAAATCAGACGTCCAATCTGACCTTCATTCTTTTCTCTTTAGAGAAGTGCACATATTGAATGGTCTCAATGAGATACGTTTTATGCTCTGAATGTATTGTACCATGTTGCATTAATCATTATATAGCTACAGGGAATGAAAATAACCAATTTCCTTAATTAAAGGGTTCTAGTAAGACAAGAGATGCTCTATTCACCACTTTTCATTTGTCTTGGCTAATAGTAACAGTAATGATAATAATACCTTCAATTTAGATGGTTTCTTTCTTCCAAGAAGTTCAAAGCTCTGGTATGTCTAGTATGTCATGAGAACAGACAGATGAGTAGTAGTCAACTTGGCAAGGGGAAACAGATGTTATTTGTGCCAATTTAAAACACAAAAATGAGGCCATAATTTTCTGGATGAATGTATTATCTTTCCTAGGATGGGTGCAGTACAGCGAAAGAAAGACAAATCAGAACTTAGATGCAGGCTCTTGGATGTGAATCTTGGCTCTGCCATAAACCAGCTGGGGATTCACACTTAAGCAAATTTCAACCTTCCTAAATAAATTTCATGGTTTTCACCTATAATAAAGAAATAGTGAATATATATTTCATATAATTATTACTAAGATAAAATAAGAGTTAAGGAAAACACTTTATAAACAATGAAGTCTTACAGCACAAATGTTAAATTATTGTGTTCTCACGATACTAGTAGAAAAAAATTCCAAGCAAGCTAGCTGGCATGAGTGCGCCTCATCCGTCACAATCCAGGCTCAACTGTTCATTCTTCAGTCCCTTTCCTGTTACCTGGCACCCACTGAAATGTGCATTGATGTTTGTTGAATTGGGATGAATTAAATCAAATGGAACTGATATTCTTTTACACAGATTCATAAAAACAATAGACATGGTAATCTGGCATCCCATGCATTTAAATTCTGGAAGATCAAATTTGTAACCTATAAGAACAGAGGATATAGCCCTAACCTGATTCAAGGATAAGAATTTTGGAGGCTACAGCACCAGCTGGTGTGGCTCAATGGACTGATCACTGGCCTGCAAACCAAAGTGTCGCTGGTTTGATTCCCAGTCAGGGCAAATACCTGGGCTGCGGGCCAGGCCCACCAGTGTGAGGCGTGCAAGAGGCAACCACATGTTGATGTTTCTCTCCCTTTCTTTCTCTCTTTCTTCTCCTCTGTCTAAAAATAAATTTAAAAAAATATTTTTAAATAAAACTTAAAAAAGAATTTTGGAGGCTATAAATTATTTAGGAAATCAATAGAACTCACACTTTTAAATGTAGTTAAGTGAGAATTTTTTGATGTTTCCCAGATATAAATTATCATTCAAGAAAAAACTAAGGTATATCTAAATAGAAGTTGGCATTTATAATTCCATACCTGAATAATTCCATGGACTATTAAAAGTAATTAGCATCCCTCAGGAAAAACATAGTTTTGCAATAGAATTTCAGCAAAGATAATAATCACCCGCACATAAACATCATATTGCCCTTAAAAAGAACTTTTGTATCTCTTCTCTGATTTGACCCTCAAAATAGTTCCTCATTTTACAAATAGGAAAAAAGTGTCATAGACAGACTATGGGACTGGATCCCAAGGTATGAGGTTAGAAGTAAAAATCAGTTTTTCACTGGTTGAAAGAGGTAACCACTTCAGTAAAAAAAAAAACAAAAAAAAACCATGAAAGGACACTCAACTCTAAGCATTAGAAGGGAATAAATCAATGAGGATTGGTTTATATGACTCTATCAGCAAAAAGAGAGGTTTACTATCACTGACAACAAAAACTGACAGAACAGACAGCGCTCTGAAGCCCGTCTCCTCAGTGCCTAAGAGGAAGTCTGCACGTGGGGGTTGTTGGGTTGATGACTGTGGTTGGCAGTGGTGGTGGGTTGGGGTTTTTTATTTGGGGGGGGGAGTCCTTCTCTCTCTCTCTCTCTCTCTCTCTCTCTCTCTCTTTGGTTTTGGTTTTGTTTTGTGGTTTGAAATTTATTTTCTCCTGTAATTGAATTAACAGTTATTGCCCTCAAAAAGACATAACCAAATCTACAAAAGGAGAGGGCAGAAATAGAATAAGGAGTAATAGCATTAAGATGAAAATATAATGATGGACATTAAAAATTGACAGCCAAAAGGAAACAATAAGGCAATGGACTCCATACAGGTTATACTGTAAATAATTACGTGCTCTTAGAAAGCTGAAAAAGGCAATTTTTAAGTATTTCATATCTTTTGACATTATTTTTACTAAATTATTTTTGTATCTTTTCCTGGAAAACAACATGACAAAATGGAAAATGAATTTTATATAATCATCCAATATCCTAATATAAAATTTATTCTTTAGTTTACATTTAAGCCTTTCCAAACTACTTTCGGACAGATTTCACAGACTCTCTCCAAGTCCTTTACAAAGGAAGTAACTGCTTTCTGATTTATCTTGGGGTAAGTGCGGGCTCCCATGCCGGGGCTGGTTTAGAGTGAAATTTGGGCTGGCAACAAATCCCTCCCGGGCTTCCCTCTGGCTTCTTGCACATTTCTCTGTGTCATGTCACCCAAAGAGCCAGCCTGGGAGAAGTGGTTCCCTCTTCCAAAGAAGCACTTATAAAAGTATACATATCACAATGGTCTGTTATCCAAGACTCATCAACAACCTTCTTACAACAATACGTAAAGCTTCCTTGTAGTGAAGGCTACAGCTCATAGCGGGCTTCTATTAGTCAGACAGAGTACTAAGTGCTGTATAGAATTTTTATTTTCATACAATCTTACCACAACCCTCTGACTATGTATTATTATTATTATTCCCATTTGGCAGTAAGGGAAATTGAAACTGAAAGAAGTAACTAACCCAGATCAGAGAGCACACAAGTGTTGGAATTGGGATGTAAAACCTAAGTCTCCTCCAAGCTCCAGAACAATTTTGGATGTGGCGACCGTTGCAGAAGCAATGAGCACAAAGTCAGCTGCTGTCATCTGCAGTCAGGCCGTCGGGAGCTAAAGTCCTACAGCCAATGGATGACAGTTCTCACTGGACTTGGACTTGATCCTAGGAGAGGGCTTAGTGAATCCTGAAGAATGGTGGATCGCCACGTACTTCAGACTAGTCATCTCCTCAGTTAATCACTTTTCCAGCATCTCTCTAATACCACTTCATCCCCTAGTCTATTTATATTTTCAACTTTTCTGTAGAGAAGCTATACCAGAATATGCTGTATCACCTTGCAGGGAGACAGTATGGAGGTGCAAAAAGAACATGACTCTAGGGGACCTTAGAAAACCCCGAACCCCGATCCCAGCCCTGCCGGGCACTAACTCTGGGGAAAGCAATAAAAATAACTACAGTAACTAGATGTGAGGCACTGTGCCAGCGCTTTACTTGTGCGATTTCATTTAATCTTCAGCTACTTCATGATGTATTTATAGCTACCTTACATAACAGACTAGGAAACTGAGGGCCAGGGAACTTCCAGGGCTTGAATCCAGGCTCAGTCACTCACTACCCTATATGACCCTGGGCAAGCTACTTAACCTTTTAAAGCCTCAGTGTGTCACCTACACCAAACTCACAGGACTAGGACAATAATATAGTATAAACTTGGCATGCAAAGGCTGCTTGTCTTATTCTCCACATCCAAGAGAGTGCTGTGAAATAGCAGGAACTCAGTTATGGTTTAACTTAGCATCAGTATAGATACTGGTTGAGGTACAGGTGGAATGGTGTGGAAAAGATGATATAAAATAAGCATTTGTGGGTAAAATCCTTGGGAAGCTGGAGAGCTGGTCAGGCTTCTTGAAGAAGGCCTTTACACTTCCTACCCAAGAGCTGGATTTTAACTGTGGATTATTGGAGATGGGAGAGAGAAATGAAAGATCCCTGCCCCCTGTGATTCCCCACCTCCTCGCCATTAGCTCAAGTGTGAGACCCCTCCGTGGTGGGGCTACAATCTACATTCTCCACCTCATATAGTACCAGGTCTTCCTTCAATGACTAATGTGTCACCCATTCCAGACTAATGGCTTTTTTTTTCAGACTAAGGTCTATTCATTGGGCAAATCTGCAAAACACCGTGCAGCACATCACATACATTATCTTAACTGCTTCTCGTGGAAGCCCTATGAGATAGGTATTGCATCCAGGTCCTACAGAGAACATAATGGTTCTCCGAAAAGTAAGCCATTTGCCCACAATCACACTGTGAAGGAGAAGCCAAAGCACAATATGATCCTAAAGTTTCTCACACACCAGGAAGAACTGACAGATAACACTTATCTCCGTGTTCGAGAGATGCATGTTTTCAAAGAGGAATGACTCCATTTTATAATCACATGCAGTATCCATGTCATCACCTCCAAAAAAAGGTATCTGTAAATAATCTCCCAGTGTACTGATTCTGCCAAAATGTCCTCAGAAATGGCATCAGCAGTGACGCTGCCAACAAGCCCTCTAAACCAAAACACACAACGAAATGGGGTTGTATCTATGTTTAGTGCAAATGACAGTCTCAGGACGCTAGCTTGTGGCTATGCCCTGCATGAATATGTATAATAACATTAGGTTCAAGGTTATCACTGTAGCAGCAAAGGACAGGAAACAGCTAGCTATTCATCAGTAATAAATTAAATAAATTAGGATATATTCATTCAACAGAATCTTATACGGCCAAAAAAAGAAAAGAGAGGCTTTGTTCCTTAAATACTGATGTGGAATTAAAAAAAAGTCTGGGGCAAAGTCTATGTATTAGTTCGTTTCCATCTGAGTAAAACACATGTGTTTGTTTAGGAAATTGTTCTTAAAAGTGTACAGTAAACTGGGGACAGTGCCTGCCCAGTTCCAGGGAAGAGGACCAGGAACAAGGGGTGGAAGAGGCCCTTTATTCTGATTCACCTCCAGAGAAGTGATACATTCAAACATTTTTGTCTAATTTTAAAAAATGGGCCGATTATACATTTGACCAATTATGATTTCAGAAAAAAACAAAAAGTTTTCTTGTGTGAATCACTACAAAGGTGTAATGTACATACATTTTTCATGTGAAAAGGCATACGATTCCCTTTATCAACAATTTGTCATTTATCCATCATGTAATGTCAAATGCACTTATAGTCACTTAATAGTTCCTTTTAACAGTTTCCCTAGGTTTTAACACAGTTAACTGGGTTAACCAACACACACACTGGGGGAGGTAATTTTGTCTTATTCCTCTCTGTACTCACAGCAACTACCGCAGCACCTGGCCCAGGATGCTTTTGTAAAGCTGAATGCAATAAAATGGGTGTGGTCAGGACCCCTGTCCTTAACCTCTGCGGTGAATGTAAGTCAGGCTATGTATTCCCCAAGGGACTGCCTTTAGGTTCTCCAGCCCCTCCAACCTCTGCTATCAATATTAACAAACTCAATGTGGCTAAGGTTTGCCCTCCGTGGCAATGGAAACTGGTTTGGGTTAGAATTGTTTTAATAGTGAAAACAGGAAGGTTACCGATGAATCATCCTTCTTAGTCACCGCAGGGCCAAAGCCGAGGATACACTGAGGGAACTCTGCCCTTAACCACATCTGAAATGGAGAATGTCAACTGGCCTCTCCACTCGCCACCCCTTTCCATGATTCCTGCGCCAGCTTTCATCGGAAGTGTTGTGCACGGCCAGAGCAGGCCACAGTAACCAAACGGCAAGCAGGGAGACTGCAGTACCAGGCCCTGAAGTCACAGTCCTTTTGTCAGCTCTACTTTCCCAGGGATTCTAGGGCCTTCCTATAAAAGGACCAAGCTTTGAAGGCAGAGTTCTCACCCCCAACATTATTGTATGTGTATATCTGCCCCTTTCCCTTGTCCCTGCAGCAAGGAGTCAAGAAATTAAGATAAAGTAAGTGGGCAACTTCCATGAGTCCCTGTGTATTTATGGAGGCTCTGCCATATGCTAGGAGTTAGGCACTCAGGATACCACACAAGCAAACACAGCAGAGCCCCCACTGTCCTGGCGGACAGCAGAGTGGTGAAGAATGTGGTCTCTGGCGCCCAACTACCTGTCTGGTCCGCTGAACCAACTCTGCCCCCTCTAAGTCACATGACTTTGAATAAATGCATGCTGTGCCTCAATTTCCTCAGCTACAAAATCTGATTGATAATAACAGTATCCACCTCTTTCGGTTATTTTCAATATTACAGAACATATGTAAAGTTTCTGGGGTATAGAAAACTCTTGGTAAATGTTAGCCCCTGGTGTTTTAATTTAGTGAGGGATGTAAATATCAACCCAAATAGTCACAATCACACTGGACACAAACATAAACAGTATAACAGTGAGAGGGAACAGCAGGGACACCTACATTAGCCTAATGGTCAAAGAAGGCTCCGCTGGGGAGCTCCTAATGGTCAAAAGGTGGAGTGGGGTTGTTTAAGGCAGAAGCCCTAATGTGAAGGATGCAGAGGACATTCTAGAAACTCAAAACGCAGTGAGGCTGGGGCACCTCCAGCAAGAGTTAGGGATCCTGCCATAAGGTGAGCTTATGTGCCTTGAGAAGGGTGTGGTGATGTAATGGAGGAACATAGCCGGAGTGGGGGAAAGGGCAAGGGGGGCCTTTGAAAATTATATAGTCAAAATTACTCTGGTAGAGGAAATATGAAACTACTACAGACATCCAAAGTGGGTTTCCATCAGGAGACAAGTCTTTGCTATGTGAAATTGTATTTTTAAGAAGGTTAAGGGAAAAATAAATGGTGTAGGAGTTTATCCCCAGACCCTCACATCCTTCTTTCCTCTGCCTTTGCCCCAGCAGGTCACCCCAGCATCACAGAAGGTTGGTCAGAGAGAAGCTTACTCTCAGAGAAGAACATTTACATGACACCAGAGGCATTGGGGGCTTCAAATTTCCAAGGGAAGAATCACAAGGGGAAAGGAAGGGATGGAGGGGAGATGGGCATTTAGGAAAGGAGATGTTAAAAGCCAGAGTCACTATCAAAAGGAAGAGAACAGAATGCATTAGGTAGAGAGAGTGCCCACACGGCACTGCAAGGCAGGTCAACTCTGGAAGTCCCCAAAGGATGTATGGTTGATCCAGGCAGGCATCTCCAAGCTCTGCTACATCATTGGACTCAGTTTGCTACCTAGGACTCTGGGTGGTTTGGCATTATCGTTGAAACTTTGCACCAAAGCTGCTGAATTATATTTAGAGTATGTGCACGTGTTTCGGGGAACAGGAGAAAGGCAGACACCAAAGTGACAAGGAAACAGTCCAATCTCACTCTTCCTGTGCCATCATTGTTGGCCACTTCCTTGCCTACAGCCATGACGTTCCTGGTGGGCACCTCTGGGAGAAGTTTCACCTTTGGAAAACTCGACTCCAATGTGTATGGGACTTTTCCTTTCAAAACTAAGTCTCCTCCAATATAAAATGAGGAATCTGGACCAGTTAAGGTCAAAAGACCTGTGTGAAGTTTCAATTCTACCTGCAATTCTTTTTCTTTTCTTTTTTTTTTTTTTATCCTCACTCAGGGACATGTTTCCAATGCTTTTAGAGAGACAGCAAAGGAGAGAGAGAGAAACATCAATGTGAGACAGAAGCATAGATCAGTTGCCTCATGCTCGCAGCTGGACCAGAAACTCACAATCCAGATACATGCCCTGACAAGAAATCAAACCGATAACCTTCTATTATAGGACGACACTCCAACCAACTGAGGCACCTCAGCTAGAGCGCCTCCTGTAATTCTTGACAGGCCTCACTGCTCCCTTTTTTTACCTTTTCTGTGTCTGGCAATCGTGGATTGCCAGAGGAGGAAACCTGCTTGTTTTGCACTCAGCAGATATGAGTTGAAACAATATGCCAAGATTAGAGGTGGGGGAGAGGAGAGATAAATATTCCCAATCGAGATGGGCCAGCTGTAAAAATTTGTTAGTCCCAATACAACATGAAAATGTAGGGCCCTGTGTTCAAAAAATAAAAATGTCAGGATGGCAGCAACAAAACATTAACCCAAACATGGGAGCCTTTTGAACACAGTTCATATTTCTTGATTCTTGGATTGCTGAGAAAGATGATCCAGGTTCAACAAGACAGGGTTAAGTGGAGTCAATACAAAGTCCTGCTGTCAGGTGAGTCACAGCACCGATCAACACCACTGAGCTGCTTCATGGAAAAAGGCCACAGCCTGCGAGGTTGACTGACATGCTGGGTATGAGCCCCGGGCTTGACAAGACTGCCCCGTAAAGCTAAAGGCATCACATGCTGGCTATAACAACAGAAGTATAAAGGCCAGACAAGGAAGCTGAAATTCGATTCTATGCCCATGCTGGGGGTGGGATGCAGGGGGTAAACTATCCTCTGTTTTAAGCCCTTTACTATAAATGAGGAAGGGCAACAGAGTGGAAAAGGGTTGAGTTCTGGATGGAGAAAGGTCTCAAAACAGCCCCACCTGAGGAGCAGTTGAGGGAGGAGGAAGTTCTTCACCCAAAGAAGAGACAATGTCAAGGGCGTGTTTGCAAGGCTGCCGTGTGGGAGCTGGATGCAGCATATTAGCACGGCTCTGGAAATCAAGGGACTTGGGTGGGCAGAAAAGAGGAAGACCGGACAGGCCCCTGGTCCTGGAAGTGGAGGCGATAGGCACCTGTGCGTGCCATCGCAAACTGGGTGTTCTGCTGGGCGGGACCCTTGGGTCCTCTTCCTAGTCCAAGAACTCCCAGAATCAAACACATGAAAACATAGTGGGTGTCTTGGTCTTGAGGTGATATATTTCACAACCCAAAACCAACATATTTCAAAGATTTCATAACTTCAGGGATGGTGAGGGGGAGGCAAAGCACCGGCATCTACAAAGAGTTAACTGGAAGAACACAGGTTGGACACTTTACAAATACCTTCCTGAGTGAAGCGGCGCCGAGACACTGCTACAGGCACATGATAGGTACCAACTCGGACCAGGGCCAGGACAGGTTTTTGGCTTAACACCGAGTAAGTCATTCTTTGTACAATCATATAGGGCTTTTGTCAAGCCAGTCTGATGCCTTGTTTGTTTTCTTTGGATTACTCCACCCTGCTGTGGGAAAATTAACTCTTTGGCACATCCACAGGTATACAACCACGTAGACATCCACCCCCAGCAACATATCCTCAGGAGACCCACGAAGGCTACCAGGTTTTTAAAAAAAGGGTTTAAAGTCTAATTAGAGTCTAATGAGCTGTGCTAATTGAGTTATTCTTGCAAATTGGTTAAAATTCTAATGAGTTGGCCTTAAATAGAACCTCCAGTCAGTGTTTACCCTGGCTCTGCCCCAGCGAATTTGTAAGACAAATGCAATATATCTGTCCTTGCCAGCTGCAGTGAAAATGGGGGATAACAGCACTGGACGCCAGATAGTCACAAGCATTAATCATCATTTTAGGTTGCTAAAATGCTGTAAGCTACTGATACAAAAACTGATATCAAATACAATGGGTGTTTTCTAGGAAAGAGGCATCCACCACGTACCAGGTGCTGAACTAAGGGCACTGGAACTCAGGGCAAACACAGATAGCTACTGCCTAATTATACCAGAATTTCCAAAGCTGATGTGTGTGCGTAGGGGTAGGAGTAGGAGGGTGGACGGGGGTAGAGATAGAGTTGTTCAACTATTCCTCCCATTCAAATACCAAAATCTTTACAGCAAGACTTGAAATCCATTCACTCCAGGTCACCATCTACAATAGCACCTACAGGAAATTTGTAAATGTAGGATTTCATAAAGACAATGAAAAGATTATCTAAGACTGATGATGTGAGCACTGTATGCAGATTATTGATTAGCTGACTTGGTTGTGATGTGCGTATACATTTTTATCTAGTAGTAGCCACCACTGGAAGGAAAACATAAGAGCACTGTTGAATCGTGGCCTTTGGAGTCACAGACAAAGAATGACTTAAGTACCCATCCCTGCATCCCCTAAACCTACAGCAGTTACATGATAACAACCTTCATACAATGATTCCTTTGAATGTTCTCTCACTGAGATTGAGATCCATGGGAGGAATCTAACTCTCTCTAAAGAAACTCATCACTCTCCTGGAGGTTCAGCCTCTACCTCTCATACAGCTACAAAGGGGGGACTCGGTAAATGCCGGCAGAACCAGATCTGCAATCCCTGTGGAGGTCTGGCAGGAGTGGTCCAGTACCTTCCTTTCGGATGCACACCTAGTCTGTTTTTCTTCTCTTTCAGGACTTTTGATAAAATTCTAAGGACGGTAAGAGAATCACATGTAATATTTTGTCACAAAGATCTATGTTCTTATTTGTCAGCAGTCTCAGACCCAACCAAGTGAATCCCTCCATTGAATTAAAGTAGAAAAGAGATTTATTAAAATAACTTGCAAAATCTCTGGAGAAGGACTGAGATTCATTTTGGAGCCCACCCTGTCAGGAGCAGCACTCCAATCCTACTGCCCAAGCACTAGGCCCTGCTGGGGCGCAAAGACACCATGGTCTGCACCACCAATCTTGGGTCCTGGACACAGAGGGTCAGTCACTGCTGATCCCCAAAACAGAGGCCATACCACCACCCTCACCAAAAGATGGAGTCCTAGCAGCTGACTAGGCTCAGTTTACCCCGACTGAAGTGAAGTCTCACACAAATAGCTCTGACTGGTGGAGCCTGAGGTCACATGCTGTGGCCCTGAAAATTTGAGCTCCTACTTCGAGGAAGCAGACTTGGTCATATAAAATAGTCCCCAAATGAAAGAAGGGTATTCACAGTTGGCAAGCACTCACAAATGGCCAAACCCTCTTCCATTCATTTAAAACAAACAGCTAAAGGAAGAACCTGAAAAAGTGGAGCCAGAATTTAATGAAGCCAGGCCCCAAAAGCTGTCCAGTTTCCACGCCACAACACCTACAGAAAACATAGTGGCTCGACAAAACTATATCTTTGTCTTTGCAGATTCTAGAAAGCCAGTAACCTGGAAAAAAGAAAACAGCCTCCAAATTTATCCTTGAGAAGGACTTTCTAGGATGCATACTACTTTATCATTGCTATAAAATAGTTTTAACAGCTCAGTCTCTCCTTGAAGTGGATTTTCTTTTCAGTTATCTATTTTCTTATGATTATCTCATTAAAAATAATTCAAAGTAAATAACTATATAGACTGTTATTGAGCTTTGTATTCATCAAAACAAAGCTCTATTATGTGAATATGATAAGTTTGCCTATACATCAATAATTAAGCAATTACAACAATTAAGCTATTACAACAATTAAGCTGGAGAGAGGAGCACGGTTTAAATGCTGTAGGAGTTTGGAGGCGGAAGGTCACCTGACTGAAAAAAGAACAGTAAGCTTCAAATAAGAAGTGTCATCCATGCCGATCATAAAAGACAAGTAGAATTTATGCAGGAGAAATGAGTTCAGGGCATTTCCAAGTAAAGGAAGAAGCCAGGGGATAAAGGTGCACAACGGAGGAAAAGACTGAAACAGCATGCAAGTTCGACACCCAATCAGCAAACACTAGGAAGTCACAATTTTTGGTCATTGGACTGAACTAGCAGAGCTGGGCTTTAAAAAGACAAATCTGCCTGCAGTGGCCCATAGACCACATGAGAGTAGAAGGGACCACAGATCTGATCTGAAACAAATCTGACCAGTTTCACCAGGACCAATTTTCTACAAAATATCTCCATCATAGAGAAACAACTGCCAAGACCAGGACAAAATTTTCTTAGTAAATGAACCATTTTCAACTAACTTAGAAAGGCGAAATAATGGGTCATTTGGCATCTGTCTGGGCACAGGAACCAAGACAGACATTTTAAGTTGCCATTTCTATAAATTCCTGAGCTATAAAATGTTCAGATGTTACTGCTATAATGGTGTTTTAGAAACTATCTCATCAAACCTCTTCATCCAACTTTCACTGATTTTTCTGGATGTGGAGAAACCAAATCCAGAAAGACGCCACTTACACTTGTGACAGCTAAAACATAGTGTGCCAATAGCAGGGCCTACTAACGAGTGGGTCACAACTAGCCTTCTTCTGTGCTCACCAGTCCAAAGACAGGGATATATGTTCTTTTTTATACAGGGCCGTATAACACAATGAAGACCAGTGTTCGAATCCCAGATTCCCCAATTACTTCCTGGGTCAGCAAATTACTATCTCTACCTGTTTCCTTTTCTCTAAAAAGGGAGATAACAAGAATACCTTCTTCAGAGGGTTGTTGTGAGGATTGAATGAGCTGATTTACATAAAGTTATTAGAACAGTGCCTACCACAGAGTAAGTACTCCATAAATGTTAGCCATTCTCTCTCTCTCTTTTTTATCCCCACTGAGGACATGGTTATTGATTTTTAGAGAGAGGGAAAAGGAGAGGAGAGCCATCGATGTGAGAAAGAAACATCAATTGGTTGCCTCTGTCATGCATCCTGACTGGGGATCAAACCTGCAACCCAGGTGTGTGCCCCAACCAGGAGGAATTACACCTGCAGCCTCTCAGTTTATGTGATGATCCTCCCACCAACTGAGTCACATTGGCCAGGGCAGCCATTCTTAACTATACTTCAGGTGACAGATCTTAAGGGGGATATTGAGCAATTGCCACATATTGAAGAAGCTCAGCCAAGCTGTTGAAGAGTTTGGAAAACATTTCAGGCAAAGAACAATTAAGGTGATTGCAGTGTATGTGTAGGGTGGGGTATAGTAGGAGGAACATAATATATAGTTGTGTTCAAAATCTGAAGCTGTATCACAGCAAAGAGGGTGCAGATATTTTTTTATTGTCACTGTAGTAAGGAGGACTAATAACAATGGAAAATAGGAGGCAAATTTCTACTTACAGAAAGAATTTTTAAAGTAGAGCTCTCCCAGAATAAGAGTAGTGGCCTACACTGTCAGGGGATGTTCTACCAATGGAGATGGCCAGGTCCCAAAGGCCTGGCAGGAGCACATCCAAACACCAGGTGGTCTGACTTAGGAGGTGAGCCTACCCTATGCTACATCACAGTCTCAGAAATAAGTTCAAAATGTCCAGTGTTACCCTTGTATGGAACACGCAAAATAAGGACTTTAAAGTGTTTACAAGGCAATTTCCTCTCTAGTGTCCCACTGAAACCATATCCGTAAAGTCTTTCCCCCATTTTACTTAGAGGAATCTGAGATGTGCTGAGGTGAAGTGATGTATCAGAAGCCACACAGTGAGGGTCTTCTGCCTACAGTTCTAGGGGTCTGTCTCCTACTTTACTACATGTCTCCATGCAAAGGTCACAAGAGAATTTAACCTTCTAAGACGTAGGACACAGACAAGGGAATCAAAGTGGTGTGCTTATAAGTGCACAGAAAACTACCCATAAGAATTCTAGGGGCTTCTAGTTTGGAGCGGCTTTGGCCAGGGCTTTGAAATTTTAGCAGCAAAAGAATCTTCCTTATGAAGTTGTACCTTAAAATCAGTAAATAGAAATCTAATTTGGATGTGAGGCTATTGTTCAGAACAGAACCTAATAATTGGATTTTTAACATAAGTATTTAATTATAATGTTTTGAGCAAGCTGGGGCATTGCTGGCTGTCTCTTTAGTAATTGACCAATTTCCATACATTACATGATAAATTAAAATCATCCCTCCATATTTGGGGACATAATAGAGTTTAATTTGCTTGCCTTTCAAAAGTCACTCACACACACGAATTCCAATTATGGCTCATGAATAAAGAAATAACATTGCTTCGTAAAGTTTTTTCTAGTTTACAGCACACTTTCTCATCCATCATAGCAACTAAACTTAAAGCAATGCTGTGTGGTAGGAATTGTTATCCTTAATTTTATGGTCAAGGACCCAAAATATTGGATTGTGAGAAAGACACCCAGATACTTAGGTCAAAACCATAGAAAATCTGCTGACTCTAAGTTGAATGCTTCTCCCACACAATAGCACCATGATGGATGGTGAAGTGAGTGGCCTCCACTAAGTTAGGGTTCATATCTGGAATTACTCAGCCCTCCGGGGAAGTTTATCAGGTATCCATGTGTCTCTGAATTCTTCGGTCAGGTTCCTATAGCATCCTCACTGCGCTCTGCTGTCCTAACCACGGGGACAAGACTAGTCTTCTCAATGCTTGATGGATGATGGGCCAGACATGCAAAAGAAGCAAGTGAGCTGCCACATGCCAGGAGAAATGTGAATGTGGCACTGAAGAGAGAGACTCAGAGACACCTGACAAGGCCTGAAGGGGACCGTCATCTCAGTGTGAAGGGTCCACTGTCTGGCCCCTCTCCTCTAGGGCTCATGAATTCCTCCTGTCAAAGACACAGATCTGACTGGACCCAGGGCACTGACTCACTCTAACAATGCTCACTGAGACATTCACCAAATTAGCTGCCAGATCTACTCATTCACAATGAGGAAACTCACTGTCAAGTGCATAGATGCTCACGTTAGCCTGACCAGCTGTGGACAGGCTGCCTGGAGAGCCAAGTGGCCAGTGGGCTCTTTTGAGGGCCTGACCCTAATTAGAGTTAGGGAATTACCCAGGTGATCTAAATGCTTAGTTATATCAGGCCAGGATAGCATGATGATACCTCCAATTCACCATGGGGCGGACATATCAGGGAGCAGGAGAAGCAGCCAGTGGGAAAGGACATGCCATCCCATGCCATCCCACGCTATCCCACGCTATCCCACGCCATCCCACGCCTGCTGAGTGGGCACCCGCTGCCTCTGTGACTTTCCTCTGGGCACATCGATTCTTCACACACTCCCTTCTGACATTCTGAACTGCATTTCTGAGTGTCAAGTTTGGTTATAGCCGGGACTGATTCTGACCTGTGAGTCATTCTGATTCTCTAAAGAGATTTCACCCAACTCAACACTAAGAGTCTCAATGTTCATCTCTGAGCCGCATTCTCAGAGGGCAGTTTGAGTCCCTTGGGTCCAGGTCCGTGGTAAGAGCATGCTTATCACTGTCACCCACATCAGGGCATTCCGACTCATCATTCTGCTCTTGCAAATGAAAATGTAAAGCTTTTAAAAATTCTTATTGGAAAACCAATATAAACGCCACATAGAAAAAGTAGAAAACACATATACATATACACAAGTGTATATGAAATCTCCTCTAATCTCATTGACTTAGATATAGTCTTGATATTTTGGTGAACATTATGCCAATTCTCTTTCATGCACTATCCTTGATAAAAATATTTTGAGAAGCAAAAGAAACCACACTCAAAAGAATATACACACACACATATACTATATGCTAAGTGGAACAAGCCAGTCAAAGACAAATACCATATGATTTCACTCATATGTGGAATCTAGTGAACAAACTGAACTAATGAGCAAAACAGAGACAGACCCATAGACAGAGAGTGGGGAGGGAGGTGGTGGCGGATGGTGGGCAGTGGGTGGAGGAATGGAGCAAGTAGGAAAAGGACTCATGGACACGGACAACAGTGTGGGAATTGCAGCAGGGGGAGAGGGTATAGGGGGACAAATGGTAATGGGGGGAAATATAATGAAAACTAAATTTGAAAAAAATTTAAACTTTTAAAGAAATTGGACTAGTGGTTTCCCTTAGGAAGGATAGTGGCTGGAAGATGCGTGAGGGGATCCTAGGGTGCTAGTGTTAAATTTTATTCTAAGTAATATATAGTATACTATTGGACACATATTTTTTAATAAGTGGCTTTATTAAAAAATAATAAATGTAATGTTATTTATTACAAAATAACATTTTGGGTGTTGCTTTTTCACATAATATAGAAAAGCCTCTTTGGTTGTTCACAAATACGATTCTAGAACATCATTTAAATGACTGTCGGGCACTTCATTCCATGAGGCACCAAAATTATGTAAGCAGTTCTCAATAGCTGGGTCCTTAGGCTGTTTCCGACTCTCTGCTTTTATAAGTAGTACTGCAATGAAAATCCTTATTTTTATACAAATTAAATTTTAACAACTTTTTACACTTTTAATTAAAATATTTTAATAAACTTTACTTTAGAATAATTTTAGGGTTAGAGAAAAATTGCAAAGACAGTACAGAGTCCCCATATACCCCATGCCCAGTTTTCCTTAATGGTAGCATCTTACGTTACCACGGTATATTTGCCACAACTAAGAACTAAATTTGGCACATTATTATTAACTAAACCCCAAAGTTTATTCAGGTTTTATTAGTTTTTCCACCAATGAACTTTTTCAGTTCTGGGATCTAATCCAACATACCAGCATAGCTGAATTTTTATGCACAACATTTATCACTTCTGCTTATTTCTTGAAGCAGAAGAATAAGCTCCTGGAGGAGCTGGGTCCAAGGGCACACCCATTCTAAAATTCTTTGCTACGTCTCACTGAACTGCCCACCAGAAACACTGGACCAACACCTATTCACCCAGCAATGCATGAGAGCACCCACTGCCAACACCTTCCAACCCTATTATGACGATGTCACACCACAGTCAATTACAGAAAAAAACAGCCGGATTAGGGTCAATCTCTCTGCTGATGTGGCTTAAGTCCAGAAAGTTCTAGCATACGTACAGACTGGTGAGGAGCATGTCCCTCAAGTAATCCTTCCAAGGCTTAACTTGGTAGCTATCTAAGTCTTGACTAGACATCAGAAGTGGTGAGTGCAGCAAGTGCCCCGTGCGTCGCTCTCATGCTACCAAGGAGGCAGCCGTCCTCGGTACATCTCCGAAGGCACCTTAGCTGGGGAAAGGGCCAATGTTCTCTAATACGTCAGCTCTCAAACTTATTTTAACCATGACCCTCACTCAGAAACATATTTGACATCCCTGAAAATTTATATATCACTCTGACTGATGCCTTCTAAAATTTTGCATTCTAGTCTATTTTATTTCAATGTATAAACTTGAAAACACTAAACTCGGCTGTTTATTATGATAGCCACTAGCCGCATGAGGCTCCTGAGAACTTAAACTGTGGCCAGTGTGAATTGAGGTGTGCTGAAAGTGTCAACTCAACACCAGATTTTGAAAACTTAGGACAAAAAAAAAGAAATGTATGATATCTCATTAATAATGTCATGTTACCATATTTGAATATAATAAATTATATAACATGTATTCTTAAAATTAACTTCAACTTTTTTCATGTGGCAAATAGAAATTTTTAATCACGCATGTGACTCATGTTATATTTTTACTGGACAGCAGGGCACTAAACTAATTGCATGATACACTGATGGGCTGAAAACCACAGCCTGAAAACCACTGACCGGGAAACACGCCATCAGCCACACACACATGCCCACGCAGACCACCTCTCTGAGGGCCACCTGCCTAGGGACCTGGCCAGAAGAGTCCCTTGAAAAGTGGCTTTCTGTTTTCCCCCAAGGTCCAGAACAGATGACCTGTGTTAAAAGCTCTGCTCCACAGGTCATGTGTAAAATAGTTTGGAAAACAGTAGACATATCTGAAAAAATGCAGACCTCTCAGTACATCCGGAAGGTTTAAACACCTCCTTCAAAACAGACTGATACCTATGAATGCAAATTCCAGGGACGGGGTTTCCTCAGGCAGCCACTGGTAAGATATTTTGTGGTTATTGCGCACCACTCCGCACCGGTCTGCATTCTGCAGTCTGGAATATCATAACGGAGAGCTGGTAAATAAGAAATAGCCTGCAAACTGGCTGATGGGAAAAGATACGGGATATATCTTTGGGATATATTGGTTTTAAGAGCTAAAACAAATGCTGATTATTGCTGATTTTTAGCTATATACCATTTAGTCTGTAGTAAATTTGTGTACGCTCATCAATTCTATTTTAATAATGCACTACTTAACGATAGTGGTGTATACGGGAAAGTATACCAGAAAATCTACCTTGTTAAGAACACTGTACTGAATGGTGGAAATCTGCTGAGAGAGTAGACGTTAGGTGCTCTCATCAAACACGCAAAAAGTGATAACTGTGTGAGAAGACACATGTATAGCACGTAACTACATGCAGTATGTGTATGTGTGTATGCATGTATAGAGCATTTCACTATATATGTGTAGCAAGCCATCTTGTTGTACCCCTTAAATACATACAATATTTTAAAGAGTTAAAAAATAAAATATACCTTATACAAACACCATTAACATCAGAATATAAAATTATTTTGTCATTTTTATAACCTCTTTTGTAAAATAAAAAGGGGCACACGTGATACAGAGACCTTGGAATGGCTTTTTTTTCTTTTCAGTCATCCCCACCTAAGAGACAGTCACGTTCTTTCTCGTTTAAAATCCATTTCTCTGTCTCTGAAATGAAAAGAAGCTAATGACTCAGCATACGCTTGGATCGAATCATTGGAAGTGGTTAACTTGATGAGCATGAACAAACATTTTAATGTTTGAACTTGCTTATTGACCTTATTAATAAGTTCCCTTACAGACATTTTACATTATCGACTAAAATATTCTCTTTTATTATGTATTATGGCTTTCCTTAATTATGTAAGTAATACAAGCCATACAATATGAAAAATAGATACATTTATTGAGGATGGTACAAGATACAAGAAACATTGTGCACAGGATAATGATGTCTTGGTCCCCTTCAAAGTAGGCACCTTGGGACCTCACACAGTTTTCCCAGCATCATTAGCAACTACAGCAGGATGGTCCTTCTGCTCTGGTAACAGAAGCCATGGAACGAATTTTACCATGACATGTTCCGTGCCAACATCCTGCATCAAAATCTCCGACACAGTAGTTTCTGGCATCCTCAGATCAGCTTCCAGTTCCCGCACTGTCAGTCCCTGGTCTTTGCTGACTGCAGCCTGGACATGTTCAGCATTCTCAGACGTTCCGCTCATTGCAGGCCTTCCAGAATGTGGATCACTTTCAACAGATTTTTGACCATCTTTGAAGCATTTGTGTCATGCTTTTTATTTGTGCTGCACTCACTGCATCATCCCTGAAAGCCTTCAGAATTATCTGAATAGTTTCCATGGAGAAATGTTCAAGCTTAATACAAAACTTGATGCAGATTCAAGTTGCTCTGCTCACTCAGTCGTTTTGAATGCGACGGCCATGTAGTAGTACATGTTCTCACTCGACAGCATCTACCGCCCCCAGTGACTAGAATAGTGAAGTCGTCATTGTTCAGTAACATGCATTCCAGTGCACTCTCCTTGGCTGCCAGGTTACAGCCACACTGTGCAAACGGTTCTCTCTATGTTAACAATGGCTGGACTTTTCCCGGACAGACCTTGAATAAACAGTGCAGAGTTGTAGTGTAACCAGCCATCGGGCATTAGCAATGGAGAGGCATGCTACAACAATACAGGAATGGCAGCTCCTTAGCAGACGCAGTCAGGTCTCTCCTGGGTTGCAAGGTCTTGAGGGGACTGGACACAATTCGTTTTTTAAATACAAATGAAACTAAATTGTTTCCTTATATACATTATGTAACTCTCTCGTAAAACTTTTCCTAAGTTTTATCGTTTCTATCATTCCTACCTGTTATATAGCTTTTCTATAGCCACTGCTAACTCACCAGTATTCAGAAATGGCACTAATTTGTTACATTCCATTATCTTGTACAGATCACGCATGCATACATCCCTCTAGATAGTAAGCTCCAAAGCCCCAAAGGCCCTTGTCTCTCTCCCTCCTCAGCCTGGCACCCAGCCTGGAAGAGGCGTCCAGTCAGGAATGGCGGACTACAGAGACTCTGAATGAAGCCCGATGTTCTGTGCCCCCCTCACTTGCTTTTGCTCCCATTCCAGGTGTTCTCAGAGTCTTTAGGATCATACAGACTCCACTGCAACCCCACATCACGCCATGGAATCATGTCCCAACCACCTCTTTCCACCTTCAGTCAGCAAATGAGACGTTTTCTATGTGCTAGGCACTGCGCTGTGTTGAGGGAGAAAACAGAGATAAATCAGGCATCCACTCTGCCTTTAAGGGACTTGGAGACACTCATTATTAAGAGAATAAAAAAGGTGAGAACTGACAGAGCCAGGAGATAGGGCATTAGGTATGGGAGCACAGGCTGTGCGAATTGGGCCTAGAATGAGTAAAAACAGGCAATGGGGATGGCCACAAACAAAGCCCAAGAATAAGGAGAGAGAGACAGAGATGAGCAGGTTTCAGTAGATGCTAGGTTCTCTGTTCTACTTTTATCTAATCTTAATGTCAAAGCCTATGAGAAGGACAGATAGGCCGCAAATAAGACTAATCCCTCACAGATCCAGGACTAGCCTGGAAGCTGGCTGAAACAAGGGAACCACTTCTCAAAGGCGAAGGTCTGGCTCAGGTTCTGCTGTAGCGTGAGGCCCCGCTGCAGGCCTTCCTGGCCTCTGGGTGTGAGGGAAGGAGGGGGAGGAGCAACCCGAGAAGTTAACAGTGGTGTGGGGGCATAAGGACAGAAGGACAGAGGCCCTCTAGACACAAATCACAACAGAGAGGCTGCCCTGTGTGCTCAGGTTGAGAGCTTATGTTTGTGACATGGTTGTTCCTATAAGCCAGCATTTGTTTTGGATCATCTGACCCAGGCCTTGAGAACCAAAAGTGCTGAGGCGCCTGTATGACGCCCAGTCCTACAGGGGACACCAGCACTGAGAAATAACAGGGTGAAAACAAGGTGACTGTGCTCTTCACTCAGACTTTATTAAGGCAGGTTCATTCAGCTTTTATGAATGCAGGTTTAATCCAACTCTGTACTTACCTAATAACAATGCTAACTACTCAGACACAATCAGTAATAAAGTCACATGAGAGAATTGGGGGATAATGAACCTGGTCCAGAGTCTCTATCTGCGGGTCCAGGAGATAGCACGGTGGGTAACCGAGTCAGTAGCACCTTGCAAGGAAGGATCTCCAGAGCCAGGTGGGCAACAGAGCAGGCGAACTCCTCAGTCCAGCAGGGTAGAGCCTCTGGTGTCCAATGCCAAGGGGGATCAGCATGGTGTGGGGCAACATCTTGGTGTGTGGAGCTCAGCCAGCTCTGGGACCTGCCTCGGTTATACCTTGCAAGTGGTGAACTCCACCCTTCTGGGTCTTTTGATAACTCTCTTGGCATCCTGAATGGCAAGTGGGGATTTCCCCCGGAGCCAGTCTCTGGGTGGCCCCGCTCTACAGACACAGCTGTCCTGATCACGTGTGCAGGTATCTTAGGTGTATCTACTTGCCTAATGTGACTTACATAGTTTCCTTCTTGAACCAAAGTGTCAGAGCTGACTGGTAGCCATGTTGGTTGGCATGAGTGATTCCATTTTCTTTCATGTACTTTATGCTATCTTGACCAAACCAAATCCATTTTATTGGTCCTGCTCCCCATAGCTCAGGAGTGGGAAACAGGAAGAATTATAGAGAAACCCAGAGGTTAAAAGAAGAATGACAAAGTAGGAAAAAATGGAGGTGGAAGTCAGGATTGTGGGGGCAGGGTCTTGCAGCAGAGAGAGGATGCCGGATTGGTGTCACGAGGCTGTGGAAAGTCACCAAGACCCCTGCTCCCTACGCATAGAATCAGACTGTGCTTTCCAGCTCTTGAACGAAAAAGAGCTGTGAGGCCTCACGCCACTGCAGGAAGGGGTGAACCGGGGGCTAGGGACCCGGTCTCTGTTTTCTCCATGATGTCTAAAGTCAGGTGGCCATGGGAGGCGACCATGACCTCAGAATCAGCCGATTCTTTCAGGTCACCACACACTTGTGAACATGCTTTCCTGTCTGTCTGGGCTGTGGTTTGCCTCCAGTTGACAGAAATAAAGAGAAACTGCAGTGGCAAAGGCAGGCTTTTATGCTTCAGAAACTTCTGTGTCATCGACAACAAATAATCGCTCAAATGTAACAAAAAGCAAGTCAATCAGTAAAATGCACAAGCCCTGCAAGAAACGGGGCTGAGGAGATTCCTGGAATTTTGAGTGTCCTGAGCCAAAATACACAGGAAAAGACTATCTGTCCACAGGTAGGAGGGGGGAAAGAAGAAAGAAGGTAAAGTAAAAGCTTATATGCTCTTGGCTTCCGTGTGCTATCATTAATCATTTTCCTGGGAATGGAGGATAGTTTCCTTGCTGTAAGAGGAAAAGAGAAACAGATCCCTTTGACCAATATGCTACCCAGATGTTCGCCAGCCCCCAGTACCTTTCCCCTCCACTGGATTTGGAAAGTGAAAGCTGAGATGACAATTGGGGGAAGTGGTTCCTGAAGACAACGTCACCAATCACTTCTCAGGTGTGGCAACCGTCTACCCTCCGCTTGGGGGGGAGGGCATTACATGACGTCCTGAGAAGCTTTCAAGAGAAGCATCCAGCCGTCTTCTGACAGAAGCCATGGAAGCATTTGGAGGACTAATTTTTTCCTGGATCAGCCAGGAGTTAAGTCATCCTACAAGATGGAGAGAGGCGTGTGTGAGGCCTCTTGCCCGCAGCAGTGGCCTCAGTCTGAACTGCCTCGACACACCTCAGCCTCACCTGGCTTCTCACTGTGCCATGTACGCCTGAGGAGGTCACTGCCACGAGGAAGGGTTATCAGAAATGACTTTCAGGAGCTTCGAATGAGAGGGACAAAGGTGAGAAATGAAAACAGTGAGGTTCAACAAATTGATGGGATTTTTTTAAATGGGGACTGTTTCCTCATTTTTTCACCCTTGATTTGCCAGCACCTGAGACTCTGCAGGTCTCAGTAAGTGCTATTTTCCTTTAATTAACATATATTTTTACTTCTATCGGTGTTTACTTATATCACCACCTTCAATAGGAAGTGAAAATCCCTCACCACTCGTGGATGCGGCCCCCGAAAAGTAAACAGTGACAACGGAGGCATCATGGAATTCATGTCAGAGAGGGGGTTGCCCAAGGAGGGGTTTGAGCCGGGGGTTTTCCTTTTCCTTATTTAGAAGGAGGTGAATAAATAAAGATGATTAGTAAGCAATGGAGAGGTGATAAGGACATCCTGGCTCCAGACCGCAGTGCATCAGAAGGCTGGAGAATTAAAAAAGAGAATGCTTCTCATGACATGAGTTAATAGTTCTTAGCATTGTAGACAAATACCTCCTCACCAGAATGATCCCAGATGCCATCAGGGGTACAATCTCCCACTTTGGAAAATACCAGACTGGATGGAACCTAAGGGCCCTGGAACTCTGACATTCAGTAATCTATTGTTACAATGGTGTCTTTTCAATTGTGTGATCAATAAAATTATCAATGTGACACAGCTGTGACTATATAGAACAGATTTGGGGAGCGATTTACCTCATTTTCCTGCTTGACTTTGAAAACACTCTTTTGTATCTTCACAGCTATGCTTCTTCTTAGTTGTGCCATCATACAGTGGGCCCCACATGGATCTGGGGCTCCCCAAACTGCAGCTGTCCAGGAAACGAGCCTGTGGAGCACAGGGAGCTTTTCTATACTCTAAAGCCAGGTTCCCACAGAACCTGATGAGATGTGCGGAGCTGCCACACATCTTTCTCTAAATATTTGTCTCTCTAGAGAGAATATAATATCTCCGGAGTTCAGCTTCCCCTGAGTTACTATTAAAAAGGTGGAAAATGCCCCATTAATAAAGACAAGCGAGACCCAATACAAGAATATAGGAAGGGAAATGCAGAGAATGGGCTGAGCTCAGAAGAGTGTTATCCAAGGTAACCCAAGAGTCTATTTCCATGGCACAAAAGCCATGGTTAGGAGAATGCAGGGTCAAGAGACAAGCAGAACCATCATCCGGGGAAGCCAGTTATAAGATTGGGGGAAGTATTAGTGGGAGACAGCAGCAAGAGAATTCAAGGGAGAATGGAGAAGTAAGGAAAAAGGAGACAAACTGGTGGTTCAAGAACTAAGTTGAAGAACATGCCCCATGTTCCAGAATGTTCCATCTATGCAGCACCTGCTGCATACAGCCAAAGGCAAGCATATGGGGAAAGAAAGAGCCGCTTTGAAATTCAGTGGTGGCTTGTGTGGTCAGCAAGACCGCGGGCCTGCAAGCATGCATTCACCTACCCATCACATGGACCACTGGCAGTCTTCATTGTCTGAGGCTACACTGAGGCAGGTACAGAGGTGAGCAGAGTATAAAATCAGATGCTGAGAAAGAAAGAAACAAGACAAAGGAAACTAGAGCACTCAAGGTTCGGAGTGTCCAGCCAGCTGAGAGTAGTAAGGAAATCGCTGTGGGAACAAGATCAGAGGGGGGTGGGGTCAGAGCTGGCTGGAGTGGGGTAGGGGTGGAGAATGCCTGGAGTTCTCCAAACACCTCCACCTCCTCATGAATGAAAGTGGAATTTGCCTGGAAGTGGGGCTGTTGTGCAGTGTTCTCCAAAAGGGGGATAAGAGTTGGCCAGGATGGAGGTAACAATGGGGTGGGGAGAGCTCAGGCAGAGAAATCAGTATGTGCAAAGGCAGGAAGGAGATTATTTACAGCTTCCTAGATGTTTTCTAACCACAGAAACCAAAACCTAAAGAACCTGTCAGCACATTCAGTGACTGCTGACTGAATCTTGAAAATTTATAGGCAACTGACACGGGAAGGTTGAACAATTCCTTTGATTTTGTCACGGCAGCTGTGATCTTACATGGAGAGAGCAAGAGGCAAATGCCTTAATGATCTGAAAAGAGTTTCTTAGATTCTGCAATTTGAAAATTCTTTTGCAACATACTTTGACATGCTTATAAATAACACGTTAGAGTAAAGTAGTCCCTCCTAGACTAGGCGTTGGGGGTTAGGAGTGGGAGTAATTTCTGGAATGGAAAATTGGAAAATTCTTGGGGAAAAAATTGAAATGACATTTGAGGCGCTTGGTGTCTGGTCACATGTTCAAACCGCAGCTAGCTTTCAGGCCCCAAATATTGCAAAGTAACAGAGCTTACTTCTACAGCTAAAGAATCATGCCCTTGAACCACACTAGTACATTGCAACTAACTCTTGATACTTAGAGTTGGAGTAAAAGGAAGGAAATGTTAATCTTGAGAGAAACATCTTAAGAAAATGATAAAATAAAGCCTATCTTCTTGACTCTGAAATAAAAGTGTCACATTTTTTAAAGCTCTAGTTTTAAATGAAGCAAATGAGATTGAAAGAATTTGAGTAAAAGGTTCAAGTTCATGCACCAAGTAAGGGCAAGGAGATTAAGGGGAGGCACCTCTAGTTCCCCTGCTGAGTCTTTTACTTGAGCAGTGGTCATGGCCTGCCCTCCCTGTGATTTTACCCCTAGACCTGGGGCCACACCTGCCAGCCCCTCTCCCCTTCCTGGGTCCACAAGCTGAACCTGAATTCTACTTCATGTTAAATTCCTTCCACCTTGCCACCTCCAGGAGACAGGACCAACTGTAGAAAATCTTGCTCTTCTCTTGGTCCTCCCCAATCTCAGTAAATGGTATCGTCACCCACTAGGCACCTAAGACTAAAAAAAATTAGGAAGGATTCTTGACTTCCCTCTTCCCCTCTGGAATTACTTTCCCGGGGTTGCCATAACAAATTTACCACAAACTTGGTGGCTTAAAACAACAGAGGTCTATTCTTAGCGTTCTAGAGGCCAGAAGTCCAAAACTGGGTATCAGAAGGATTGATTCCTTCAGACGGCTCTGGAGGAGATTGGAGTACTGCATCTGTAAGGCAAGAAAGGCCTGTCTCTGCCTTGGTCTTCACATGACCTTTCTTTCTGGGTCTCCCTGTCTTTTTCCTTTTGGTCTCTTATAAGAGCATTCATCTTTGAATTCAGGACCTACTCTAATCCAGAATGATCACATCTCAAGATCTTTATCTTAATTGCATAAGCCAGAAAAGGTCTCATTCTGAGGTTCCCAAAGGGACATCTTTTAGAAGTCATAATTCAAACCACTACACCATCCTTCCCACATCGAAGAAGTGCCAAGTCCCATAAAATTTACTTCCACCATACATTCTGTTATCTTTTCATTCTTTCCATCTTCATTACCACCACTCAGACCAATACCACCGTCATCATTTCCTGGACCACTCCTGTAGTAGCCTAATAAGACTCCACACCCAGATCTTTCCATCCATTCTCCCTGCCACAGCTTGAATGATTTCTGAAAATTCATGTCTTATCACTCCCCTTTTCAACCGTTTTCTGTCACCCCTGAAAGAGGCAATGGGAGAGAAGCACAAAGATCACAAAGCAAAAAGAACACAAGCTTTAGAATTAGACAGAACAGGACAGGGCTCCAAATAAGACTCCTCTACCTCCCACCCGTGTGACCTTGGACAAGCTTCTTTATGGTCTGAGGCTCAAAATGCAACTGGCCTCTGTGTTCTCCATTATAGACGACCAGACAGTGATGGCTCTAGTGGTCACCCAAAGCTGCCTTCAGAGTGGATGTTGGCTTCACCTATTACGTGTTCATTGTAACAGCATACTTGTTACCAGTTGCAGTAAGAACAGACCAAACACTCAACTCAGGGAAAACAGTGAATGAGCAGCTATCAGCTGATTCCAGGCAGTGAGAGAAGCCAGGGCAGACAGATCAGGCCAACCAAACAGGAGGAATAAGATGCTCCCTAACCAACCACACAACACTGGCTTTGTATGTGCACCTGGAGAGCATCACACTACCAACAGGTCATTGTTATCATCATAATTAATATCTTATATCTGTATAGTGTTTTACAGTTTTAAAAGCAACTTTCTGTGTTCATTACTTGGTCCTCATAGACACAATCAGAGCTACAGACTTTCATCCCCATTTTACAGCCATTACTAATAATTACAATTATGCATGAGTAATATAAAATGTTAATTACATTACATTATTAATTAGTTACTGTGTTCCACACATTGTACTAAAAGGTAACTTGCAGAGCCCTGGCTGGTATAGCTCAGTAGATTGAGTGTGGGCCTGTGAACCAAAGGATCGTGGTTCAATTCCCAGTGAGGGTACACGTCTGGGTTGCAGCCCAGGTCCCAGCAGGGGGTGCACAAGAGGCAACCATACATTGATATTCTCTCCCTCTCTCCTTCCCTTCCCCTCTAAAGATAAATAAATAAAACCTTTAAAAAAAAGGTAGCTTGCACTACCTCATTTAATTCTCACAAGTGCAAGTGGGAGGCAATGCCAGCATCCCTGCTTCATCAAAGATGAAACCGAGACACTGAGAAGTTAAGTGCACCAGGCCCTACACAAGGTCGCACCAACTCCACAGCTCTCCCTGTTAACTTCTGACCATGCTGCTTTTCTACAAGTAGCAGAAGGAGGCACAGTGTGGGTAAGAGTTGCTTCAGAGATTTCAGGTTGAGTAAGTGCAGAGCTGCGACTCAGTCTATGATCCCTTACTCTAGACCTTATGTTGTCCGTACTACCTTCTGCCTCCATGTGTGCTTGGAAGAACAAAATCCCCCTTACTGGTACAGGAAATTTCATATAAGTGACCACTGGGCACCCGTGAAATCCTTGTGGCTTCACCAATACTATAGCTGAGCACTTCCTGCATTCAGATAGCCACTGCCCCGTGTGACCCTCTAGCTAACCCCCTTCCTTATTTTACTGGGCTTCATGGTCAGAGATTTTAGCTGAACTCTCACAAGCACCTCAATTCTTTGACTCTCTACCACCCACTCCATGAGCTTTACCAAGTTCAAACCCAGCTATTGGTCAGTCTTCCTCATCTTCTTAAGCTCTGTAAATATTCCTAAGGTGATGTGAGGTGAATCAGTTTCTGTTCTGTCTTAATTGCCTGAAGGAGGCCATGGCCTCTGAGGGGGTATCTGAGGGTGGTAGAACTGACGACTGGGACAGCCTCCTAACGGACCTCTTTCTTTCCTTCTCCTTGCCCACTTCCTCTGCCTCCACAACGCAGGACAATCTTTCTACAACACAGATCTGATTTTGCCATATCCCTCCTCAAAAACCTTCACTGCTGCCTAGTTGCATAAGAATAGATTCTAAACTCCTTCACCCTTATTGATTCAGAACTTGACCTCTGCCTTCTTCCCATCTATTCCTATCCATGACCATCATTTCAGTTACTGCCCATAGGCCCTGCACGTTCTCACCCTGTGACTTTACTCAGATTCAAGTCTGACCATCACTTTTCAGGGCTTAGTTCAAAATATCACCCCTCCATCAATTCTTTCCAAAACACTATTCTTAGAATACTTTCTACTTCATGGTATTCCCAAATTGTTATTTGCACTTATTATATAGTACATACCATGAACTGAGCTACTTAAAATTAAGTTTATGATGAAGGTCATGCATGTATCCATAGTCTCCACTTGATTAAAAGAAGAAAATAGATATTATTTACTTTGTCACTCTTTTGTACATAAAATAATGCTTCAGGTGATATAAGCCTGATAAGGTAGAAAGTACTGGAGTTGGGAGTAAGAAGATGGTAAACAAAATGTTAGCTGATGCTTGATAACCATGAACTAACAGGTCCAAGCAGAAAAGGAGTTCATCCTCTTTGGGTTTATTTCCATCCCTATACTAAGCCCATAGTCCTGGTCCCAGGGTATCTTCAGAGCTGACAGGGGATGAACACTGATTTAAGATCCCAGAACCTCTCTCTTCACTGCCATGCCAGCTCCTGCTGCTTCTCATGGACCTCTGGCCACAGTATAATCAGTGCTGGTGCCTTTGACATTGGCACATCATAGATAATATTCAACCATCAAGCCAGGCCAAACTCCAGGTGGACTGGCTTCTCTCCCCTGTTGATAAACCCTGGATGAACAAACAGATATTGGTTTAGGAAGAACAAAAGGTACTAAGTGGAAGTGTTAGGAGTTCCTGTTCTTTCTCCCTCTCTCGCTCCCTCTCTCTCTCTTCGAAATTTAATAATGGACCAGTGCTGATGGCATGCTAAAGAATATCTTCCCTTTCATCTGAATTTTACCAGAAAACTGATTATCTCAATCAACCTCATTTTTAAAATGCAAAAAAATATAAAGTAAGGGACTATATCGGTCAGGAAAAGAGAGCTGAAGCTAGCTGTAAAATTAATTACATTAATTAGTTACAAAGGCTTCAGAAGAGCCTAAAAGTCAAGTACAGAATAGAAATTCAAAGCAGAGATTAGTAACAGTTGCAAGCCAGCGCCATGCCAAGAGCTGGAGGAATACAGGGAGGGTGGTATCACTAGAACCTAGGAGCTGGAGTCACCAAGAGCCCAATGGAACCATAGCAGAACCACCTGACCAAAGTAGGGACCACAGATGGAGAAGTCATCTGATGGCAGCTAGAATGTGCAGGACACTCAGCTACTGTTGGGCACACTTTCCTAAGTAGAGAAAGGACGAGAAACCCTCTGAGTTCAAAATGGCAAACACGTAGTGCAGGGACTTTCCGATATCGGTTAAGTTCTATTTCATCTACCCAACATCTCTGGTGCTTACTGCCTGTGCCAATATTTCTTGAGTTTGCTCTCTGTACCAAGTTTCATGCAAGGCCCTGAGCATCAAAGACTTACGTGACACATTGGCTCTGCCCTTTCTAGAGGGCCTCTAAGTCCTGAGAGGGAGACAGAAGAAAAACTTAATGTGGTCAATGCTGCAATAAGAATTAGCAATAAGGGACAGATGCTCTGGACCTATATGGATAGGTAAAGATTTTACCAGGATAAAGATCTCCCAAGCACAGGGAGTGGCATAAAGCAAAGGGACAGAAGCCTAAAAGTGCACGGAGAAAGCTAGGAGGCAGAAGTCATTTGAATGAGCTAGTGAGATTTGTCAGGGAGTGGCAAGAGATGAACTGTAACATCAATAAAAGGCTTGAATGGGACACAGTTCTGATTCCAATATGTGGGCAACAGAGAGTCCTCTGAGCTTTGTTGAGTGAAAGAGCGTATTTTATATCAGCAAAAGGACAAACCAGGCACTTTACTCTAGTCTTTTCTAGTTTATCCTAGTTACACTCCCTCTTTGGGTGTCTATTACTTCAATTTCCAACATTTTTATGAAATTTATCAAACATACATAAAAGTTGAAAGAAATTCATTGTGAATACTTGTGACATCCACCACTTAGGTTCTGCTGAAACACTTACTATACTTTCTTTATCACATATCTAGCCACCTCTCTCCCTCTCCATCAAGCCATTTTATTTCTAATGCATTTCAAGAAATGTTGTAGACATCAGTGCATCTCACTTTAAAAAACCTCAATAGGCATACGATTGGAGCTCAATATGTGTTCTCAATTTTTTAGGTAAAATTTACATACAGTGAAATGCATTGTACCTTTTGATGACTTTTGACAAATGCATGCCCTTATGTAATGGAAACCCCTATGGAAACACAGAACATTTCCATCTGCCCAAAAGATTCCCTATTCCTTTTCCAATCATACCACCCAAAGGCAACCACGGGCCCGAGGTTTCCCCAGTAAAACAACTGGAATGGAATGACATGGCATTTATCCTCGTGAAAGCACGCGCTCTTCACTTGGCATGGTGATGTTGACACTCATCTGTGGTGTTGCGTGGGTCAGTGGCACTTTCGTGTCACTGCTGAGTGACAGTCCAGCACCCAGTGTGTTCGTCTAGTCTCCCATTAATGGACATCTGGGCTGTTTCCAGTTTTTGCCATTATACATGAATTTACTATTAGTATTCTTATGCAAGCATGTTTGTGGACTTTTATTTTCATTTCTTTCATGTAAGCACCTGCCTAAGAGCAAGAGTGGGCACTCACAAGACATCTATGAGAATCCCGTTCACCCCATGGGTGGTTGTGGGGATTAGATGGGGCGATGCACAGAAAGCACTTGGCGTAGCTCCTGGCACAGAGCAGCCACCGTGACGATATGCTGTCAAGTGCTTTTTCTGGTGTTAATATAAATATATAACACTAATGTAGGGGTGTTTTATTATTTATTCATGTTTCAAAGTCGTTTAAGATTACCCTTTTCCACAATCACTCACACACTCTCTCACTCTGTTTCACAGTTGGAAGAAATTACACTCCGGCACTCAGGCACAGTGATATGCCCACTTCTAGATGGAATGTCAGCTTCAAAGTAGCCGTGCTTCTTGTTTTAACAGATAAAATTATATGTCCTTTCTTTGGAAAAATAGCAGAATTGCTCCCCAAAAAGTCTTCCACCTTTCACAGGCCTCTGAGCCCAAAAGGCAGCAGAACACTGCATTCAGCAGAAGAGACTCGTAGGAAGATGGGGAGCTCTGGAATCAGGCTGCTCTGGTCCAAAGCCTGATCTGTCACTTGAAAGTGTATCACCCCAGACAATGTAGTCTATCCTTTCTGAGTCTCAGTTGCTCCACCAATAAAATGGGTGCACTGGTACCTACCTCGTAGGATTATTCTGAGAATTAGTTACTGCAGAGCCTGGCAGATGATAAGACCTCAATCGATGGCTGCTGCCGCCCACAGGCATAAGGGACAGGTGGGAGTAAAGGGAAGTCTTTACATTCACAACAAATGACCCATCACACAAATAAACTCACGAGTGACATCAACTCCGCAGTGGAAAGGGGGGTAACAACCCAACACCGTATTGGAAAGGGATGCAGCACTTTGTTATTACTCTTTTGCTGACTGTCTCACAAAGAACACAGGCCTGCACGAACACCTTCGAGAGTACAATGCTAACTACCCTACAGTCAACGGTGGAGTGCCCGTGTGATAGCAACACAAGTAAACCCACAGCCTCCAGCTTTTCAGGTGAGACAGGCTTGAGCAGAAAATGGGCCCCCAAAAGAAAAAAGGAAATATCAGAGAGAATGGGGGAAGAGGTGAACAGGAACAAAGAAGAGGAGCAAAAGTAAGGAGAAGAGAGAGGAAAAGGAAAAATAATATGAGTAGAGAAAGGAGAGGGAAGGGGAAGTGGGACGTGAGAACCCACAGAAAGAAAAACTCTACCTACAGACACCATAGACAAAGGGGTATTGGAGCTCAGCTTTCAAGGCTGAGTAAGAGTTTGAAAGAGTAAAGATATTCAGAGTAAACAGAGCATATAAAGGTGTATGTTCAGCATATAAAAATGTTGGGTGTAGCTAAATATGATGTGTTTAATCAGGTCATGGACAAGGGTGGGGAATATCACCAGAAAGAATGAAAATTGTGATCGGATTGTAAAAAGCCCTGCATGCCAAGCTAAAGGTTTGGTCCTTCTTTTATGGGCAATGGTGAGCCACGGAAGGATTTCCAGAAGCAGGTGACATTATCAATTCATGGTTTAATAAAAAGAATCTTATTACAGAATGGAGGTATGATGGATGGCATCATGTGCTACCCAGATCCCACTTCAAGAACAAAGGACTTGGGATGAAGTTCTAGAACACTGTCAGCCCCCTTTGGAGACTGTCTCAGCTGAAGAGATGGCCCCTCACCCAAGGTCATGCCCCTTTCCTGAGGTGCCCAGGTTCAGTGTCTAACTGACATGGGTATAAAGGCCTAACTTGGAACAGCTCTGGAAGGTTAGTACCACATCTTCACAACTCCCTGCAGGGCTTGCTTAGGTGGGGCTTCCACTGAGACTGCATCCTAACCTGAGTTCTCCCTCCACCCAACCCTCCTTCCTTCCCTCTCCTCCCCCTCTCCTTCACCATTATTTTATTTTATTTTATTTTCACCCAAGGACATGCTTATTGATTTTAGAGAGAGGGAAAGGAAGGGAGGGAGAGAGGGAAATAGGGATGCGAGAAAGAAACTGATCAGTTGCCTCCTGTATGTGCCCCGACTAGGAACCAAACCCAGCAATGCTGGGTATATGCTCTGACTGGGAATTGAATTCAAACCCATGACCTTTCAGTTTATAGAATGATGCTCTAATGAACCAAGCCACAGTGGCCAGGGATAACCCTCCTTTCTTAATTCCTGGGCTAGCCTCCTAGCCCCTGGATTCACCAACATGCTCCAGTGACCTGGAGCCGAAAGGAGAGTCTTCCTAGATGAGGAAAACGCCAGGAGAAGAAGGTGGTGCTCTCACAGGGCGACGGAGAATAGAGAGGATGGACCAACCATCCGCCTGAGAAATGGGGAGGAATGAAATAAACCAACAGGAAAGCTGCTTGTATAGTCTATCCTCTTTCCTAAAAACACGTTATTAAAGAAATAACTCCTTTTAAATAAATAGACACAATCCAAGCCTTTTTAACCCATGCACATAAACAAAAGTTTTAGCAATATAAAAATGAAATTATGTGTGTAGTTTTGTATCTTGGGTGTTTTTCCAACTTTAATCATTTCATCCTGATCTCCCATGTGAAGAAGAGAAATTAGCTTCTGATTCAACAGGGGCACCTGGGGTGACTTTACACAGTTGGGTTTTTCTTCGAAATATAAACCCATTGCCGATATAAGGTTCTTCCTGACTCACAGTAAGCTGCCAACCAGTCAAATGTCCTTCCTTCAAACATATGGGCATCAGACACACGCTTACCTCTGTTTCCACACACATCCTGCCCCTTATAGAAAAATTCACTTTAATTACTAAATATGGTAGATATAAGTAATATTCATAAGACATGTAACATATAAAGAGATGCCATATGACGAGCAACTTTGTTCTCACTGCTCATTTTTTTAAAGAGAACATTATTGTTACCTTGAAATTCCCAAATATTCTGAACATTCCCTCTCTCTCACAATTAGTAGTCACCTTTTCAAACTTTATACTTATCATTTCCTTGCTTATTTTAGAGTTGTACACATGTTTACATCTTTATACTACATACATGTACACACACATTTTGTTGTATTTTTTTTAGCATTATACAAATGAAATCATGCTATTTGCATTCTTTCATGGCCTTTTTTCCCCACTCAACATTATAACCCTGAGATTAACCCACATGCATGCTAACTGAAAATAGATTTATTTCATCAATTCTAAGCACAAAGGCCATGTCAATAAAAGTCCCAGGTAGTCAGAGAAAACAAGCATTTGCAAATCAGTGTCAGGGTTTCCATTGAGTCATGGTCCTGCTGGAAAACATTGTTCTTTTCCATTCCTCTCACCACTCCATTTCCTGCAGGGACACTCACTGGGCATGGCTGCCGATGTCACGGTGGAAAAATGTATCCTGTGAAATACCCGTCTCAGTGAGCCAGGCATTCAATACCCTCTGCACGGGGCGGGGGGAGGCAGGGGATAGTCAGCATATAGTCCTGATCCTCTCCTCTCTGCTCGTCCCCTGCCAAATGCACCTGTTTCTTCTCTACAACCAAATAATAGGTACCAAGAAGTCCCTACCACCTCACGCCCAAACCATCCTGCACATCACTGCCTTGGGCTGGGTAGCTAACTACACCTTTCTCAGAAAACACACATGAAAGAGAATGGCCTTTGGGAAACTATTATCTGCTGGTGTTCTGGATTTATCATTTCACTTAGCATGTTGTTTCTGAGACAGTTTTTCCAAGTGTAAAAGGCAACTTCACATGCAAGAAAGGTCATATCAAGAGCCATTCCCCTCTCACTGCATCACTGCAGCCAGATACAACAAGTGTCTGTTCTGCTGGCCTTCCACAGTTCGCATTTCACTTGCAGCCACCCCTGGGAATTCCCCCTCACTGAAGAGGGCCGAATTAGACCCTGAGCCAGCTGGCTGGCCATGGGGCACTCTGGGTCCCAAATGTCAAAGGTTTCCATCTAAGAGTCTCCAATCTTTTTCTCAGATCACTCTGTCTGCTAAAGCGTAATGAACAAATATTGACTTCTTTCCAGAGAATCTATTCCCTGGCCTCAGGAAGGAAATTTGGTTCTGTCTGAAGCATTCTTTCTCTACATGGGACGTCCCCGAGGACTCGACACCTTATCCCTGAAGCCTTCCCCAACCATCCCCACAGCCTGGCATGATCATCTAATCTCTTCTCTGTGCTCTCACTCACTCCACGTGGATCTCTCTCATAGCACCCTCAACCTATCACCACCTTCATTTATGTAGACTTCCTTACTACACTGTAGTTTCTAATTTATCTCTATCTCCCCCGCTACCAGTCTGCAAGTCTACCAGTTGACGGTTTTGTAAGGGTTTTGTGATACAGTCAGAGCATCTGTATTCCCAGCTTGTCAAAACATGACCCTGAACAGTGCAGGAGCCCACAGCACCTGCAGGGACCAGGAGCTGGGAGTGCTTTGCCTGGACAGCTTCTGAGAAGCCCGGACACCACATAGAGATTCTCCTAGACAGAGACCATCCTGGCCAGACCTGCCTAGCTTCCATAGCCTTCAATCTAAAACAAGACTATCAAATACTGCTGAAACTTCCTTGATCCAAAGGCTGGGTTATTCTCTTGAGTTTAGAAAAGTCAATGTTAATAAAAACAGAAAGAAAACTGCAAATGAGAAAAGAGTATTGCAGACCAGCAAGAACCCTTAATGTCATCTAGTCCCACATTCTAATAGTACAGGTAAAGAAATTAAAGCCCAAAGTGGGGACAACACTTAGCCAATGTCACAAATCTGGAGAGAGGGAAAAAGGAGACAAAATCACGCCTTCCAACCTCAGATGTCTTGTTTTGAAAACTGATTCAAACATGATTTCAATTTTCAAATAGGGGAAAAGGGAATGGACTCACATGAACAAGTATAAAAGACACATGGACAATAACTAAGGGTGGGGGGTGGAAAGGGGAGGGAGGCGGGGAGCATGGGGTGGGGGGCGGGCAGGGTTGGGATTATAAGACAGAAACCTGTACTTGAACAAGAATTAAATAAAAATTATATTAAAAAAAAAGAATAATAAAAGTATGATAAAATGGGAAAAATTCTATTCAAATGCTAAGGGCAAAAGTACAAAATAACCAAGAAAAAATAAACTCTTTAAATAGCTGATACAAACCCCCAAATGCCAAGGCCCCATTTAATTTCATACATGTTATGACAACATGAAATGAGGTGATTAAGCCTGGTGATCAACCACCCTCTGGGCTCATCTGGACAACTGATGTTGAGCACAATGAAGGTGAAATGATTAGTTGATGAGGAAGGTCTGTCTGGTCATGATTTTGGATGGGCCCAAAATGGGGGCTTCAAATGGGAACCTAGTAGGTGGGACTAAGCAGAGTACCCTGGTCCTATCGTTGCCCCTCTAACCCTCCACTTACAGAGAATCTGCACAAATGCTCAGACCACATGAATGCCCTTCCTAAGCCCCGGTTTCTGCAGCCCTGAAATGGAGATTGTCAGACCAATTTCCTAGAGCATAAAAGGAGCAGCAACAAAGCCCCTAGTAAACCATGGCTTATGGAAACGATGAGACCAGGGAGATCTGCTGCCATTTGAAGATTTTACTTACCTGTTTTTTGCAGCAAATCACAAAAACATTCCACAGAGCAACAGTAGAAAATTCTCTTCAAGAGGGAGTAGAGAAAGATGTATTCAACAATCCGGCAAAACAACCATACATATTGATGCCTGCCAGACCAATAACCAAACCATAAATTTAAATGGCAAAACCAGAAAGATAAATGTGCAGTTTTGTAGGGAAAAAAATGGAATTTCAATGTGCCATGCATCTTCTGTGTAATTATCCAAGCAGCTTCTTGTTTAGTATGACGTTGGGAGGATACCAGTAACAAACTGCAGCTACTAACCTGAACTACTTCCTGAAGATCTTACCTTGGGGAGGACATTGGCCTGAAAAGCAGGAGACCTGAGTTCTGCTCTCAGTTCTGCTCTAACTTTACTGTGCAGGCTCAGGCACAGCCCATGCCCTCCCTGGGTTTCAGGTTATCATCTATAAAAGGAAGGTTCGATCCAGCAATATCTCCAGACCCTGCCATTCTCACTATTGAGTTTGGCTCGTTGGCTTCCTAACACACCTGCATGTGAAACCCTCTTGTAATGGGGGAGGCTGGGCTGCCCAGGTAAGATACCAAATGGCAGAGGCCTTGACTTCCTCTTCTCCTTTGGACCATTCCAGGAGAAATGAAATGAAAAGACAACTGAGCGCCCAG
The DNA here is from genome assembly GCF_014824575.4 of Sturnira hondurensis. Taxonomy (NCBI): domain Eukaryota; kingdom Metazoa; phylum Chordata; class Mammalia; order Chiroptera; family Phyllostomidae; genus Sturnira; species Sturnira hondurensis. The sequence continues at coordinate 17,410,279 of NW_028095197.1, forward strand.
TCCAGGACATTTCCTTTTTGTCATTTGCCTTCCTTCTTTATTTCCCTTTCTGCACCACCTCCCACCCCCACACTAACCACTTCACAATGCCAGTGCCCTCTACACTAATCAGCTACTGGCCCTTTCAAAACCAAGATGTAGAGAACTAGACGTGTATATAAGACACCTGAAATACAATACCAACTGAAACTAAAAGGCAGCTATTACTGTGGTTCAAGAGAAAACCCAGGAACCATTTCTAATCTCTGACAATCAATCACAGAGACATACTCTCAGTAGTGCCAAGAAGAGGGAAATAGGACCAACTAGTTGTGGAGAGATGGTTTTAACATAATACACACAGTCCCTTTTATTCGATTCCCAAATAGAACAATTTAGTAAAAAACTGTGTCTCTGAAATAGCTTCTAAAAATAAATTAAATATGCATGCCAAACTCCAACAGTACCCTGTGTGTGTATTTTTCACATGTGCTATGTGCCGTTTTTCCTGTCAGCCAACAAGAGCTATCAAGCAGGCTTATCAAAGGGAACTCTACCCACAGCCTTAAAGTGGGTGAGATCTGCAGTGTGCATGGTTGGTTTACCTACCATGGCCTCTTTTTATGGTTTATGTAGGCCTGTGTGTGTGCATGTGTCTACGTACATGCTCTGACAACAGTTTCACCCACAATGGAATGCAAAAGTATCTAAAAATAGGTCTAAACTTTCCAGATGTATTTTTATGTGTTGGTTATTAAATTATAAATGTTGTCACATCTTAAGACTCCTTAAGAAAATGGACGAGGAAACCCAAGGTGAAGATCAGCAGATAATCAGGAGGGCTTTAGCTGGATTGTCCCTATACTTGGCTTGCCTAGACTAAATGCTGATGAATGAAGTTCCTGCTCTCCTCTCAATGCCTCACCACCTGGATCAGCTAAGGTCACTCATTCTGCCCCAGAGAAGCGATCCGCTTCAACCTACTCCTACATGCTGCTAGTTGGCCAAGGTGAGCTGAGGTGCAGAAAATACAGAGCAGTCCTACAGAGCAGTCCGCTGTCCCAACAGATGTCCAGAATCTTACCTATACTACCAGGTAGCCCAGCTGCAGACTCTTATGTTTCCTAGCAGTCACTTGAGACCTTGTCCCCTGATTTACCAGGCACAGAATGTCTCAGAGAAGCATTCAGAGGCTCTGTTCAGCCTGCCACCTCCTGGGAGCCTTTACCAATCCGTGGCTTAGTGCCCTTTCTTACAGTTAAGTTTGTACTTATACCTGGTTTTTTTCCATGTTTTTCATTTGGACTTACATGAGCATAATCACTGATAAAGCAATAAAGTATTTGGTTGGGAACAAGATGATAAGCTGTCAATCAGAGACTGGTGGAAGACCTTTGTCACTGTCTGACATTGTTGACATGAGAAATGATCCTCAAGGAGGATTAAGCAACCATTTTCAAATGAAGGAAGTCATAGCTGGAAATATGTAGTTGGTGACTTTAGACAATACTAAGAGGACAGAAGAGCCATGGGAACACATGGTCACAGAGACCCTACTACAGAGAGTCTGTATTAAGCAGATTCAGTTAAAGGGTCCATGTCCAGCACCGATACCCCAGGGACAGCTGCTGTGGGTTGGTCCTTGGCAATGAGCTGCTTCCCAGTGTTGGAGGTTTTCAGAGATCAGTTGGGTGTGAAAGCATGTGTGTGACAAAATGTTCAATAGCAAAGAAAAAACACAGAAATTACCTAAGATCCAACAATAGGGGATTAATTACAGAGAGTATGGTAAACCCACACAACAGAACACTACAAAAATCATATGTAGTTACATGTTTATATGGAAAAATGTTCACAATATATTGCTAAGTAAAAAATCAGGTATAGTATAATCTCTTTCATAGAAAAGACTCTGGGCGGTTATTTATCTGAATTCTAACTACACTTTCTGAGAGTGGTGAAATTGTGGTTGTTATTCCTGCTTCCACTCTGTTTGTATGTGTTTACTAATTTTATTTTTTATGTTTATTATCATTTAATTATTGTGTTATTTTTATATAATTTTTATTGTTATTCAAGTTCAGTTGTCTCCCTTGCCCCCCCTCTATGCCCCCTACCCCACCCATCCACATCTCCCCTCCTCAAACTTACCCCCTTCAGCTTTGTCCATGTGTCCTTCATACATGTTCCTTGATGGCATGTTCCTTCCCCTCTGGTTACTGTCAGTTTATTCTTTATTTCAATATCTCTGGTTATATTTTGTTTGCTTATATGCTGACTGGTCTTGGTGGCACTTAAATATTCCTCCTACATTAAGACCATGAAACTAATTTCAGACTGAAACCATAAATAACTAATGTAATGGGCCATCCTCCTCTCTAACCAACCACACACACACTTGCACACGCATGCACGCATAGATGCACACACACACAGTTAATTAGGAAGTTCTTTTTCATCCCCTGCATATATGTTACTAATGAGAGCCAGAAAGCCCATCTCTGGGATACAGGGTCACAATAGTAAGTCGCTTAGTAATGGCAGGAACCTCGATGGCCACAGTAGTCCTGCAGCCTCACAGTCAAAATGACAACATGGCTGAAATAATAGCAGCACTCTGCAAATAATAAACAGGATGGAGCGCTGCTTGGCGCAGGAGAACTCTGCAGTTTATTTTCTTTTTGTTATATTTCCCCTTTCACAAAACAAGGCCTTGACTATGGATCTCTCAGGCCCAGTGACGCTATTATTTTGACAGTTGTTCGGTGGCGTTGCAGAGGGTGAAAGGGCACTTGCTCGCCCTCCAGCAAAACACACTACGCTCTCCAGGCAGCATAAGCACTAGGACTCTGCACTGATGGGTGAGCTTTACAGATATGTGTGTGGAGTGCAAGCTGAAAATCAGCAAGGAGAAGCAGAGAGTTACAATGAAGATAATAAATATGATCCACTTTATCTACAAAATTGGCCAAGAGTTGTATATTAAAATGAACTTGTGAAAGGGTACGTCTTAATTAGAGGTGGATATCTCAAATATCAGGTCAAAATGAAGAAGGTTAACACCAGATGTTAATCTTCATACCACTCAGGAGGGTTGAGGGCTTAGTTCTAAGAAGACAGTGGACCTGAAAGTCTTCTGCACTCTTTGTGAGGGGTTGTTATTGTTGTATGAGTAATAGTAAGAAAACAAAGTTTAAGCATCCCCTGGTTTCATAAGAACACTTTCATCAAAGGCCTGTCTTTGTTTGCTGTGTGAAGACATACAAAAGCAGGTTAGGAATATCACTGTTTTTCTTTGTTGAAAAACCTGAACTCACCATTTAAAACCCTACAAAACCATGTCAAATATGAGAAAAACATCTTAATTTAACTTGCCATGTCAATTCTTGCTTTAATATATTAAAAATATTGCATCTGAAGGGAGACTGTAATTCAAAATGTTATCGGCACCAAGCCACTTCTGAAACAAATATTAAAAATTTAAGACTCTAAAAATTTTTGTTATACACAGTAATGCTTTTGGCGCCTATATATGAGCACTTCCATATGTTTTCCACTGTTGATCTATAAAAGGGATCAGCACTGTGTCTTACTGATGAGAAGTTAGAAGCTAAGAGTGATGAGCTGCTCTGCCCAAAGCTCCACAGGCAGAGACCTGCAGGGTCAGGATTCTAATCCACATCTTCTGATTCCCAGACTCCCACCCTTTGTGCCTTAAATGAGCTGCCTCTTTTCCTGCCCCATTGAGTAGCACCATAACATAGTTTAGGTTTACTATTCAAAAACCCCTAGTCTCTACAGAGAAGTAGCGTATGGGAAATGCCATTCACTAAGCAGGTTACCCTATGACCAAGGTATGACCTCCTGCTTGCCTAACTCACTGTTGCAGTGAAGTCACAGTTATCCTAAATGCTTATCATCACATGACCAAGCCACTCAGGAAAGGTGTTTCCTCCCAAACCCTGAGCATTGGGACCATTGTTTATGATGGAAATGACATTAGGAGCTGACCCAGGATAAAACAATGGGTCATGTAATTTAAAGTCACATTATTAACAGGAAGATGTGCAGGGTACTGATCCATAGGGTATGCATAATTTGATCCTGTCATTTTCATTCAGGCTCCAGCTAAGATGAAAAAATGGAAATAACACCTTGTTAGAATTAATAGAGCCCTGGCCAGGTGGCTCAGTTCATTGGAATGTCATCTCCTACACCAAAAGGTTGCAGGTTTGATTTCTGGTCAGGGCACATACCTGGGTTACAGGTTCCCTGCAAGAGTCAACCGATTGATTTTTTTTCTTTTTTTTCCTCCAATTTTTTTATTTAATTATTTTTCAAGTATAGTTTTCTGTCTATTACTCCGATCCTGATTTTTTTCTCTCACATCTCCATCTCTCTCTCTCTCCCTTTCTCTCCTTCTTTATCTCTCTCTCTAAATCAATAAACATATCCTTGAGTGAGGACTTAAAAGATACTTTTAAAATGTGAGGAGTATTTGGGGCAGTGGACAAAGACCAAATTCTGCAATCCCACAACCCTGGGTTTTAATATTTACTGAGTTATGAAATCTTGGGACAGTAATTTAACCTGTTTCATCCTTAATTTCTTCATGTGTTAATGAATTTCTGCATATCTCAACAGCTAGGTCCTGATGGAGACAGGACTCAAACTCAGGTTCCACCCAGGTGAGGTCTGTTGCACATGACCATGCACATACCCTATATTTTAGAAAACAGGTGAGCCTGCACCCATGGAGGGTATGCCAGTACAGAGCAGGGAGCCTGACCTTACCCTGCAGGCTACCAAATACCCAGCAATACTGGAGAGTAAACAAAAAAAAACCTGTTTCAGAAAAAGAAAGTATTGATGGAAAGGTAGGTGCCCACATGATAAATTTCAAGCCAAAATGATCAAACCCAGAGGCATTTGAGAAGGCCAGCTAAGGTTCTGAAGGCATGGGTCTCCAAAGAGAATCAGTGCACTGGTTTGTGGAAAACCAAAATCCTGAAAGCTCCCTAAGCACATGTCAATCAAACAAGTTATTATGCTAGCTGACGGGTCTTGCTCACAGGAAAATTTGGAATCTATAAGGAGAAATAGACAGGCAGACATGTGTGCAAACAATGTCAAGCTTTGAACTACATGGGGTAGAAAGATAAAATGTGTGAATGAGAGCTAAAGAAAAAACTTGCCAGTCTTAAGTTTCCAAGTTGGGTCTGTAGAGTTGGGTAAGTTAGAAGGTATGTTTTATCTCATGGGATAAGACCCTCTTCTATTCCCTTTCCTGCTTCTACATCATTTCTTCTCCCTAATCCCCAGTTTCTACTTCCAATAAAAACAAAACAAAAACTCAGCCTCATTGAAGAATAGGCCATTAGAACCACCTCACTGTTGGTTATACTCATTCACTGAAGAGTTTAGAACTTGGTGGCATTTTCCTCTCACCACTTCTCTTGTGACCTTTCTTGGTAATGTCATGATCCACATAAATCACTCATCCATTGCCTTGCTTCTCACTGCCATCCTTAGTTACACCTTGGACCTTATCAACTGATATGACACCAGTCTAAAATTTCTCTTTCGCACACCCTGGATGTCCACCACCCATCTCACCAGCTTGCATTCTCTACCATGCCCATGTTGACAGTTCTTTGGCCCAATTAAGAGCTCCATCAGTAAATGAGTGGATCAAAAAACTATGGTACATTTACACAATAGAAATATTACGCAGCAGACAGAAAGAAAGAACTCCTATCCTTTGTGACAGCATGGATGGAACTGGAGAACATTATACTAAGTGAAATAAGCCAGGCAGTAAGGGACAAATATCATATGATCTCACCTTTAACTGGAACATAATCTACAAAAGATAAAAGCAAACAAATTATAACCAGAGACATTGAAATTAAGAACAATCTAACCATAGCCAGAGGGGAGGGGGGAGGGGACAGTAGGGAGAAGAGTTTCCAGGAACTACTATGGACGACATATGGGCAAAACCAAGGGGGGGAAGGTGGAAGCAAGAGAAGGGGGTGGGTTTGGCTGGGGTAGGTGGGAGTGGGGGTAGAAAATGCAGACAACTATAACAGAATAATAAAGTAATTTTTTTAAAAAGAGCTCCAATTCACTGGGTCCATGGAAATTATTACTTTCCATCACCTCCATTATATTTTCACTTTCTTCTGCTCCAGGTGAGTTTTCATGATATATTTCATAATTACTCCCTTCCCCTTCTCCATCAAACTCCCCAGGAAAACCTCCAACCCTGGCCCACAGTGTTGGGTAGGAGCCATCACCTCAAACCTTCCACATTTGTGAGAAGGTGAGGCTCTTGGTGAGGCTCTCGGGAGGCCTGGGCGGATTGTCTCTGGGTGTGACAATCCTCTCCAGCCAATGAATTGTCTGGTTCTTATACACATGCTGCTGTGTACAGGTAAAAGAAATTAAAACATTATTGATTTACATAGATTAGGACAGAAGGAGGACAATTTGAATTTATATCTGAAAAATAGTTCTCGGGTTTTAAAATAAAGTAACTGTAACTGCTAAAGTATTGCCAGGCAGAGACCAGAACTATTAAATAGAATGAAAAGCTTTCTTCTTTACATTTATCAAATTTACTGATGACTTGTGAATGGAGGATGCTAAATTTCTTAACAGAATTGGTCTCTTAGTCAAACATTAATCACTATCACCTTGTTAAACTTCAAGACTTGGTTAACAAATTTCTACTAGAAAATAGGATGAAAAACTTCAAAAGGTAAAATTCATGGCACTTCTATGACCTTAAACTTAACAAATGTTCATCACAGAAAATTTGAAAAGCACAGATTAACAAAATTCTGGTACAAAGTGAGTACCCATAATTATTTTCCCACATCATTAGACATTGTTTTAGATAGCATAACGACTCTACCCTATTCATGCTACCCGCTGAGATGAAATCATTTCTCTAGTTGTGGACATTTAAATTGCTTCTTCAAAAAATAATAAAAAAGTGCCCTGACTGGCATGGCTCAGGTGGTTGGGCATTATCCCACAAAGCAAAGGGTCACCAGTTTGACTCCCAGGGAGGGCACATGCCTGGGTTCAGGGCCCAGTCTCTGAGTGGGGCACATGCAGGAGGCAGCTGATCAATGTTTCTCTCCCTTTCTCCCTCCTTCTCTTCTCTCTAAAAATAAATTTTAAAAAAATATTTTTAAAAAAGTATAAAATGCACTGCCAAGAATAACTATTAAAATTGATATCCACAATTCTTTCTGAATTCAGATAGAAAAAAGTGGAATAAAACAGTCAGAGGATATGACCCGTTTTAAGGCTACAGATCTGTCAAGCCAACATGTCTTCCAGAAAGTTGGTACCAGAGTTAACTTCGGAAGTGGATTTTTACTCCCTACAGTGAAAAAGTTCAGAGGGTAGACAAACACACAAAGAAGTCTGAAAAAAGTGAAGAGGCCTCAGTTCACACCCAGCCAACTCTGGGCCCCTGAGATAATGGTACTGCGGTTCACTCTCCTCCACAGAGTAACTGCAAGAATCTCACGGTTCTGAGAGATGTACAGTGCTGCCCAAGGAGCACCCATGTGAGGCGCCTTCTGCTGTACAACACGATCAACAAGGGTCCTGGCCGGAGACAGACTTCAGATCCTCAGCCACGCAATGATCGTCCACCATGGTTCCCAGACTCAAAAGCACATCTCTACCCGCCCCCCCAGCACCTGTTAAAGTTTAACACACACATACACACACACACACACACACCTATATCCCCTACATTCCTGGATCCACCTTCAGGAATGTTCTGACTCACCAGTCCCAGATTGGGGCTAGGAATTTGTATGGTTAACCTTGTCCCTAAGGCAATTCAGGTAACGCCTCTGACCTGAGCTAACTTCTGAAAAGCTATCAGACTTTGAATCTTCATGAATCTCTTATGACAGTGTTGTCACTGCTTTTTAAATCCGGGAAGAGGTTTCAAAAAAAAAGTTTATAAGAAAGGTGTTTAACTTTTCAAGTTTTTATGGTTATTTTGTCCTCAAAAAGACTCTAATATTAGTTTCCTTCAAAGGACTTGTCAAATGTGTCTATATACCTATTTTCATAAGCCTTTTGTTTTATAATTGAAATGATTTATTCATTATCCTTTTTCTTTAAATTTCTGTTAATATATAATTTAAAACACAGGGGATTTATTTAGACCTCCATCCTCTGGCCCAAGATAGTAACAATTATCTTAAATCTGACTCCACCACTAGATACAAATGCTTCACGATGAGCTGGCCTCCCCTCCGACTTATTTTTCCATCAACAGTAACAGTAACAATAAGACATTTGTTGAGCACATACCGAGCGATCTGAGACAATGTACAGAGCACTTTTCTGTGGCTCCCTCCTATCATGTCAGTGTTACCTTGTAGCTCACTGGATGTCATTAAATGTATTAATTCCACCAATACGAATAAACACAAGACATATTTTCCTTTAAAAGATAAACAAAACATCACACATACTATTCACGTATAATTTTCAGACTCCAATAAATATAAAAGAAATGTATGTCAAAGACTTCATTCCCTCACTAACGAATGAGGGAACTAGTAAGACGTTAAAACAAATCTAAAGAGCATTTGAGAAGCTAGGTATAAACAGACAATAATAGGTTACTGCATTAGATACAAAACAGGCCATATCCCACAGAGCCATAACCCTTAATCTTTGGGGCTAGTTCCCCCAACCAACAGGAATTATTTGCCCTCTACCAGATAAAAATCTACAAGTTATCCTGGTATTCCAACAAAGCTATAGAATAGCCCATTCAGTAGAAAGTCCATTGAACTACATCAGCATTGCATTGACAGTACCCATATATACAGTATTGTCATTTCCTATTCCCAAGTTTTGCATAGTTTTCATGAAAACATGAAGTTACTGAAAACATCACAGCTCATGAACCAGTGCCATTAATCAGTGAGTGTGTAAGAGCATTTCTTAGAAATGCTCCACAGCTTTCTGGTACCAACCACCAAAAAAATAAAATAAAATAAGTAAATAAAAGTAAAAGAGAAGGAGGGAAGATGGGAGGGGGTAAAGAAGAAAGGAAACAGATTTCAAGTTTTATCCCTCACATCATTTGGATTCACCCAAAAGATGTCATGGGCCGAAAAATTTTTATCCAACAATGTTTATTGTTCTGTCAAAATCGAGGCAATTTAAACTGCATGCTAACAATGTCTGAATAAACATGGCATGAAGCTTGAAAGACTAGAGGAAAGCCAAAGAAAGCTGTGGCTTGCTCACCCTGCAGTTTTGGTGGGTGCTGACGGTGAACACACAGTGCTTACATCAGATATATTCCGTCTTCATTGTTAAGATACTTGTTTAAATTGCTTCAATTTGCCTTTGATATATACATTACTATTGAAATTTTTTTCCTTTAGACATGGCAACTTTTTGGGAAAGGTTTTCAGAAGTACTTCATGTATAAATGTTCAGTGCTTCATGTTTTCAAAAAGTATTCAAGAATACAGGAATGTCGAGGCTATATAAAAAATCCTTCTCACCTAGAAGTTATCTCTTTAGATTGAAGTTGGGCAGGAAAAAAATATCCTTATGTTTTTCCTGCTATCTGAAATAAGAAATAGTCAGACCTTTTAGATGGTTCCAGACCATGAGCTACTTTTTTTCCTTCCTTCACATTTTAAGCTTCCAATTTATATTGAAGAAAGAAACCTGAAGAAAACGCTTTTCAGGGAGGGGCAAAGCCAGATGGGTCGGGACAATTGGAAAGAGCCAGACAGGCATTGGGATGAATATTCCTTATAAAAATCTACCTTCCAATTTCATGGGGGGGTGGGGTGGGGGAGTCTTTGGGATAGTGCCTGTATTCTTTGGTTTACTTAACCAAAAATACCTTCAAAAGAGACTTTATAAAGAGTATCATAAAATCTCTAATCTTGATTTTTAGTGGAATCAGAAATCACAATGCCAATAACAAATGGAAATAAAATTAAACGTTTTTAAAAGTTTCCCAATGTCACCCAGAATTTTAATCATCCAACATTTGGTGTAAGGACTAACTCTCACCCATAACATGTTAGCCTGTGCAAAGGGAAAGCATGGCACCCCATGCAGATTCACATCCTAGGTGCCGGAGTTGACCCAGATACGCTCTCCTGTCCCTTTTCACGGAGGGCTTCATGTGTTTTGAGAGTCTCATGAAAGAGAGGAAAAGTTACTAAAACTATCTTCTACTCTAAACACTAGATGAAGACTGCAAAAGGAACTGACCGTTGGTGGATACCATGATGGCTAGACACTTTTCAAACTCCACCCCCTGCAAGGTCAATGTTATCCTCTTCCTTTCATTGATGGATTGATTGATTTGAGAGAGAGGGAGAGATTGAGAGAAAGAGAGAGAAAGACATTGATTTGTTGTTCCACTTAGTCATATATTCATTGGTTGAATCTTGTATGTGCTCTGACTGGGGATCAAATCCACAACCTCACATATTAGGGCAATGCTCTAACCAAATGAGTTACCTGGTCAGGGCTTCTTCCTTTTAATAAGTGAGGCAATCAAGTCTCAGGGAACTTAAGCAACCTGCCAAGGATCACAAAAGACCACACACCAGCAGCATTTGCATGGCAAAATTCACTCCAGTTTAAAACCATTCCCCTCTGCCAGCATCCTCAGCCTATTAAACCCTGCACCAAAAAAGTCTGTTGGCCAGCAGGAAAGTCAAGATGCCTCTTGGCACAATCAATTTTAAACAAGACAAATAATAAGAGCGATTCGAACTCTGGAGTTATGATTCCAAAAAGAGACTCTTTTTCTCTTCCCCTTCAGCAGCCTGAAAATGGGCCAGAGGGTCTTCAAGCACCATGGACGTTCTCACACCCCATGCCCCTGTTCAGTCTTGGGTTCAAAAGGGAAGGCTTGTTTCTCTGAACACATTCATATTCTGGGTGTGCCCATGGAGGAATGTCTAGCTCCACCATGTCTGCACACATAAGCCTCTGAGCTAGAAATGCCCACACCAGTTTTGGAACAAGCCTGGAACATGTGTCCATTGTTTTTCTAAGAGCTGCTCCACTCTGGATATGACGCTAATGGGATGTAATGAGAAAACTCGTAAAACAATTGTTGCTCCTCATTCACTGAAACGTCGTATTTTAAGCCTTTGTAATTAATCATTCAACAGGTGTATTACCAATGAGACTTGCCAAATTATAAACAATGATCTGTCAAAGTCCAGAGCTATGACAGAAAAAAATTTTTTTCTCCAAAAGCAACAAGAAAGATCCAAGTAACTCTTGAAAAAACTGACAGGCTAAATGTTACTGAAATGTATTTAGATGGAATGGTCTTGAGGTGTGGTTAGTTCTGACGATCTACTATTGCCAGGAGCAAGAAGCATTGGATGAAATTAGTCTGAAAAGCAGTCGTTGTACTTGGTAGGTTTCATCAGGGTTTAAATGGTCAATCCAAACATCGTGACCAATAACTTAGTATGTCTCCACTACTCTGAAGTATAGTTTGCAGGTAAATCAACCTGACAAGCCTCACAGGGCCCAGGTCCTCAAAGTTAAACACCGTACTGGAACTAGTGTGCTACATTTGAATGAGTGTGGTAGACAGCCCATCATTCTCAGGTTTTTCCCAGGCTAAACTCTCAGTCGTGCTTGCGTCATTCTTCTCCCTTCAATTAGCAGTTGTTTGGAGTCAGGCTCCATGAATAGCACTGAGAATGCAGAAGTAACCAAAGCACAGTCCTTTCATCCATGAAGCAAAAAGTCCACTTGCGGGTATAATCTCATAAACCGTCAACTGAAGGATAGTCTGAGGGTGCAAGTCCAGAGAACTTTGTGAACCTCAGATGCAGAACGATCATCAGCCAAATTTAGGGAAGCTTGTTTTCAAGAAAATGTGAAGTTTTCGCTAAGTCTTGAAGTACAAGTAGAAGTTTACCAGATAGATAGGGAAGAAGAAAATGAGACACAACTAGAATAGCATGTTCATTTGAGGCAGGCTCCAAAGTCCCCTAGCAAACACACAATAGATGAACAGCACGAGCAAGAAGATAGCACAGAGATTTTGGGATTCGTTACTGCAGGATACTGTAAACAATTCTGCCTGACACAACAGCCACATGTCCTTAGGCACAGGAGAGCCAGCCTCAATTTTCTCATCTGTAAAAATAAATGGGAATAATGATACCACTTGCACTGGACTATTATAATAATAAAAGTAAGCTCATACAGTTCATACAGGTGAACTTGCTTTGTAAACTGGCAACTGTTTTTCTTTAGTAAGTAAACTCAAGGTATTACTATTGCTTTTTTTTTTTTGAGCAAATAGCAAGAGAGAAAGGGTTACTACCTGATGTTACTTTTCTTTCTGACTTACACGAAAATTTCACCTTCTGTTTAAACTCATCTTCCCCACTGACTTTTAGGTCTCTAGGGAAAACTCCGTACGCCTTGACTGACAGTTCTTGGAAGATCCTTGCCCCCTGCTGACACAGTCCTCCTGTAGGCCTGGCCTCCTTTGACAAGCCTACCTAAAATGCATACATCCCTATGTGAGGAGATACGCCACTGTCAGCTTTGGATAAAACAACCTCTCCTGTAAAACATGATTCTCACTCCCACCAACCCCAACCTCCACATTCTACCAAACTTTGAATTCATGTATTTATTCCATTAGCAATCACAACAATAGCACTGAGCACCTTCTCTAAGGGCAGAACATTGTTGTGGTCAAGGAGTCTGCGTTTCTGAAACTTAAATTAGTAGACAGATGTGCAGAAAACCAAAACTGTACCAGCAACAAACCACATGATGCTTAAAACTGAGAACTTATTGTAGATACTCTAATGTATGTGATAGCTAGAGGGTATACATCCATTGATGCATTCAACAAAAACTATTGATTTCCTACTGCTTGCTGGAGATGCAAGTGATAAACAAAAGTAAACACCACTTTTGTCTTCAAGTTACTTATCATCTGCACTGGGAGACAGCTTTGAGGGAAATATACACAGATACAAGTGAATCAGCGATTGTTGGTAAGTGATAGAACAACTATGATATCATAGCCCTGGCTGGTGTAGCTCAGTGGATTGAGCCCAGGCCTTTGAACCAGAGGATCACGGTTCGATTCCCAGTCAGGGCACATGCCTGGGTCGCAGGCCAGTTCCCTGCAGGCCAACTCCCAGCAGGGGATGCATGAAAGCCAACCATACATTGATGTTTCTCTCCCTCTCTCCTTCCCCTCTAAAGATAAATAAATAAATGAAATCTTTAAAAAATCAAACAACGATGATATCATAAAGTATCAAGATTTTCAGTTTAGTCACAGAGGCAAAGAAGCTCTCCTCAGAAGCAATGCTTCAGCTGCGATTGGAAGGTAAATAAGTAGAGGTGGGAGGGGATAGTACTCCATGAGAAAGCAAAACACTGGAGGGGGAAGCAGAAGAGACCAAAAGAAAGCTGAGATAGAAAGTGCTGGGAGGAAAGTGATCCTAGGGAGGCAGGATCACTGGGAGGCAGGATCCACAGAAGGTGTAGGAGGGAATTCTCAGCCCTGAGTCCTTATACCCAGAGCAGTAAAAGCCCCTGAAAGGATGGATAAAGCTATCAGACGTTATTACATCACTCTGACCTTGAGCAGCGTAAAAGCTGTCAGGAGGACTGGACATGTCCCCCATTAGCAATAAATTGTGATAGCAAAAGGCAAACTCGCTGAAGTCAGGGACCTTTGTTCACAGAGGTACCCCAGATACCTATAATAGTAGCTGGTTTGTGGGAGGAACTCAATAAATATTTGGTGCATGAATAATGAGATAGGCCTCTGAGGGGCCAGAAGAAAGAGCATCACTCTCAGAGATCAAACACAATGTCAGGAGGCAGCATGTGAGCTGTGTTTTGAAGGCAGATTGGATCAGGATGGAAGTTATGAAGAGTTCAGCTTTTCCAGGGAGAGAGAGCTGTTTGAGCAAAGGCAGGGAGGCCACGGGGGCACAGACAGGATAAGCAGTTCCCTTTGGCTGGGACACAAGGTGCGAGAAGGGACGCCATGCAAGCTGAATTGCCAAGGTAGGCTGAGGTTAAATACTAGGGGGCCACCCTGAACGCCAAAGTGCTTTCCCAAGCTCCTCCATACGCCTTCTCTTAGCACTAGGAGTTTCCAGTCATGGGAATGTTGGGTGCTGTAGCAGGTGGCGACAGGTTCCAGGAATTCCAACTCTGGAGAAGCAAGAACTCGACACCACTGTAACAGATTTTTTCGTTCGTTTTTAGTCGGGACTTCGACACATGAACCAGCCCTCATCGTCATGCCCAGTGGGACCATCTTCCCTCTTTCTGACACATGGATCTCACCACCCCAGCCCGCACTGGTCCTACCCTTGGGGAGGCGGAGAAGGGGATGTGAAACTGAACAGACGTAACCCAGAATTCCAGGCCCTGTCCGGGAGGCACACGTGCAGCAGCTCAGTCACGCACAACTTCTAAAGAAGTGCCTCTCCTGTGGAGACTCCAGGCTGTGTCTACTTGCCACTCTTAATATATGTTGAACCGCACTTGGAGAAATCAGGACTGTGGGAATGAATTACTGATCGCAAGAGTTATGAGCATGAGTTGGAGGCAGGAGTGAAATTCAAGAGATGCCGTTTTGCTCTGTGTGTGGGTGTATCTCATTCCTTTCTTAATCATTAGTTGCTGGGTTCACTAAAGAGTAAAGTCTAGAAGTCAGGAGCCCTGGACGGTCATTCTGGGTTGCCACAAATTAAGATAAGACTTAGTTACTTAACCTGTCTGGGTTTCCTCATCTAGGAAAAACAAATAACGCCAGGGGTGGGGGATGAAGGGTGGGGGCTAATAAGAGGCCCACTGTGGCTAGAACGTGCCAAAGTCTTTTGTTATGAAACTAGCATTTGGGTGAGGCATGGTCCAGGGCAGCAGAAAGTGTAGTGTGTCTGGGAGTGACCCCAGATCTTTCAGCTAGGGAAGATGGATGTCCTCCATGGCATTCAGAGGATGCTCAGCCTGCCTTCTCCTTTCATGGGAAGACAGCCTTCTGCCTCAGGGATTTGATTCCTACTTTCATTCACATGGTCACCAGACATCTGGGAAGTCAAACTGAACACCCAGGGGACTAGAATGAGACTGGCCAGGGTTGATCCATGGCCCCAGACCATGGTAAGCAACGGTCATCAGGCCTCCATGTGTTTAAGACAGACAGGTGACCTTGGACCAGGTGGGTGCTAAGGGTCCAGCACTGAGAGTCTGCCTATGCAGGTGTGTGTGCCCGGGGAAAACTGCAGGCATAAAGCTAAGGGCCTGGTGCAGAGGCCTGAGCCAGTTGTCGCCACAACCCTGTCTAAAGGCCAAGTTGGTGCAGTTTAGACAGCCAAGCCCTTGCTGCCAGTCAGACTAAGGTGTTCTAAATCCCACCATGCCATGTACCAGCTCTATGTCCTTGGGCAAGTCATTTACCCATGACAAGCTCAGTGTTCTCCTCTGTAAAATGGGCACAGTCATCCCTGCCTCACAGGGCGGCTATGAGGACTGCCTGAGGTAAGGAGGTAATGCTTCTGGAACAGAGCAGGTGCCTAGCAAAGGCTCCTCACCTCCTCTTCCCTGCTGAGGAAGAACTGGTCTCCTCTAAAGTATGTTCCCAATCAGAAGATAAGAGGAGGGAGACCTGAAAGAAAATACAGCTTCCTTGGGCTCAACATCAATTGCTTACCACTTGTTTATTCATTTATTCATTCATTCTGCATAGATTTACTGAGTACCCAGTGTGTGGGGAGCACTAGATGGAATGCTTGGGACAAATCAGACATGGAACATTGCCACCACACCCCGCCACCCCATACATACCCTCCCACCCACGGCCGGACTATGCAAGGCAGAGAAGAGGGTCAGAAAGAATCACCTCTCCCCCCAGAGGCAGATGGCCACAGAGCAGAGCCAAATAGTCTAATGAACCCTTGGTTCAGGTGCCGCCAGGAAGGGCAGGTGTGTCTAGTTGCTCAGAAAATGCTCTCTATGGAGATCTGCAGAGAGGAGTGGAGCAAAAGCCACTCCCTTACCCCCTTTCCCAGCCCCGAACCCCAAGCCTGCATGCACAGGAAGTGCCGATCAGGAAGACCGGCCAGGGGCTCAGGCAAAGCAGACTGGGGAACATTTTGGGTAAGGCATTCAGGGCCTAAAACAAAGAAATACACAACTCTGTAATCCTGGCCTGGTGAGAGGGTCCCAGAAAGAACAGAGCATGCTCAAAAAGCTCCTTGGAGACTGATCACTGACTGTTCTATGAAGTCCATTATAAAAGATCTCAAAGGAGTTGTGAATAGTAACTGCATTATTCTCAGACAAGTGAGAAGGAGTAAGGGTTTCTTTCTTACCAATGATGATTTTCATAGGTACCCCGATTCAGTTCTATCTGTAATCAGTACTGTGATCTGCATTCTGAGCTATGCCTAGCTAAGGCATGCTCTCCCCGCAGGGTTACATTATGAAGTCCAGCAACACCTCTTCCCTCCTAGCCCACCCACGTGTTCCTTCTGGACACACAATTCAGGAGGATATGGACAAAGAGGAACATGAGCAGAGCACCAGGCGCAGGATGTTAAGACTGCAGCAAAGAAGACTTAGACCCATGGGCATAACTGTTTTCAAATATCAGCAGAGCTGTAGAAGGGAAGAGGAAGTAGGATGGCTGAATTAGGACACCCAGGGGTGGGTATCTTGGGAGTTCAAGGCCATGTTCCTAGTGTTTAGCACAGTGCCCAGGCCAGAGTAGATACTCAGGACAAGTTGTGTTTGGTTGAATTGAATGGAGAACTTTCAGAGAGTGAGGTTGTGGATGGGATGGGATGGGATGGGATGGGATGGGATGGGACGGGACAGGACAGAAAGGGGTCAGATGGGTGAGAAGGGGGCGGCCAAACAGAGTACTCCCTATCTGTAGAGGTATGGAAGCTAGAAGCCACATGGTGGACCATGAGAGGCTGGACTGGACAGCCATCAAATCTTCTCTCAGCACTGAGCTTCCTCGTCCTTGACTCCAAGGGATGAATGATTCTATTCTCCCAGTGCTTTGAGCCTCACTGTTATTATTCTGTTCCTTCCACTGTAAGACAATCTCAAAAGACACTTGATTGGGGAGCAAAGCTACTGGGAGGGTTACCATAGCACTTTCTGCTCAGCTGCTGATGGATCCCTTGAACTGCCAGGGAGGTCTGTGGAATGACTCCCTGCTCTGAGGTGGGGCTCAGGCCCTCCGTGCACCAGACAACACCTGAGGGGAGAGGGGCCTCATGGCAACCCAGGCTGGCTGCCAGCTTTGGCCCAAGGAGATTTTTTTCTCCTCTCTTTGAAGCAAGTCAGGCTGGAGAGTAGAAATGACCTCGACTTTCATGTTCTCTTCAGCTCTCACTTAGTAGCTGCCAGTCCAGAGTCCTCAGGAGGAAGTGGGAGGATTCTCGGCAGCTTCCATGGGTCTTAGAAAGCACTCAGCCCCGGTGTCACCCACAAACCAGCCCATGGAAACATGGAAAAAGTTTTTAACTTCTGTTTCCAGAACTGTTACCCCCAAAGCCAGTGCAGAAATCGGCAGGGAGCTCTGAAAGAGGGCTCATCTCATCTTTGGAATCCCAGGTAGAAATTTCATGCTGGGTGGTCAGGTCGGTTTAGTGTGTGATCAGGACATTCAGAGGTAATAATGTCGGGTAACAAGCATGAGCATGAAATGAAGATCTGACAAATGCTTTTTAAAAATCCCAGAATTATAATGTGTTACAACTGTTTTGCTCTGCCATGTGTACTCAAGTTTTTGATCTTTCCCTCCTCCCAATCTTCTGAATTTCAAGAAGGAAATACTTCTAAATTTTACTTTCACAGCGTCTCCTCCCACTGAGATCCCAAGGCTGTCATCAGCATTACCTAAGGCAGGAGGACTTGGGAAGAACATTTGAAGATGTATGAACAGTTGCTACGGGAAGAGGAGAGAGCCAGACCACATTGGCATCGTTCTGATAATAATCACTTCCTTTTTAGTTTAAAGGCTAGTAGTCATTTTCCTTTTAGTGAATTTCTGTAAAGCAGCTTATTTGCCTATTAGAGAGTACTAACCACCAAGAGAGAGAAAATTAGAACTTAGTCACCTCTATTATTAAATGAATAAATGTCCAATAACTACCCTTGACTGGGATGAGGTGGCCAAGTGGAGCAGAAGGCTTACTGAATCGAGCCTTTGGAGAAAGGGAAGTCAGGCTTCAGCTGCCCACGCACCCGCGGTGCTCAGCAGGGCAGGTGGCCAGCCTCCCTAAGTCTCAGGTGCCTGTCTACAAATAGAATGATGGTTTCTTCCCGGCCCAAGGACTATTGTGAGAACCACTTTGGAACCGTGTGTGTGAAAGGCCTTTGTCATCTATACTGCACCTTCTCCCACGTGGGGCACGACAAAGGTAAATAACAGGGTGGCCCTTGGCTTCTTATAATTAATGAAGAAACTGGTCTTTTCAACATGACAGCTCATCCTAAATTAAAAATTAAAATGTAGTTATTTTGAGTAATAAAGGAATATAAAGAGTCACGATGATGATACTAAACCTAGGATATTGGCCCTGAATATTACTGAAATGTTAAAATAAATACATTCCTGCATTCACTGGGCACTTCTTTTGGGTGATACTGGAAAAACCAAGGCCCAGGCCCCTGGTGTGAAAGTGACTCCACAGCCCAGTGAAGTGACCAGAAGAATGGGGCAGGTATGGATAAGGACAAGTGCTGGAGTGTGGGTTAAGCCCAGAGGAGGATACCTGACATAGATTGGGGGGCCTGGAGCAAATTCCCTCCCAAATAGATTTGATGATTGGGGTCCAAGGGTACACCTCCCAGAAGCAGAATGAATCCCCTTGGTTTACTCTATAAAGCTCTAGTCTGCCTTTCCTTTTTGCCCCATAATTTTGTCTTTGCATTTGTGTCTCAGGTGCACTTGCCATCCCCACATGTTTGCTGTGGTGATACTTTTCTGCAAGGCTATCGGCTCTTAGGTAGAAGGACCAAAGGCAGCAGACAGGATCAGTGCTGCTCCTGACATCCAGCTTGAGCTCTCAGGGCCTGATTCCACTGAGAGACCCACCCGCCTCCCCAAGGGAGGCACCTGGGAGTGTCTGAGTACAAGGGTCAAGTCCAAAGAACGCCCCCACTATTGTTCAAGAGCCGCTCCTCCCTGCTGCTCCCTGTGTCATTCGAGCACAGAGGATCAGGGTGTGCCTTTCGGTTGGCCTGGGGAATGCCCCGTTTCCCCAAACATAGCACGCAGTGATGACAGAGAGAGGTCACAGGGCATGATCTTGTGAGCACATAGTGCTGTTTCTGGAGAATAGGAAGCTAATGATTTATGTTGTTTCCCTCTAACCCCTGACTTTCACAAAGCCCCATTACTCAGGCCTAGAACAAAAAAGGTCTGAGTAAGCTGGAGCCTCTCTATCATACAAGCCATGACATGAGGAGATGTTCTGTAGAAAGTTCCCTGCCTCCACTCCTGTGCTTCATGGAAACTCCTACTCATCCCATGAGACCCTGCTCAAACATCCCCCCCCACCACCAACTGCCTAAAGTCTGCCTAAGCAGAACTCACTGAGCTACTGCACTGAGCCCTGCACTGCCCGAGACCAGCTGCAAAGGCGCTGGGCATACCTAATGCCACAAGAAGCAGTGTTCTTACAGCAGAGAAGAAAACAGGAAGGGATGTTAGCCAGGCAATGAACAGTGCCAATGCCGAAAAAATGCATTTCATGTACTCTGCCCATCACCCTACCCTTTGGGTGATGTTTTAACATATAAAGGTTTGAGAATTTTATATATGTTGTTCAATCTAAACTCTCCCACACTCGTAGAGCCACAGTGGACAGATGTTCCTTCGCCTTCTAATAGCATCCATCAAAAATCTGCAGAACATAGGATGAGAAACACCAGCAGGGCCCATTGGAGCCTCATAACATTCCTATGAGATAAGCATCATTATTCCCACTTTCTAGATGATGAAACTGAGGCATCCTGTGATCGAGTGAGTTGTACGAGTTTATCTAGCCAAGAAATGGCAGAAGCTGGGATTAGAACCCAAGGTGTCCAACTCCAAATCTACTGCTTTTTCCATTAAAACTAGGTAGGTAAAGAAACTAAGGGAAAAAGAGACAGATTATACTGAACTTACAAACAGAAAGAACTGCAAAAGGGAGAAAAAGTGAAAGAAGAGATCCTTTTCTGTTAAGGACAGGTCTAAGTCCACAGATAGGGGGCAAAGAGCTCCTATCAGTGGCCTCATTTGTTCAAGGTCTGCTGAATACGGCAGAGAGGACACAGACTTTGGCCTCCAGCAGCGTCTAGTCTCCCCAGGCATCCAGACTTCTGGCTACGTGAACCTGCCGTCTACTGCCCTGAACACTTGGGTCTCTCTCAGGCTGCCATGCCCTGTGCATGCCATTCTCTCCCTGAGAAATGTCTTTCTTACCTTCACTTCCTGGAAAAGTCTTGCTCAACTTTCTAAGCCCAGCCTTGTGGTCCATCTCAGGCACAGCCTGCCCAGATCCCCCAGGGATGGTGTGGTTGTGGGACCCCTCTGAGTCCCTTCTCCCGCTGCCTTCACATTGGCTTCCGCTCTGTGTGCATTGAGGCCATAGAGAGGAATTCTCATTCAGAACCTGCTGTCCCTAAAAGGGTCAACCAGGAAAGACCTCACAGCATGAAGAAACCACTATCTTCCCAAGCCAACTTGACTTCCCTTTCAACTCAAAGCAGGGAGAGCAAAACACAACCACGCAGTGATGGAGAAAGATGTAGACCGATCCACAACCCATAGTAAGTAATTCTTTAAAAAGATAAGCTAGTGAATTAAAGGGTCAGAGTTAGCCCTGGCTGGCGTAGCTCAGTGGATTGAGCGCGGGCCTGCGAACCAGGCGATCGCGGTTCGATTCCCAGTCAGGGCACACACCTGGATTGCAGGCCAGTTCCTTGCAGGCTAACTACCAGCAGGGGATGCACAAAAGGCAACCATACATTGATGTTTCTCTCCCTTTCTCCTTCCCCTCTAAAAAATAAATAAATAAAATCTTAAAAAAAAAAAAAGATAAGCTAGTGAAAAGACAGGAGAGGGTCTGCATTATATGGCCTCAATTCTGTCCATAAAGTATAATTATTCCAGCTCCATTTCTCAGAGTTGGAGTTGGAAACTAACACTCGAACACTCTGATGTCTGAATCAGCACTCATGTCTGAAGGATATATGGTGGTCTAGAAAAACAGACCCCAGAAGAACTTATCAGAGCTCATGTAGCACCCCTGTCCCGACTCAGGTAGCCAACACAGACCCTAGGTGACCACAGCCTCTGGTTACTGAAGAGGAGGATCTATTGTGGACCAAGGCTCCCCGTGGCTCTGTGACACCCAACCCCAACCCATTGCTTCCACATTCATGAAAGCACTTCAAGGATTAATTACCTCTCCTTGCTAGGCGAGCAGCACAACATGATAAGGAGAAGGATAGCCTATGGTATCAAAACCCAATGCCATCATTTTCTTAGAGATCTTAGGCAACTAACATAATCTCTTGGAGACCCAGTTTCCTCATCTCTGAAACTGTAACAGAGATTAATACCAACATCTGGCTGTGGGATCAGATGACAAAATGTACAGGAAGCACACATGCTTGGCACACAGTAGCCCTCCATACAAGGCAGTTATTAGTAGCGATCTACTTTTTAAAAGATTTTATTTATTTATTTTTAGAGAGAGAGGAAGGGAAGAAGAAAGAGAGGTAGAGAAATCGCAATGTGTGGTTGCCCCTCGTGTGCCCTTTACTAGGGACCTGGCCTACAACCCAGGCCTGTGCCCTGACTAGGAATTGAACCAGTGACCCCTTGGTTAGCAGGCCAGCACTCAAGCCAATGAGCCACACCAGTCAGGGCAGTGATCTATTTTTATTGTTACTTCCGTGATACAGTGTGTGGAGTGTGTTTTTCTATCTTAGAAATTCAGGTATTTGTAAGCTTCTACATCACTACTGTGAGAGGCAATAGTTTCTTAGAATGAGAATGAGATTGCTAAGGTCCAGGGACATTGACTGTCTAGGACTCGATGATGCTCTATGATGCACTTGGACCTCAAAACCTTGGGTCAGTCCTCCATGACATTTCTGCCCCAGCAGTAAATTCCACCCCACCCTGTGGCCCCTCCCTTCCGTTCCTTTGCCTCTAAAAGTTCTATATTGTTATTTTCATGTCCATGAACTACAGATGTCCTTTTCTGTGACCACTTCCCCTACCAGAATACCAGCTACTGGAGACCAGGGCATGTGTCCTTACTCTCTCTGTAGCTCAGAGTCTGGCCCAGAACAGGTTTTACTGTGCACGGAATGGACAAATGACTGGCAGGGAGATGAGTGAATCAATAAAGGCATCACTGATTGATTCCATAAATGTCAGTGATTGCTAGGACAAGAGTGGAAAATTTTAGTCCTTTTTCTAATTACTTTAAAACATTCATTATTCCCACAGTGTCCTATTCTCTTTTCTTCTTCCCACTCTTGTGTTTAACCTTCACCTCCCTGTCTACCTCCTACCCTCAAATTCCCAAACTGGAAGAACGGTGAGGGCAATGAGTATCATACGGGTTGTTAGCAGCATTCACCAGCCCTGAATTCAGGGAGCATCCCTCTGAAGAGGTCGATAAGAACCAAGCTAGACTATTTATGAAGCACCTTAGGTTTACAAATAAAGAACAAGGGAACATAGGATTAAGTCATAAAGGGATTCAAGATCCAATTAGAGAAAGGAGTGGGCTGGCCATGTGGCTGCCCAGGACACCAACTATATAGTCAGGATGAGAAATGTCAGAGCTATAACACTATAGAAGTTCCTTTCACGGGACATGTCTAATGCAGGTCAGCCAAGGGCTCAGTTCCATCCAGTCATTCAGGGATCCAGCCTGGCAGTAGAACAAGCCACCTGTTGGGACACTTCTGTCTTAACACATGGCTTCAGGGTTCAGCACTGCCAGGAAAGAGAGAGAGCAGGGGACTTGCCCTTGATTTTAACCCCCTTGGCCAGAAATGGCACGTATCACTTCCACTCAGTGCCCATTAGCCAGGACCAGTCCATGACCCATCTGACTGCAGGAAGACTGGAATGGTCTTCCTAGATGCTCACGGAAGAAATAGAATAGGATATACCCAGAAGTCTCCATGACAATTTTTTAAACAGTGCAGTAATAAGTCAAAATATAGTGGCAGGTACCTCAGGTTTCCACTTACATAACTGATACAAATGAATTCAGGTCCACCTTCCATTGGAAATTTTACAACCACTGCTCACTGGGGTCACCCCTCCTCTGTTGGTTAGTTTTTATGGAAGTTGCTCAGCAGAACGTGGCCAGGCCCCCTAGCCTGAGGCCAGAGCAAATCTGAAAGCAAATCACACCTGGGGTCATGCCATTTACTGGCAATAAGAGCTTTTGTGTGATATTTAAATTTTAATCCCTTTAATAGGCTTCCCAAGAAATTGTACGTTTTAAAAATCACACAAAAAGCTGAAGAGAGAATGAGAAGGAGAAACAAAAGAGTGGGGAACAGGAAAAGCGATTTTTAAACTCCTTTTCAATGATACTGTGTAACGATATTCTTGGAACTTATCCTTATCCTTCCGAACGTGAGCAACTTACACCATGAGTGATGGAAAACTGTGAACTGGACAGCTATGCCAAATACAGGAAAATGTTATATTAACATGTAATTTATTCCTTATTTGAAATTTAAACAAAAAGAGAAAGGAATTCAATTTAATAGAAAATCGGTTTCTCTCCTCTCCCACTAAAATAAATGGTGAGCAAATATATTTTAAACATTGATATGAGCAAATGCCAAACTCTCTGCCTGAGGACCCACCCATGTCTCAACCTGGGCACAACAAAGCTTGGACAGAACCAGAGCCAACTCTCTATTTATAGAGGTAAAATGAGGCATCTTGATGTAGACAAAGACATTGAACTTAAATACAACAGTATGAGAGTAGCGTGGCAAGTTACTAGGCAATGTGAATTATCTCTTTAAACTAGCAAATGGTAATAATAATGTTAATCTTGAAGATAATTCATCTGGTGAAATAAATAAGTTAGCATATATATCCTGTCTAGCATAAGCCCTCTTTGTAGATAGTAGGTCTCCAATACCTAGTCTAAGTTGATTAATGATTGTTGTATCAAGCAGGAGACTTGAACTTGAGCTAAGGAACGTCAACATAAAGTGGGTCACCTCAACAAAAAGTGTCCTTTCTCCAAAACAGGGATGATAACACCTGCTTCAGCCATCACAATAGGGTTGTGATGGTCTCTCTTTACACAAGAGACCTTTGAACCCTTAGAGATACTAGAGAAATCCAAACTAACTATTATCACCTGTCTCTGTTGAGTAATACTGGGGGAATTTTCCCCACGAGGAAATAACTCTCCATTCTTCAGAAAGCACATTGGCATATCAAGCAAACGCTATAGTGCTGACCTATTTGCCAATGTCAAATAGAATTTTGGCAACGCTTTCAACCCAGTTAACTGGGTTCATTATGCTTAAGGACACAGCGTCGGGTCAACAGGAAAATACCAAGAGGGCCTCCTGCCCTGTGCGTGTTGGAGTGACTGAACAGGTTTGGGGTGCTGACTCATCAGCAGCAACAGAGAATTAAACCAAACCCTCCTGTTTAGTTTGCATGCTATTTTGACAGCCCCGGGATTTCCCATGTTCTATTCCACCACCCAATGGTAGAGCCCCTTCCTCCCCAAGAACAAGAATCTGAGGCCACTTTCCTTGACAACTTATATTTGGCATTCCGCCAACAAGCACTCCGACAGCCACCCTTTTATGGCCAACAAATGGGAGTTCATGCAAATAAAAACCAGCATTTTTACTTCCACAATGGGAGAAATACATCCAAGAAAACTTGGGTTTGAACTGACGTAGAGCCCACTTGGGCAAAAGGGGTAACATATGTTTTCATAGTGGCTCAGTAGTGAACCGTCACGCGCTGGCCCACAGCTTGAGAGGCAGCTCATAAAAACCTGCGTAGAAACCTTGTCAAGAAAACAAACCTTATTTTTCTGGGCCCAGTCCCTCCCCCAAATACTATGCCAGAATGCTAGAGACTTGCTGGAATTTTGAAAGTGGGCACATCACTGGGAAAAACATGAGTCCCTGTCTTCAAAGGAATTGAAGGCTCTGAGCATGCACTGTTTCATGAAGCCTCATGACATATCTATAAGGTGAAGTCAAAATCAGTCATTATTTTTTACCCATTCTGCAGATTTTCTGGGCTCCAACACTTGTCTGGGGTAACACAACATGTTTTTAGAAGAGCTCAACCTCAAGGACTGGCCAGACTCCTGGGAAATTACTGCTTTCCAGTAGGTTCTTCTTGTATCATCCTATGGTCACTCACTCATTCACATGCTGATCAAACATTCATTGACTGCTGACTCTGTGCCAGGCCCTCAGCTGTGTGCCAGGACGGGAACTGATTGAGAAAAGGTCCTGCCCCAGAGAAATGTACAGTCTAGGAAGAGTAGTTAAGAGCATGGCGTGTATAAGAGAAATCTGGGTTCAAACTTCTGCTCAGCCCCCACATTTTCCATAGCGCTTCTCTCCTACTAACATACTATATAATTTACCTGTTTATTCTTTAAATAGGTAACACATAAACACAACACTAAAATATAAATTCTATGAGGACACGGACTTCATTTTTGGTTGGTTTTGGTGGGGTTTTTTTTTTTTTGGCTGTTTATTCAGGGATGTCTCCAGGGCAAAAGAGTGCCTGACATGCAATACGTGCTGAATAAACATCTGTTGAACAAATGAATCCACTACATGTCCCTGGGAAACTTACTCACCCTCTTGGAGCCTCAGTTTCTTCATCTATAATATATGGGTTGTCAAGAGAACTGGATGAGATAACATATACAAGGGCTCAGCACAGAGCTCACACCATAATAAACAAAGTGGCCGTGATTGTTAAGTATTGATGTACAGTGTGGTCTCTAGTGCTAAGGGAGCATTAATAAGCATTCACCATCTCTTGGGGATGTCAGAGAAGCCTGTGATGTTGATTCCTGAAGAATTGAGTAGTAGAATGTTCCTGGAACAAAAAAAAAAAAGGAAAAAACTCAAGTCAGCAAGAAAGCCAAGGCCAAGTCTGAGAAGCCTTCACTGGAAGCTACCCTGGAGCCCTAAGGGTTCTAAAATGCCATCTTCCATTTCTCTTCACAGCCCTTTGTCCCTGTGTCCCAGGACTTCTGCACACCTGGGGTACCTCCTCCTGGATCACTTGCAGGGCCAGCATGCAGCAGAAGCCCCCTAAAGCCTCCTATACGTAGGCTTCCCCATGGCAGCCCTGCCACAGGCTGGAGTTGGTGTGTTTGGTACAAATGCACCAAGATGAGGGTGGCTGTGTAGTGACTGCAACAAGTTAAACGAGAGGCTTCCCGAGGGATGACGCACCTCTGATTCAGTCTGCCCTGACAAAGCTGGAGATTAAGTCTCCTTGCCTAAAGCTGCAAGGAGAAACATGACACCCTTTACTGGCTAGAGTGGAACACACTTTATTAACCCGGCTTTAATTATATTCCATTTTGCGATTCAATAGTTTCGATTGCAACACCACACGAAACCAGAGTGAGTTGCACCTCATGGGACTCTGGCCACAAACGAGATCAGAAAAGTGCCTCCGAGGCAGTGACCTGCTTCTGCCAGCCAGCCAGCCAACAGCGAGCAGCAGGGAGCCCATGCCCAGCTCTGGGGGAGCCCCAGCGGTGGCCAAATCAGGGCAGGGCTAAGACGGCAGTCGGCTGGGTAGGGCGAATCCATCTCTATTTAGGAAAGAAATGATGTCTCGCTGTGAAAAGTAAGAAGGAAAGGTGGCAGAATTCACACACAGCCTAAACTGGCCAGGGGAACAGTAAGCACAGCATACCCGCACAGATGGAATTCCTTTTCTTCTGATCATCAGAGTCCCTCCCTTCTTCTCACCCCCAGTTCTGGAAAGAGGCAGGAATGACCTTTTCCTTTTTAGTAGACAGAGGAGAATCAGCCTTACCTGAGGCAAGGGAGATAATCTTGCACTGTTTTATTTTTAAGTCACACTTTCTCTAAATATCTTGCCTGCCATCCTGCACCTTTCAAAGAAGGTTACTGAGGAAGCTGATTGGCCCGAGGACTGAGTGTCTCCACTGTAATACTAATAGCTGCAAATTATTGAGCATTTACTAGATACTAGGCATTATGTTAAAGGTTTTACATGAATTATCTCATTAAATTTTCACAATAGCTTTATGAGGTAGACATATGCATTTTCATTTTCTAGTTCCCACAGTCAGAAAAGAGGAGAAGTGCAGTTCACACCCAAGTGTAGATGAAGCCCAAGCCAGCCCCATTGCTCTACCTCCAGCTGGGTTGCGTGATATGAGAAGACAGGGAGCATGTCTGGTCACCTGGGTCCCCCAGTGCCCAGCAGAAGCCCCGATGCATGGGAGGCCTCAGTGATGTTTGGTCAATTAATTAATTAATTAATTAAGTGGGTAATTTTAAAGAGTCTTAGACTGGAAACAAAGGGAGCTAGCTGGAAGCCAACTCTTACAGTAATAAGCCACATGGAGTTGAGACAGTCACTTGCTCCTGAACTTTGGCCTTCTCACTTGAACAAGGAAGCAGTTGAACTAGATGACCTCTGATGCTATCAGATTCCGGGTCTTGTCCCGAGTTTACTTTGCCAGCCAGCATCCAAAGCCTGCCTTGGAACCCTATCTGCCTCCCCATACCCCACCCCAAGCTCAAATCCACATTCACAGAAATGGCCCCTTAGCCTGACAGCAGCTTGGCCCTGGTGAGTCATTCATCAGTCTAGGCAGGTACGTAGGCATGCACATGTCTTAAGGCTAAAATCACAAGGCTGGTGACTATCTACCTGAGGGAAGAACAGTCAGCACAACCAGGGACCAGGGTTTTCTTTATTCTCTCAAATAGAAAGGATGAGTCTTTGTCAGCCCAAGGGGGAACCCTCCCCTCAATCAGGAAAACGTGCAAATGTCAAAAGAATCTGTCTGAATGTAAGTGAATTATTTGAAATTAAAGAATCATCCTTTAATCATGGTCACTAACGCATGCAGTGTTCAGCCTGCAGCAAGTACAAGATGAGGCAAAGAAACTAGAAAGAGGAAAAAATGAATTATTCTTACCTCAAGAGCCCACAAACTTATGACATTCAACTATCATCCATCTGAAAAGCAGTACTAATTCTGGCAAGGTACTAGAATAGGAGAAAGGGTGGCTGGAAATTGGGGCTGGTTTCTCAAAGGACATGACACTCGACTTAATGTTGATAAGGGAATGGGCTTTGACAGGTGGAAGTGAAGGAAGAATATTTTACCAAAGGCAAATGATTAGTAAGCGTTAGTTGTCTTGCCATGACATGCACATATTACACACACGTACACCTTATCCATACCCAGAATGGCCCTTTGCACACACCTGTACCCACTCAACAGGCTCCTGTGGGTTCAATCCCAGGAGTGCTCACTAGCCATTTGGACAACCAGTCACATGCCTCAGAATGGCAAGACTGAAACACATGTCTCTCTTAAGTACAATTTAAACCATATGTTTC
This sequence comes from Sturnira hondurensis, assembly GCF_014824575.4. Taxonomy (NCBI): domain Eukaryota; kingdom Metazoa; phylum Chordata; class Mammalia; order Chiroptera; family Phyllostomidae; genus Sturnira; species Sturnira hondurensis. The sequence goes on from NW_028095197.1 coordinate 17,438,975, forward strand.
TGCCTTATTTCTGCCTAGTTCATCAAAATTGTCTTTCACATGTGAGCTTGGATAGCCAGAAGTCTTCCAAGATCTTTTTTTTCCCTTTTGATCTGTAGGAAGTTGTCTTTTCCAAAGGGAAACACATTGAAGTCGCAAAAGATTTGACTGCTCTTGGAAGGAATTAGATGTGGTTAGGTTCACATGCATAGTCTGCATAGGTAGAGATTCTTCCAAGTTGGGTTTATTGGTTCTGCATGGCCCCACAGGGCTCTGTGTTTTCCTCTATTTTAATACTTACCATAAAACATAATGTGAATTATAATTTCACAATGGAATACAGGGCCCTGGTGCAAAGGTCAGCAAACTAAAGCCTGGGGTCCAAAGCTGGCTGGCCACCTATCTAGGTATTGCCCTTAAGTTATGACCGGCTTTTACATTTTTAAATAGTTGAAAAAATGAACAGAATGATACTCTTTTATGATATGTAAAACCAATACAAGATTCAAAGTTCAGTGCTCCTGTAGTTTTGTTTTGTTTTGTTTTGTTTTTTATCTTTAGAGGGGAAAGAGAGAGGGAGAGAAACATCAATGTATGGTTGCCCCCCATGCATCCCCTGCTGGGAATTGGCCTGCAGGGAACTGGTCTGCAACCCAGGTACGTGCCCTGACCGGGAACCCAACCGCGATCCTCTGGTTCGAAGGCCCAGGCTCAATCCACTGAGCTACACCAGCTAGGGCAGTGCTCCTGTAGTTTTAATAGAACACAGCCCTGCTCACTTATTTACATTTGTCTGTGGCCACTTTTACACCACAACATTGGAGGTGAGTAGTGGCTGTGACAGAGACTATGTGACCTGCAAAGCCTAAAATATCTCCTAGCTGAGCCTTTACAGAAAATGTTTGCCAACACCTGCTCTAAGGTAACAGGATGTTCTCAACAAACTGGACACTAAGAGTTTTTTTAACAGGTTTTGATACCGAAAAGAACAAAATCATCGTAAAGTTCTCAGTAGTTTTTATCTTCTGGGAGCTAAAGGATTGAATTTACCTTTGGGTCACACTACACGTTGTCTTTTGTTCTTGAAAAATGAATCCTGTGGGCCCTTTAATTACCCAGATGCAAAGCAATATAGCCTGCCATTATATTTGAGAAAAATGAAGTCACCGTTAATCTGAAAGTAAATGTTTATACTAGAAGTAAAGAATTCTCTCTGGTATATAAGTTAGATGTTTGTTTTAGCATACCTATGTCTCTGAAAATGTTGTAGCTTCTCTGAAGAAAGTATTTCTTTAATTTTCATCTCCCTTATGATGGTATATTATTGCTTATTCTTTGGAAGACTCTGTGTGTGTGTGTGTGTGTTCCTAGAAATTTTTCACATGAGATTGAAAATACAGACAAAAAACTTTGGGAAAAATAGGGAAGACTCTATCTTTACTACAAGCTGGAGTTGAGATTCAATAGGCTAAGTTAAGGTCATCTTCAACTAAACTATTATGTTATTCAAGAACATAGGCCTTGTAAAATGATGATGAAATACTGCATTCAGATGTGATGGTCTTTTGGGGACCATGGGCCCAGAGACAAGAGTTTCCCTGAAAAGAATGGATGTCCTGCTGTACAGTAACCTCGAGAGAAGGACAATGTATGAGGACTAAGGAGATAAGAGTGGTCAGTAAAAAGGGGACAGGGGAGCACGTCTCATTTCTCACTCTGAGACTCCATAAGGTAAGGTCTACACTCTGGTGAAGGATGTACACCGCAGGCCACAAAGGCTCCCACAGAGAAAGGAAGGTGGTCTCTTTGACAGAGTAGAATGAGAAATGACCATTCAGAGCCCCATGGAGGGTGAGTCTGGACCTATGGTTCTTGAAAGCAGACACAGGAAACTGCACTTTTTAAATAGCTTCTGCTACAGTCCTCAATATTCAATAAAGTCGTTTTCAAAATTTACAACCTAGGCTCAAGTACATGGTGGTAAATTAAGAGACAAGTTTGCTCCACATTTCCATGAAATAATAAAGAGAAGAGTAGGGCCGTCTCCACAGGCCAGCCAGCAGCACCGCTGAGCAACTAGGATGCCGTGGCCCATGGAGCAGTGACCGGCAATGACAGACGCTCCACAGCTCGGCAAAGAGGTGGTAACGGGTCCACACTGGGGGCCTATTTACTTACACACTTAAGCCAGCATCCAAAGGAACTGAGAGAACCACTGAGAATGCTTCAAGAAAGACACATGTTGGTCATCACAGGTGACAAAGGCTCAAGCCAATAGCAGCAATTGTCAAAGGGATGTGACCTCATTTTAAAGTCACAGGTTGAAGAAGCCTGGTTGTACTAGTCGCTTCTTCTGCCAGCCTCCGCAAAACTGTAAGCTCCTTGAGAGTGGGTAATCTTCCCACCACCACCCTTATAATTCCTGACTCAAAGTAGGATTTGACTACAATAAATTATCCAGCAGAAAGGTGTGGCGGGGGCGGTGGGTGGGGGTTATTCTCATGCATTCTCGTTACAAGAGCCTTTCGTCAATCAAGCTTGCTTTAACATAGGCATGGGAAGCTGTTTAGACAAATCATCTTATAGTGTTTCCACTGAAAAGCAGACACTTCTAGGACCAAAACCTATCCCGAGACTTCTGCTAAACAAAAGTGAGTGATTGCTAATGTATTGTAATGGCACGTAGGCGTATCTCGGGTGAGCATCTTAATTGCCCAAGAAGTACTAAGAACAAATGAAATATTCCACAGATATGGCCTGCCTGCTTATGATTCTTAAATTGATTACTTTAGAGGGTTTCTTTTTCAGATTTGAGAGTTATAGCAATACCTATTCACCCAACAGATTAGCTTTTAAACACAACAACTAATCACTTTCACCTAGGTATATGTAGTTTATATACACACTGAACACGGAATCTCAGAATGTCCAAGTGGTAGAGTACACAGATCACCTAGCCCCACACAAAGCTCACATTCTGCTGCTCCCCCTTCCCATGCCCATGGCAGATATCAGTCAGCTATCTTTCCTGCTGAACGTGACCATGACTTCATAATCCTTATCAGCAGAGCCTCTGAGTCATACAGTTCGGGCAGTACAGCACCCAAGGGGGCCAAGACCTGATTCTGGGAAGTTAAAAAAAATAAGACATTAAAATTGTTCGTGGCCTTCCAAAAGGTCACAGTACATAAACAGATATACAATTCATCTGTGACATTAAAATTACCTGGGCAGTGGAGTGACTCAGGAAAAAGGTCTGAAAAGACTCGTTATAAGGTTAAGAACCCTCACTTTGGACAATCGCCCCTTTAAAATCAACCCCCTGAAGTTGGCAGACAAAAGGAAAGCTATCTGTCATCCTGGATAGCCCAGGCATCTATTATACTGTTGAAGAAAGCAAATCTCAGACAGGCAAAGTGAATTATCCCAGATGACACATACAGGAATTGGCCAAGCCAAGTCTTAAATTCTGACTTTCAATTAAGTGCCCAGTTCACTTTATAAATGTATCATGTTATCATTACCAGAAGAGAGCTTATTTTGCAATCTATTTGTTTAAAATTACCCTTATTTATAAAGCAGACAGAAAAGACTAATACAAAATATTAAAGGGAAACTACATTCATTCACAAAATAAACAGTGTAGGGGAAGCAATACCACTAATGCAGAGTACCTGTGACCCCTTACTGAGCACCTACTGTGCTCATGGACCTCACAGGTCTCAGGCACCCTGTGAAAGCAAGCTAGATCATTTTCAAGATGTCCTTGTTTTGTCATGCTGTGCAGATCCCCACCTTATGTGTATATCAGTGAGTTGAGGGAATTGCAAAGAAACACACACATACACACACACACACACACACACAAAATCAGTTCCTAATCACTCAGGTTATTCAAAATCAAAAGTATGATAAATTCATTGATTGCTTGGTTGTGGAATGAATGCCATTGGTTTTTTTCTAAATCACACTTGCAACAGCCCACATGAACTGGACCACTCTTACCAAGCAGTCCTACGATAGTAAAACTCAGGGCAATTCTGCCAAGGCCAAAGCCTCTGTGACTCTCCATTCAGAGCATCATCCATTCTGGCCTGTGGGTGGCTGCCAAAACTCTTTGCATTAACACAGAGAGCTAATGAATAGAAGTTGCATGGAATCACTGAAGCCAATATTCACACCCCAAGGAGATATATGTATTGATGTCTCACTCTCTCCTTTCTCATCTCTCCTCACTGTTACCAGAGCAACCTCTTTAAAATGCATGTCCGAGCATGCAATTCCCTTGCTTACATAGTCTGGAGGCTCCCTACTGTCTACAGGACCAGTCCAAACTCGGCCAAGGCACACAGAGCCTTTGCTCAGACTGCCTTGGCTCTACCACTCCAGCCTCCTTTTCTGACACTTCTCACACCATCTACCTCTCTCCTTTTTGGCTCTATACTTTAGCCAAAGCAAAACACTGTTTGCTCCTCAAGATAACCATGTCTTTTCTTACCATTGTTTCTTCGTAGAAGCGTTCCTTTGGGAGATCTACAGCTGAAAAACACTGATCCTTTAATACCCAGCTCAGATATCACTACATGTCTGAAGCCCTCCACCCTTAAGCAAGGTTGATGATATATGCCTCATATTGGAGAACTCAGAAATTCATACCATTGCTAATGCTAATAAGATCACAGACTTCCTTCAGGGATGAGATTGTGTCTTATCTTTGCATGTTCTTTGCGTTCATTAGCTGTTACTGAGTAAATGAAGTGATAAATATTGAGTTATGGGACTGAGCTAGCAGAACTACTGATATCCATGTAGTCTACCAGAACTACCCAACAATCAGTATTTACCCCTTAATTATGTAACTACGGTATTCTGCAGGATTTCACACAGGGTTTGAAACAACTTGAGAGTTTTTAAATTATGTGTGAGAGAATTTTACATGGTCACAACATTAAGGTCATAACATTATGGTCATAACACTGATTTGCATGTTGGAAAAGTTATTCCTTTCCCAATTCTGTTTCAGGCCTTCTAATGATACGAAAGAGAAAGTCTCAGTTGGATGCGGTATAACTTCAACACCTCTCTAAAAACATGCTAAAATTTCTCTTTTTTAGCAGTGGGAGAACAGGTCTTGGGCAACAGAGATTTCAATGGGAATCAATAGTTAGTTTATCTAACTATAAAGACACTGTTTCATTCTCATTGTTTTTATTTTCATGGTTATTTTCCAGTTATAGAAAGTGATATTAGTTTTTACTTACTGTGACAATATGAAGTTTTCTTGTTTAAAAAATTGATTTTATTTAAATTTAAAAGTGAGTCAGTTCAAAGAAAAACAAGCAGGACATATTATATACGTATATGTGAGTATTGCAGAATAGAGGGTGGCATCCAAATATCTAGTTAGAGTGGATTAAGACTTAGAAGGCAAAACATCTGAAGAGCTCACATCTGAGGAGCTTCTACTTTTGGGTAAGTTATTGACTCTCGAGAATTTTTCGGTGAATTAACAAAGTATAGGTGATAGCTGCAACTTTGTCTATTCAATTCTGTCCCCCCAAAATCAAATGAAATAATATATGTGGAAATGCTTTGGACATGTGTAGAGAGCAACATTATGATCATTAAAACAACCAGCCTCAGCCCTCAGCCCTGGCTGGGTTGCTCAGTGGGTTGAAGCCTAATCTGCACACCAAAACATTATAGGTCCAGTGCCCAGTCAGGGCACATACCTAGGTTGCAGGTATACCACATACCTAGATGGTATACCAGAGGAAACCAATCAATGCTTTTCTCTCATACTGATGTCTGTCTGTCTGTCTCTTTCTCTCCCTTCCTCTCTCTCTAAAATCAAAAAACATATCCTCAGGTTAAGATTTTTTTAAATGTTTTTAAACCACCAGCCCCAGCACAGTACACCATTCCTTCTCACCCTGCTTCAACCCAGTGTGGCTGAAATGGAACTTTATTGAATTCTAGTCCAAGACAGCCATTTGTGTGCATGGATCTAATCCTCCTCATTTCCAAATTCCTGTTAAAATGACTAAGGACATTTTAAAAATAAGCAAATATCTCAGGAGTGGTGTCATTAATTGATCAAAATATATGAAGAACTCCTGCCAGATGTGGGGTACATATGGCCATTTGAGGAAATTGCTGACCAGCCCACCACCCAAGACAAGCTAAAGAGAAGAACATGAGGAGCATAACAGCACCCCAAGTCAGCCCCCACAATCTGGACACGGCAGGGGTCCCCATTAGGTTGGGGATGCAGAATAGAGAGGAGTGCCAATCTTGAACCCACAAATGAGTTCTGGAAACTACAACAGTCCAGGCAATCGAGACGGGCTGAGGTTTGGAGGCTGGGGGAGTCAGGGGTCTGTTGGGAGTCACCAGAGTTACTTCTGCTCTCTGCCCACACAGAAGGAATTATTTTCTCAGCATTTTGTCTTTTCCAAGTAACTAAACCTTAAATTTAAGAAAATAAAACTATATGAATCCAACCTTTCCTCCTTATACCTTTTCCTGAAAACTTCAACAAGGAATCCATAGAACCTTTAGGACCTACACCCAGCTCAACCCCATGTCCCACAGAAGCTCAGTAAGACTTTTGAGTTCATGGCAAGTTTCATAGGAGACAGCAGTAGAACTGGCGTGCCCAAAAGGCCAGTAACGACTGAAGCCCTGATACTGGAAGCAGAGTGTTAAGGAGGCGGGAGGGACATGGGTTTGCGCTGCTTTGCCTAGACCAGGTTTCACTACGGTCATTTACTCTGCCAAATTCTAAAACCATGCATACAAAAAAAAGTTTATTTTAATTACGTGTCTGCAATGCCTTCCATCCACCTCACCCTTCCCCCAGCCCCAATAACAAAGAACTGAGCCTAAGACGGAAGAGAAGAGGAAAAATTAAGAGACCCTGACTGGGCTGACCTGGGCAACTGCACTGGAATTTTGGTAGAGGAAGGTGAAGGACAAAAGGAGAAGCAGAGGGAACTAGTGAAAAAGGGAAAAATGTAAAGTTCATGTTTTGATGTGAATCAAGAAATGAACCCTTTGCGGTTTTCAAATGACTTCATTAAAGACCTCAATTTCTTCTCAATCACTTGTGGTTGTTGACAAGGGCTTCCTTGAGTGTGACATGAGCCCTCCTGCTTTATCTGGGTAACATACACTTCAAAGGGGCAAACTGAAGGGTGTTCAAAAAAAATGACTCAACTGACGAAAGTCCTGTAGTGGTGTTGCAGGAAGGGAAGTTAAAGAAATGGCTCTTCAGCTGAAAGAGCCCAGCCTTAGGGATAGGGACTGGAGGGCCTTATTTGTTATACATACCCAAGGCCCTGAAAGGTGGAATTGAAACAATCTGTAGGAACTATAGCCGAGACAAAAGTCTGCTCAATACTAGGAGAAATTTCTTTTTTAACTAATAGTGCTGTATAAAGGATGGGCTTTGTAGACTTGAAAGAGGAGGAGAGAGGGGTTGGGGGTGGCCCCACGAAAGAAAGTACCCAAACTGAGTTTGGAGAACCACTTCACTGGGACAATTCAAGCAAGAAGGAGCCAGGGGATAGATCTTGGTTTAATGACATTGCTGACAGATAAAAAATTAGGATAAAGGGGTGGGGAGGAGCCCAAAGCTTTAAGGCCAATAGACACCCAACACCAACCTTCAACACCAAGGATATTTTTCCAAACAGAGTCCTCAGCCCCTACCTTCACCTTCTCCGATGTCCTCTTTTGTTAAATCAAAGATCTCCTCTCTGTTTTCTCAAAAGAAAAATAAGCAAATAGCCACTATCCCCTGGCTTGTCTTTTGAATCCCTGTGACTTAGGACTTTGACCCAGACACAGTTTGTGTCCTTCATAGTGACAGTTACATTTTCCACAGTCCACTACACCTCTGGCCTGAGAAAAATCTGAGGCTTGCCTGGTAGGCCCAAGCCGCAGCTGAGAATGCGTCATCTCACCTTGGATTAAATACAGACTCAAAAAGGACAAACTCTCCTCTCTCACGTGTATCTGCCTCAGCACTCCCATCTCAAACGGAGAGTAGGACCATGCCAAACTGAATCCCCGGAGAAGGCTAAGGTCAGGAACTAAGAAACAGGAGCTGAGGCCTGGCTGGTGTAGCTCAGTGGATTGAGCGCGGGCCTGCGAACCCCACGATCACAGTTCGATTCCCAGTCAGGCCACATGCCTGGGATGCAGGACAGTTCCAAGCGGGGGACTCATGAGAGGCAACCATACATTGATGTTTCTCTCCTTCTCTCCTTTCCTTCCTCTCTAAAGACAAATAAATAAAGAAAAAAAGAAAAGAAACAGGAGCAGAAAACTCCAGAAGAGACTGCAGGCAGGAGTCTAACTATCCCTGAACCAACTCAAGCCAAGCATGACTCAGAAGACATAGCTGTGCCTGTGAACAAAGCCTGGGCCTCTGGACTAGCTGATTGTCACATGACACTCATACCAGTCACATCACACTCATACCAGTGAGCCAACAGGTGAGCTGCTCTGACTAGCACATCAGATCGCTTTCTGGCCAGAATTTCTGCAGAGTCTGCTCCTCACAGGGAAGGCAAGAAATCTGAGTAAGACACTAGCAGCAACCACAATGAATCAACAACAGGCTTGAGTAAATAGGCACATGTAGAGGCACCCAGTCCACCTTTGGCCCTGGCTGGGCTCAGGAGACGCAGAGATGGAGGAGAGATGGCTTCGGCCCTAGAGGAGCTCACAGTGCATTGGGAAAAACAGATACACGACCTCCAGTGATAACACAATGCGATGAGCCCACCGTGGGGCTGGGTCCATCGCAGGAGCACAGACAGCAGTAAACGACTCGTGAGGCATTCTTACGGATGTTAATGTTGTCTGAGCTTGACCTCCCAAGTTGGTAAAAAAAATGGGATGCCAGAGGAAAAACATGAGCACACACAGGAGGCAAGACATTTGATGCATTTGGGAGTAATAAAGGATCTGAAGCTCACTTATAGAATTAAATAAAAATAAAATACCTTTGGATGATAGTCCCCAAATTAAAAGTGTTTCGGGAGGTGGACCGAATGCCTTTCATTGATGTAATACTAGTGAAAACGGTCTGGCCTGAAGAAGACGTAAATTTGGGTTTAGACAAAATTACACACATCTACCCATGCCGAATATAAATACACAGGGGAAGTGAATATGAAAGAGGAAAAAAGATTTGTTCTCTTGGTTAGGGAGTATTTTTTAAAGTGTCCACGAGACAGAAACTTCCACTGTGGATACACGTGGAATAGTAAACATGGTGGAGTTGAAGGGAAGTTGGTCAGAAACTGCCGGAAAGGTAGACAGGTCAGGCTGTTGTACAGCAGCATGACTTCTTTGGCTCCCTACAGGAAAACCGAATGGATGCACAAGAGACAAATACCCATCAAAATTCAGCTGCCTCGCTTCTCCTTTGACCACATTTTGGACAAAGATGCTTGACAAGACGAAGCAGCTCGTGCTTCAGGCCAACAGGCCCGCTGGCTTCCGTCCAGGATAAACACTGTCAGGAAAGCTATCCCTTCCCACCGTCCTGGGAGACTGCTGGATGGACTACCAGCACTCCCTCACTTTCTCTCCTTATGGAGCGTAGAAAGGAAATCGCATCATGGGTCACTAAACGAGCTTCTGTGGACTTGGTCAAAGGCAAAACAACAAACAAGAATCTACTCCATAAAACACAGGTGGCACTGTTCTCCTGTGTTATCACCAGTTTTACCTGAGGGGCAACTGGATGCTCATACCTGTCCTTATAGTTCATTTTTGAAGGTATTTGAGGATGGTTATCTCTCCTGGAAGATCAAAAGAAGTATTTTGAGAGTAATGAAATATGCTGTATATCAATAGTAAAAAATAACTGTGCTTAACTTGGGGATGCTGGGATTTTGTGTCATCTCAGGCAGGTCACTGTGCCTGTCTGGGACTATTGCTCAGAAGATTCTTCCATTTACTCCAGTTTCTTGTGAGAGACTGTGAATTTCAGATTGACTGATAGGTTTCTTCAAACCCCAAATTCAATCTCTAGATCCAGATTTAAAAATTATTTGCTCAGGTACTCAATAAATAGCTTAAGCACCTATCAGGTACCAGGAACTGTCCCCGACATTATCTTAGATTTAATGAGCTTCCCCGTCCCTTGCTCAAAAGAAAACCTGAGGCAGACTGCAATAATAATTCCCTATGACAAATACCAAGTTTGAGGAAAATAAAGTGAAATCAGGCATCGAATAATCACATGTGTGATTGCAGAATCACATATAATCATTTAATTGATTATATAATCACACACATTACATAAGGTCTTGTTGCATAACTACATATAATCAACTATTTGATCATATAATCCCATATGTATGATAAGGCCTTTCTTAATTATTTGCTACAGGTAGACCACTAATACATCTCTGAGCTTCCTGGCAGCCAGTGCAAAGAGGGAACCACTAGGTATTTCATGATTTTCTAGGTCTATAAAATACAAATAGCATCAAAGCTATTTCTGAAGCTCAGATGTGAATATTTAATATCAGCTTGACATAGTTAAATACCTCAAACTACAGAAACCTTAATTCAACAAACATTCACTCACACCTACTCTGTACCGGGCCCTGTGCCAGGTATTAAAATGAGTAGGATGAGTAAGGCCTAGTCTGTGTTCTTCAAGTCTTTCTTCAGCATAAACTACAGATCAGGACTCGCAGGCTGTCGCTGTTGATTCTTCCCCATTCCTAAATCAACCCCATCAATCACCCCCCCCCCCATGAAAGGGGGAGATTATGAAGCAACCTTCTAGAGGTCATCCTAGTTTAGAGGAAATTCCAGCAGTATGTTCAAACTGGGAATACAGAGATGGGGAGATGGGAGTAAGAAGGGAGGCGGGGGTTCCCTGTGGTCAGAGATGCCCCCTCCCCTCCCAGTCACAGCTGCTCTGGAACATGTACCTGGAAAACAAGCATATGGGACTCAAATTGTTTTTAAATGCTTTGTCTTCAACAAAGCATTTCTTCTGCAATGACCTAAGATGTAACTACTGGCAAATAAGAACAGTCAGACCAAGAGCAGCAGCGAGGAGTCCTCTGTCCTGCTGAAATGTTGAATTAATGCCAAGCCAAGAGACTCCATCACTCCCTAAAACTGCCGTATTATTCCTAAGTACACACAGAACTTGACTGAGAAAGATACCGCCCTTAGGAGCATAGCTCCAGGAACCTTGGAGGCACCTGGCCCATCATTCTCACTTTCCAGTGAGGAATCCCTTTAAAACCCATCGAAGAAAGTGAGTCCTGAAGTAGTCACGTTCCTTAGAATCAGGCAGGGCAGATCAGGGGCTGTACCGTAGGAATACTTCACCAACACCAGGATCCTACTCAGACTTGCGAATCTGTGCCCTTGGAGCTATGGCCTCCTGAGTATGGAGACTACGTTTTAATGCCTCAGTCGTTTCTGCAGCCTCAGTGGCCTGCCCCGGGCCAGGAACATCCTAAAGGAGCTCATGCTGTGCTGCTCTGATTGGGCTCTCCAAACCCAGGGCCAGACGGCCTCCATCCAGCATAAATAATCAACACTGGGAACACACAGGAATTTCTGGGGAGCCTGAACAAAAAATACCGAAGCCTGGGCCCGTCCCCCAAGTCAAGTGCAATGAGAATGCCAGATAATTCCAATGTGCACGTTGGGCGGAGAGCCGCTGAGCCGAGCTTCTCACAGAACCGAGGCTCGGCCATCCTGCCTCAGGCTGGAGGCCACAATCACGGCGATCTTTGAATTCATTGTTCTTGGAAGGTGAGCTCCTATGAAGCATCCCTGCCAAGGCTTTTGCCAAGGCAGTCCCGAGGCATTCAAAATCCAGGGCATCCTTTCTCCCTGTTAATGTTCACATACTGCCATCTAGTGGCTGCTTTAGCTTCTTTCAGAGGTGTGTCCCACATATGCTCAACAGTGCCTCAGCTGTAGCTGAGAGATTTCATGGCGTGCCAGAACCCCAAGACGTTTTCTTATTTGGACCAATTTTACTTGCGAAGTGTCCCATGACTTCTTCTCTCAGGGTGTCTCCCAGTCCTTGGTTTTATTCGGGTAGAGAATCCAGGCCTGAACTGAAAAGCAAGGTGATAGCTTTGCAGGTTCAGGGATCCACACTGGAGCCTGGCTCAGCCGCCGCCAGTCACACGGCCTCAGAAACAACATCATTTCACCTCCAGGTGCTTCAGTTTGCTAGTTTGGGAAACAGAAAGAATAACCCTACCTTAGCCATGACCCGGAAACATTTACAATTAATGAGTGACGTCATTAGTGTACAAATTTGTTGCAAATACCCATAATCATGAAAATAAATGTATAGGCATATAAATATAGACAGATATATTCTTTGTTGTGCAGGTCCTGACACCTGTGTTACATGGATAATCAATAATGACTCAGTGATTAACTATCTGGGAGCTAATCCTATGATCCTGAAGATGACAAAATTGCCTTTCAAATGCCTCTTTTATGTAACAAATAAAATTCACACCCCACTGAGTTTAGCGAAGGCACGTTAGCACCACAGAAAGGTCATTAAAGCAGAGAGCCCTGAGATGAGACCACCAGAGGCCCCTAACCTTGTCACCTACTTAGAAAGGTGGCTGGGGAAGACCTGTGGTGGACTCTAACCAGGAAAATCCAGGGTGAAATCTTCAACCCAGGAGACCACTGTGAAAGCAAGTCAGGAAGTTGCTGAGAGAAAAGCTTCCCAGGAGAGTTCTAACCAGGGGAGTTCTGTGTTCGGTTTCTACCTGGGGACAGACGGGGGCCGCTTGATGAGGGCACCTTTGAAGAGCCCTGCCACTTTGAGATCCACACAGACGTAAACATATTCACTGTACCAGTCATTATTTTTAAAATAAATTTTATGGGGGGGAAATGAGGCAAGGTAGTGGTTGACTTAATTTTCTATCCTCTGCTGGTAAGACCGGATTCAAAGAGCTAAGCATCTGATTAAGATGAAACAAAGGGAGGAGGACTTGAAAAGCAGTATTTTTGATGTTTTAGTTGGAAAAGCAGCAGGTCTCCAACTCTGGTGTTTGTGTGGATCACCTGGAAGCTAGTTCAAATGGGCCCCAGGGCCGAGCTCCCAGCTCCAGGGGTCTGAATGGGGCCCAGGAACTTCCATTTTTAATGGACACTGTCCAGGAGCTCCACAGGTGGTGCCTTGAGAAGTCCAGGTCAAGAAGCCCCTTTTCTTCCGGACTTCAAACGTCAGAGTGACAATGACTTTTATCCAGTGGGGTGGGGCTTCAAGTACGGAGATAGGCTCAAGTTCAGAATGGGGAGGAAATTGCCATAAACATATGAGCAGGAAGTCCAGCTCGGCAAACCAGAGTAGCCAATACTTGTGGCATCAGATAGTTGGTGGAGGTCAATATAAAAGTGTGCAGGGTGGAGGGGAATGAAGGGGGGAAGGGAACAACTGTAACGGCACAATCAATAACATACATTATTAAAAAAAGAACAGGTGTCACCCAGCGGGTCATAAGACACAGCCAAGCACTGGGTGTTTGACATGCGATTTCTCTGATTCTCACTACAGGAAGAGAAGCTGCTCTTGTCTCCATTCCACCCAATGGTAGTGTCTGCAACACCATCACCAGGGGATGCAGTGGAAGTTTCCAGGGTCCCCTCGAAGGAGCATCGAGGCCTTCATATGTGCTCTTTCCTAGACTAACTGGTCCCTGCCCCTACTCGCCTACCCTTATCAGAGGAGCCCAGATCCACTGGCAACTCAGATGTCTCTTTGCTTGCAAGACACCTGATCAGAACAAATCATTGCTGACATTTTTGAGCATTTATTTTAACAACGAATCATGAGCTGGACATGTTGCAAAGGTCCAGCTGTATCTCCTATAGTACAGTGATTACACAAGCCAGGACTCATCACGCAGAACAGAGGTCAGCACAGTGCAGCCCCCAGGCCAACCAGTTACCTGTTTCTATAAAGCTTTATTGGGATACAGCTACACCCGCTTGTTTACGTATTGTCTTTGTGGCAGATTTGTGGAGTTGCAGAAACCGTGTGGCCTATAAAGCCCAATATTTACTACCTGGCCCTTTACAGAAAGTTTGCCAAACCTGGTCTAGAAAGATAAGCAACACACCTAAGATGGTCCAGCAAGCATTTTGAAGCCTTCTTAAAGAAATCATTTGAAGCCAGGCTCTCTGACCACTGAACTACACAATCATGTTTCAACTCTTTCTGCTTTTGGTGTCTTGTTTGTGTCTCATTCGAAATGTTTATCATCATTTCACTCAAAATAGAGGACATTCACTTATTCAACTCATTTTTATTGAGCTCCTACAGATGTGATAGGGTTCATGGCCTCCAACAGCTAACTACTAGTGCAATGACCTTTAAACTTTTCAGATTATTAACCTGTATCAGTAAAATGACTGTTGCACACACACCCACAATATAGGTAGATTATTTAATTGTGAAGTATATACATATACCAACATTTGTACAATATACATTATACCAACATTTCGGGTACATTTCAAAGCATTCAAAAAATAAAGATGGGTGTTCCATTCTACTCTTCCCGTACCCAGCTTTGGAAACCACTGGAACAGAACATGGTGGAACTTTACGGGAAGTCCTAAGGAGAAAGGTGAACAAGCCTTAGAGAGAAGAGAGGAACTAAATGTTGGAAAGGGATACCAGAGAAAGGATATTGGACCTGATTCTTGAAAAATGAGATCATCACCCACATAAAGGGGAGGGAGCATTCAATACAAGAAAGATAGCTTACTGAAGGCACAGAGGTAAGACAGACCATGCTCTGTTCAGATAAAAAAGGTATCGTCACCTTTAAAAGAGGAAGATAAGGCAAGTCAACATGACTGAAGCCAGATTCTGAAGGGCCTTGTGCATCAGGTCCACGCTGAAGTTTATCCTGAGCACAAAGACGAGATATTGAAGCACAGAGTTGGCATTCTTAGGTTTACGTTAGAAAGCTCTCTCTGGAAGCTGGGCGGAAGAAAGATGAAAGGGAAAGACTGGAGGCAGGAAGGTTAGTCCACAGCATCCAATGAACACTTACTGATTCTAGTTATATAATCAGGTCTCTCGATTAAAAGTTGAGAACTCATCAAAAGCAATGGTGGCCATATTCATCCTTCTCTTCTCCCTTTCTGCACCCAACATTGGGCTCATACATGGAAACTAATGACTATCTGTTGAATTATACTGAATTGGCATTTTCTCCCATTGTAAGAATGACATTTCCCAGGATATAATTTCGCTGCCTCTGGAAAGCCATCATGTCCCCGGGGTCTATATATGAGATGGGGAGATAAAAGGACTTGAGGAGACATGACTCTGTACTAAAGGATCATGAGCCTAATGAAAGACCAGCACCTGGACTGACTTGGCACTTGGAGAAACTGCTGAGGACGCATGTCAGACCAGCCTGGCCAAGTGCGCATCGCCAGGCCTCAGCTCGATGAATCAGTGGGTACCAGTCATGCCCCAGGCAGTGTTGGGAGTCTGGGCGCCGATGACTGCTTGGTGGTAATGTAACCGATCAGGCAGATGTGTAAAGACTGCTACAGAGCGGCTTCCGCCAAGGAAGTGAAGAGGAAGCCTGGAAGCTCTGGGTTGTCAGCAACAGGAGTTCAAGAAGCGACTCTTCACCCTCCACCTCTTTCTAGCTGAGTATTGTAGAGCAAACGGTCATGAAGGGCCACAGAAAATGAGTTGCTCTAGGAGGAGAAGCCAGGCATGAATGGAAAAGCCACCCATGTGGCTTGACCTAAGGGCCTCACTTAGGGGCACTCAGAAACCTCAGAGTTGAAAAAGCAAAATATAATAAAACCACAGCTACATAACTCTGGATAATCTGCCTCCTGGGCCTCAAAGAAAGTTGGCTGGAAATGTGATGGAAATGACACAGAGGGTTGTAGGGAAATCCTTCCCATACTAGGTATTGGGAAGATAATTTCAAAAACTGACAGTTCAAGATAATTTGTCATAATAAGAGGTCAAAGAGAAAAATCCTATGCTAATCCCTATAAACACTGGAAAGGTGTTTGAAAAATTCAAAATCCATTCTGGATTTTTTTAAAGTATTTAAAAATAAGAACAGAAGTCTGCTCGTTCAACACTACAAAATATATACCTAAACGAAAAATCCATCATGTCAGAAGACAAGGAAGTTCTTTGTCATCATTAATATTTAAATTTATTTTGAAACTACTAAACAACACAATGAATAGATAAGTAATAAGTATAAAACTTGAAAAATAGGTAATAAAGTTATGAGTAGCTGCAGATACTACTACTGGCTTAGAAAATCCAAGAAAAACAATTGACAAATATTTAGAAATGAGAGAATTTGCTGAGGTAGATGAATACAAAATTACATACAGAAACTAATAGCTTTTATATATGCAAACACTAGTACAGTGGAAAACACAAGGAAAAAGAACATTTACAATAGAAACAAAAAGATATAAGACCTACCTAGGAATAAATTAGAGGTACACAAAGAAAACAAGTCTCTAAACCCTACATAGGGAAAACTTTAAAATGCTACTTAGAGACTAAAAAAAAAGCAAACAAATGCAAGGTATGATGTGTCCTTTGATAAGAACACTAAGTATCATAAAAACACCAGTTCTCTTAAATCAATTGATAAATTTAACAGACTTCCAATAAAAATACCTATGGGATTCTTTTTTAACCAAGCAAGCGGAGACAAGCACACTCTAAAGTTTTACATAGGAAATAAACAAGTAAGAGTAATTTGAAAAACTGTCAGGGGGTGGGGGTGAAGAGAAAGACCAGAGGGGACGAGCCCTGCTACATATTCAATTCGAAAAATAGTTTGAAAAGCTATTAAAAATTAAAATAGTTTGAGATAGCTCAAACAGACAGATTGATGGAATGGAGCAGTTCAGTAATAGATATGAATGTATATTATGGTGGCATTTAAAATCAATACATAGGGAGAAATTATTCAATAAATGATGTTTTGACAACTGCACAGCCAGCTGGAAAGAAAAATAAAGTTGGACCCATTCCTCACATATCCATAAAGATAAATTCTGACATATCAAAGATTTAAACATGAAAGAATAAAACTAAAAAATACTGGAAGTAAATGTAAATTAAAATAAATTTTAAAAAGACTGGACATAAATAGGAGAATTGTTCTTTATATTGTAAAGTAGGGGAGAAGGTGACTCTAATTATGAAAGAAAGTACAATAACAGCTAATGAATGAATCTACATAAAAAAGATTATGTCTAGCTTTTTACATCAGAAGAAAAACTATACGGGGATGATTCTTGTAACCCATATCATAAATAAGTGACTAATTTCCTTTAATGTATAAATAACTCCTACAAGTCAGTAAGAAAGAAGATGAGTAGACAGGTCTTGGGAAGCAAATATGAATGCCTCCTAAACAACTGTTAAGATGTCTCAATATCACTCATGATACAGAATGCAAATTAAAACCGCAGTGAGATATCATTTATCACCTATCCTTTCAGCAAAGATCAAAACGTTTGGTAACACACCCCGTGGGCCAGCACGTGGGAGAAGCAGCATCCCATACGTGGCTGGTGTGGCACCTCTGGGGAACAGTGTGGTACTGTCCATCAAAACCTTACATGCATATGTCCTTTGACTCAGCTGTTCCAGTTCTAAAAATGTATTGTACTTGGCCCTGGCTGGTGTAGCTCAGTGGATTGAGCGCGGGCCTGTGAACCAGAGGATCACGGTTCGATTCCCAGTCAGGGCACATGCCTGGGTTGCACGCCAGTTCCCGGCAGGGGCCAGTTCCCAGCAGGGGATGCACGATAAGCAACCATACATTGATGTTTCTCTTCCTCCCTCCTTCCCTTCCCCTCTAAAGACAAATAAATAAAATATTTAAAAATAAATAAATAAAATAAATAAAAATGTATTGTACTTGTCCGAAATGAGATGTGTCCACTACAGCATTGTTTGTGTGAGCAAAATCTTGGAACAATACCTATCAAATGGAGATGAAATTATAGTATATCCACATGCTGTTATTTTTAACGTTACAGCAGCCCCATCTGCACTACTATCAAATAATTTCTATGATATATTTCAGGTGAAAAAAAGATTGAAAAATAATAGGAAAAAGTCAAAAATATATGTGCTTGTACATGCATAAATTACCTCTAGAAAAAAATACACAAAAAACTGGAAATAATGAGAGCTTCTGTAGAAAGGACCAGGGTGGCTAGAAAACAAGGGTGGGAGGAAAATTTATTTTTCACCAAGTTCTCTTATGTACCTTTTAAATTCTGTATCATAAGCACCATCTATAGAAATATAATATCAATATAATTTTAAAAATACGTACCACCACCACCTCTCCCTGGTAATGTTCCAATCTGTGGAATTGTGAACAGTCTGTCCAGGCACAGTCTCCAAGATCTGGAGACTGAAAGGGGGTCCTGCATCATCTCGTCCAGCCTCCACCCTAAGTCATGTCACTAAAAATGTGGACCAGCAGCATCAGCATCACCTGGGAGCTTGTTAGAAATGCAGAGACTCAGGCCCCAAACCAGACCTGCTGAATCAAAAACTACATTAACAAGAACCCCTGGTGATTTCTGTGCACATTACGTCTCAAAAAGGCTTCCTCTGTTATGCTCCTGAAACAGCACCAAGAAAACGGGAAGGGAAGGAAAGGGGAGACCAGTTTTCTTCTGAATTTGCCTATTCATCTTCAATAATTACCATACAATGAGCACCAGTCATGTGCCAGAAGGTCACATACACAATTTATTTTCATTAATCCTCACAATTACTCTAAGAGCCACCTAGTCTTCCAAGGCGAAGAACAGGCACTGACAGCAGAGCGAGAGAATTCTAGACAGAATACTTGCATTGCATACCATTTCCTTACAGAAAGAGAATATTACTCCCTTTGCAAATCTTTTCAAAGCTTTAATTATTCAAAAACAAAGTCACAGATTGGTACTATTGTGTCCTTCATGGCTCTTTAAATTTTTTATAACTCCCCCTCCTGTTTTCCCCTTACCAAGTCTGCTATTAAGTTATTATAAGCCTAAGCTATCTGGCTGTAGCTTCTACTCACTGGTTATAATTTTACCTCTTGGGTCCACATACAGAAAAGAACTGAGAAGGAAACTTGCCTAATGAAATGTTAAAATAGTCTCAACCAGGAAAACAAATGGGAGTGATGATGCAGAAATAAGAAGGCAGGAAATAGAAAGCAATCAGCAGCTCAAAAACAAATTCAAATTTATATTAGATCTGATCATCAAGTAGGCTTTCAAATCAGAAGTAAAAGGAAAAAAATAATAAATGGAATTAACTGGATTAAAAATTGGGGAGATGTACACAAGTATTGGATAGATTAAATGTTTAATGTAAATATAACATATATTAATATGTGTATTATCTTAGAGAGGGGATGGAACTCCTAAACACAGCACTCAGAGTACAACATGAAAGATAAAATTGATTTAAAAGTTTTAAATTTCTGTACATCCCAACCATCACAAAGTTAAGAGGCAGTTGATGTCTGGGATAAAACATCTGAAATATATATGACATCACAACTATCCACAAAACATAGATCTTACAAATCAGTAGGAATGTAAGTTTTAAAAGGAACAGAAAAGCAAACCAGTCCAAAATATAAAATACAAATATTTTTAAAACTCAAAAAAAGCTTATTACCACTAATTAAATAAATGGAATGTAAAACACTAGGATTATCAACTATAAAATTAGAAAATATTAAAGAGCATTAAACTTGGAGATGTGTGGATATAAAGAAATGTGCATAATTATATACTGATGACAGAAGTTTAAATAAGTGCTACTTTTCTGTACTTCAATTTGCCTATTTGTTATTTTAAAAATTAGAAAGAGTTTGCTCTCACAAATCTACTTCCAGAAATTTAACTGTGGAAATAAAGGATGGAAGGGAGGGAGGGAGAGATGGAAAATGGAAAGGAGGAGAAGGGAGGAGAAGGGAGGAGAAGGGAGGGGAGGGGAGGGGAGGGGAGGGGAGGAGACGGGAGGGGAGGCAAGGGAACAGAAGGGAAGGCAAGAGAAGAAAAGGAAAAGAAAGGGAAGTGAAGGGAAGGAAAAGGACGAGGAAGGAAGGAAGGAAGGAGAGAAGAGGAGAAAGAGAAATAAATGAAATAAGAATGAAAAGAAGAAAGGGAGGGATGGAGAAAGACCAAGGAATACATCTATATGTCCAACAACAGGGAACTGGTTGAAAAAATTACGTTATGTCTGTCTGGTAGAATACAATATACTTATTTAAAAGATATTATAGCATATTTATTAATAAGAAAAAATAGTAATATATTACTGAGTGTGGGGAAAAAGATTTGAAAATATCACTTTCCATGAAATCCCTAGATAGGGGGTGGTGTGTGAAGGTGCATGTGTGTGCAGAATATATTTAAAAATGTATAGACAATGTTTATTACAGTATTATGATGATGGCAAAAACTAAGCAAACTTGAAACAGCCTAGATTTCAAGCAAAGCAGACTGGTTAAGTGACCTTAAGGTGGAAAGGAAGATCCAACATTTTATACCTTTCTGTATAGTGCTTGAATTTTTCCCACATGCCCTTATTATTGTGTGTATATGCTGGCTCAACTGCTCATAGAAATATAGAGAGAGAGTAAAAACTAATAGTAATTATCACCACCTACTGAGATTCCATTTTTACCTTTTTGTTTACTTTTATTGCCCTACTTCGATATAGTTAACATGCATTAATAATATAGTTAGTATACTTTAACCAATTCAAAAGCAACTGGTGACACAGAGGACAATATAATACCGTACACTTAAAAAACAGAATACAAACTTTTACATACATCTTAATTTAGTTTTAGTATATTTACATGCATAGAAATATGACAAGAAGAAAATGTGAAAAACCGAATTACCTGTTAGTGGGTTTCATGGGCAACTTTTATTTTTATTTTTTTTATATTCTTCCTGTTTACCACTGTTTCCCATATTGAATATTCACTACTTCATAAACAGAAAAATGTTTTGAAATAAAATGAAAAAAAAAGAACTAACCATCCCCAGGATGGAAGTAGATTCAACAAGGTGCAGGACAGACGAGGCTGTGAGGACTCATATGCCACACAAGACATTAGTGCCACAGGAGCAGATGTCATGGCCACCTTGGGCAACATGTACCATGTTAGGTACATGTAGAAGGGGAGGCACAGCGGCCAAAGAAATTCCCTTAATAAATACTTGGAGAGCTCTAGAATCTTGAACCTGCAGGAGATTTTCTAGGTTACTTAAGTAAATCCCTTAATACCTTCTGATATTCCAGAGGCCTCTGTTGTTCCAGATACATGGGAAGGCGTCAAAATGTTAACGAGATCATCTTGCATTTTTTCTGTGGAACCAGGTCACTTATAAAGTGATACCCATAAGAAGCCTTTGGGAAGTCTGAAAAACTAAACAGACACAAAACAATAGACTACAGAAAGGTAAAGGTAAATACAGTGATTCCACCACTGGTCAAAAACTTCTAATCCCATTGGGTTAAAATAAATAGTCACTTCTTAGCCCTGGCTGGTGTAGCTCAGTGGATCGAGCGCGGGCCTGCGAACCACACAATCGAGGTTCGATTCCCAGTCAGGGCACATGCCTGGGTTGCAGGCCAGTTCCCAGTTCCCAGCAGAGGACTCACCAGAGGCAACCAAATACATTAATATTTCTCTCCTTCTCTCCTTCCTTTCCCCTCTAAAAGATGAATAAATAAAATCTTAAAAATAAATAAATAAATAGTCACTTCTTGAGTAAACTGCTCATACCAGAATGGTAATTTCCAAAGAGTTTAGACATTTCATTCAAGTGTTCTAGATCAGATGTGCAAAACAAAGAAATTGCAAGCCTCAAATCAAGGCGTGCATATAAATTCAAAATTTCCAGTAGCCATGTTAGAACAAGTAAAACGAAAGAGGTGAAATGAATAATGTATTTTATTTAACTCAGTACGTGAAAATATTATTTTAGCATGTGTTCAACGCTAAAATTTTAACAAGATATGTTGCTTTTTTGTGGAACCAAGTCTTCAGAATGTAGTGTGCATTTCCCCCTTACATCATATTTCAATTTAGACAGCCACACTTCACATGTGCCATAGTCAGCCATGCCTACCTTATTGCACAGGGCAGCTCTAGGTTTCAATGAGGGGGATTTTGGATTCAGAAAGACCTGGGTGGGAACCTGGTCCATCACTTATTTCCTGTGTGAGTTTGGACTGGTGACTGACCCACACACAGGGCTGTGGTGAAACTTAAATGAGACGGGTGGTGTGAAAGTGCACCTCTCCCAGCATCTGCACCATAGTAAGTGGTCAACACGGGTTAGTTCTCTTCCCAGCTTTTCAAATGCAGGAGGAGAGCACAGTGGAAGAAAAGCAGAGGCATCAGCAGCAGGAAACCTGGATGGATCCTCCCACTCCAGGAAAAGCTAAGCAGGGATGCAGAGACTGAGAGGTTAGAGAGAGGCCACATGGGCGGTGGGGGTGGGGAGGGGGCTAGCTGTGGCTGAGCAGAGCTGAATGAGCAGATGGAGACCTGACAGGCATTTCCAGATGACTGCTACACAGTTACTCGAAACGATGAAGCATCATCTCTCTTCCCTACACTGGTCTAGAGAGTTAAACCAAGTTACCTGTTCAAAAAGGGATCTACCAGGGATGAGGAAGTGACCCAAAATGGTGACCCAGAAGGGATGATTGAGAGGGGCGCTAGATATGCTTCCATTAAAGAGAGAGAAAGAGGATGAAAAGACTGGAGGCGAACACCGTTTTTAGCTTCCAATAAACCAGCTCTGTCTGGTCTCTGAGAGGCTGAAAGGGTGTGGAAACTGCAGGAACAGAGATTGTAGTTCATCAAGAAAGGACTTTAAAAAACAAACAAAAAAAACCCAGAAATACTTTGAACATGGAATGGGTTGTCTTGTGAGGTAATGACTTTTTTGCCAGAAGACGAGACATGACCTTATAACTTGGAGGGAGACTGCAAGGAGGATCAAATGGGGCAGCCCACAAAACGCTGTGATACACTAAATCATTATCGTTACTGCTGATGTTAGGTAGTGGTACAGTGGTGACCACTTAACACAGGTATAATTGGTCTACATGAACTGTGAGGTCCTTTCAGTCTTGCAGTCTCTGAATTGCTGCTCCTTTTGGGGCACTATGGCTTCAGTATTAACAGACCCTACATCTTCCTCAAGGATATGACACAGGAGGCATTGAATATTCCTCCATTTGTTCTGTGAGAAGAGTCACTTCCCAAGAAGGAAAGTGATTTATCTTCCCATCTCTACCATGTTGGCATTGCCTTGTGTCTCTGCATCACAGGCCCTGGAGGACTTGGATGCCGTCCTATCTTGGGGCTTCACACAGCACATTCAGTCCTGGGGTTGTCTTGCACCTTGGTGTGGGGTGCCACTGTCTTCCAGGTTTCTTCCCATTTCTGACCCTATTATCTGAGATCCCTACTTTTCAGCTACCTGAGTTTTCTAGGGATCCAATCCAGGCCCCTTCTCTCTTCTCTTGCCCCACTCTGCCAGGGTGGTCTTGCTCACCTTTTCTCTTGGTCTTGCTCCTGACTCCCATATCCCAGGGTGGCAGCTCTGATTTCCCCATGAGCTGCCACCTAGGTTCTCACTTGATGTGTCACAGGCTCCTCTAACCCAACACGCAATACCTGAAAAACTCCTTGTTCCTCAAACCTGCTCGCCCTCCTAAGCTGCTCTGTGGTGAGGGGCACCAACATCCACTCAGCTGTTCCAGTCAGACCCTGCAGTCATTCCTAGATTCCTTCTTCAGCCAGCTGTCACCAGGACTTGTTTCTGTCTATAGTTCTGCTCTTTCTTATGCCTTACCTGAACTGCTCGCTGTCTTGTTAACGCAACGGCACAGAGCATTTTCTTCAGAGCCCTAAGATTTTATAAAAGGGCCTCAGGTACCTTTGTACCTCAGCTCCTTTTGTGGAGCTGAAAGGAAGCCAAATAGCCGTGACTCCTGGTCCTAGATTCTTGCTTATACCAAAGCAGCTCTGCTTTTGTCTGTATCATTTCATAAGAACCCACTTTGATTCAAAAAATTATTCTGTATAAGAAAATAAGGAGGACAAGCTATTCTTTTTTTGCTGGCTTTACAGTTTCTTGGCTTTCCTCCCTCTGTGTCATATTCTAAGCACACACAAGAGATCTTTCTAAACTGAAAAATCTAGTCATATCGTGTTCAAGTTTAAAATATTTCCTTGAATCCCCACTGCCAGAAGAGTGAAGGTCACCTTCCATATTGGGGTGTTTATCATGTGACCCCTGACTGTCCTTCACCTTTCTCAAATACCACCCCTTCCTTCCCAAAGTCAGATAACTTTCAGTTCCCCTAGAATGCTCAAGCATTTGACCTCACTCCCGGCTTCCTGTCCTGGGAATTCCTCCCAGCTGCCATGTGCTCAGTTAACGCCAGTTCCTCCTTTAAGAATTGGTTCAAGAATCATTGCTTTTCTGAAGCTTTCCCAAATGCATAATTAGAAGTGGCTCTTCATCTTTTTCCCATTCTCTGTGCCCTGTATATGAGTACCAGGCCATGTGGTGCTCTGAATGGTTTACTTGTCTCCTACATTTCACCACGAGCAGGAAACGTTAACTGTCTTTGTTGTATTTCTAGGCCCAGTGAACTGCAAGGGGCTTGGTCTATAATAGGTGCTCATTAAATGTCAACTGAAAGAAAATTCAAACTCAAGGTGTAGTTAGATCACAAGGAGTGAAGTTGTGCAGATGGGCTGGTGCTAAGCTTCCTGTGTGAAATTATGGGTGATATTTTTCTATCATTTTCCTCTGTGGGAGATAGAATATGTAGCAGGCAGAAGACATTCTGATGGTTCTGCATTAGGTTATACATTCATTTGCTTCTGTGAGACTAATATGATCAAATCAGCTTCTGTCCAGTCTCTCTGGATTTGATTTGATTTGTGGATAATGTCTTTTAGTGCAAAAAATTCTCTTAACGGTGACAAAATATTATTTGTAGCTACAGACTGTTTTACTTCCATTATCTTTTTTAAGATTATATTTATTTATCTTCAGAGGGGAAGGGAAGGAGAGAGGGAAAGAAATATCAATGTATTGTTGCCTCTCGTGAGTCCCCCACTGGGAACTGGCCTGCAACCCAGGCATGTGCCCTGACTGGGAATCAAACCGTGATCCTTTGGTTCACAGGCCCAACTCAATCCACTGAGCTACACCAGCCAGGGCTACTTTCATTATCTTGTTTGATATTTACAACAAACCCATGGGTTGGGCAGGGTTGATTTAACTTCCATTTTATAAACATATGGAACCAGATACTCAGATGTCACATGCTTGCCCAAAGTCACACAGCTGGTGGTTCGTAGAGCCAGATATTTACATCTTTTTCTTTCAAGGTCAGTTGAGTATCCATATCTATTTGGGGGTCACGCTGAAACTAAAGGAGCACCCCTTGGTTTTCTTAAACATGATCAATAGGTCATTGGGGGCATACAAAAATCCTTGTTGACACACCTATATGATAGTCATCTGCAGAATTGGGATTTTCCATCATCTTATTTACTTGCTCCCCCACTCCTTCCCCCAAGACCTTCCTATGTTAGGTTGCCAAGGCTCTGCAATGGTCACCAAAATTTGTTGACAAATAACAAAGATGCTCCTTGTCTTGCTGTCAATTTTACATCCTCTGGGTGTGCCAAGTGAGTCCAGCATACCAGGAAGGACTTTGTTGTGGTCGCTGACTCACTGCGCTCACTTCTTTGCCGCTCCCAGGGTGCAGGCGATTACAATCTGCCCATTGCACAACTTCAGAACATCTCTGGGTGAATCGGGCGATGCAAAAAGAAATCCAACAGATCAAAGACTCAGTTACTGCTATGTTAATCAAAAGGCATTACTACCGTATTAGACTTACTCTAAATTCATCTGCAGTTTGCTTTTGTCATCTGCAACAATGGTTTTCAACTGGTATGCCACAGATTTTTAAAACATTCAATGCCTGATTTTTTTGTAAGGGGCACTGATCTCTTTTCGTTAGACTGTCCAATAAAAAATGATGGTCAACACAATAATACCATCTGGTATGAATGAAACAAAATTATATATTGCTTTGTCAGATTGGCAAAAAATATCTATTTTTGGTGTGCTGCAGAATTTTAGTAATTAGTTTACGTGGTCCATGAGATGAAAAAAATTGAAAGAGATTTAGTAGAAGCATTCCCTACCAGAAGGAAATGCTTTCTTTTAGGTGGTTCTATCAACGAGGACTTGAAAAATCTAGGTGAGACATGAGGAAGAGCAGAACTATAGACAGAAACAAGTCCTGGTGACAGCTGGCTGAAGAAGGAATCTAGGAATGACTGCAGGGTCTGACTGGAACAGCTGAGTGGATGTTGGTGCCCCTCACCACAGAGCAGCTTAGGAGGGCGAGCAGGTTTGAGGAACAAGGAGTTTTTCAGGTATTGCGTGTTGGGTTAGAGGAGCCTGTGACACATCAAGTGAGAACCTAGGTGGCAGCTCATGGGGAAATCAGAGCTGCCACCCTGGGATATGGGAGTCAGGAGCAAGACCAAGAGAAAAGGTGAGCAAGACCACCCTGGCAGAGTGGGGCAAGAGAAGAGAGAAGGGGCCTGGATTGGATCCCTAGAAAACTCAGGTAGCTGAAAAGTAGGGATCTCAGATAATAGGGTCAGAAATGGGAAGAAACCTGGAAGACAGTGGCACCCCACACCAAGGTGCAAGACAACCCCAGGACTGAATGTGCTGTGTGAAGCCCCAAGATAGGACGGCATCCAAGTCCTCCAGGGCCTGTGATGCAGAGACACAAGGCAATGCCAACATGGTAGAGATGGGAAGATAAATCACTTTCCTTCTTGGGAAGTGACTCTTCTCACAGAACAAATGGAGGAATATTCAATGCCTCCTGTGTCATATCCTTGAGGAAGATGTAGGGTCTGTTAATACTGAAGCCATAGTGCCCCAAAAGGAGCAGCAATTCAGAGACTGCAAGACTGAAAGGACCTCACAGTTCATGTAGACCAATTATACCTGTGTTAAGTGGTCACCACTGTACCACTACCTAACATCAGCAGTAACGATAATGATTTAGTGTATCACAGCGTTTTGTGGGCTGCCCCATTTGATCCTCCTTGCAGTCTCCCTCCAAGTTATAAGGTCATGTCTCGTCTTCTGGCAAAAAAGTCATTACCTCACAAGACAACCCATTCCATGTTCAAAGTATTTCTG